>NC_086317.1:310962811-311279478 GCF_036172605.1 Pelobates fuscus | reverse complement strand
ATTGAATATTTATTTACAGTGTGTGTATATAATGAATGCAGTGTGTGTGTATGAATGCAGTGTGTGTATGAGTGTAGTGTGTGTGTGTATGAGTGCAGTGTGTGTGCGCATATGAGTGCAGTGTGTGTGTATATGAGTGCAGTGTGTGTGTATATGAGTGCAGTGTGTGTATGAGTGCAGTGTGTGTGTGATACAGTGTGTTTGTGTGTGATGCAGTGTGTGTTTGTGTGTGTGTTGCAGAGCCTTGGTGGGGGGTGGGCATTATTTTTATTATTTTAATAATTTTTTTGTTGTTAAATTATTATTTTTTGTTTTATTAATATTTTTTTATTATTATAAATTTTTATTTTATTATTATTTTTTTAAATATTATTTTATTATTATTTATATATTTTTTTTTCCGTCCCCCCTCCCTGCTTGATACATGGCAGGGAGGGGGGCTCTCACTCCCTGGTTGTTCAGTGGCATTGGCAGTTCAGTGGAGGGGGGCTGGCAGAGAGCGCTTACCTCTCCTTCAGCTCCTGGCAGCTCCCTTCTCCTTTGCGCCGGTCCGGTCAGCTCCCCTGTCAGCTCACAGTGCAAGTCTCGCGAGAGCCACACTATGACCCCGCGGCTCTCGCGAGACTTACACTGTGAGCTGACAGGGGAGCTGACCGGACCGGCGTGGAGGAGAAGGGAGCTGACAGGAGCTGCAGGAGAGGTAAGTAACAGCTTCCTGCCAGCCCCCCTCCTACACAGCCCCCTGTTTGTATTATGGCAATGTAAATTGCCATAATACAGACATTGACTCGAGTATAAGACGAGTTGGGTTTTTTCAGCACAAAAAATGTGCTGAAAAACTTGTCTTATACTCGAGTATATACGGTAGCCGCAACCTGCAACAATAGGAGTAGTGGGAAAGAGGAGAGGGGGATTGGGTTGGACATTGGGCAGGTTACAAATAAGTATATAGGTACTCATAATAAAATACATATTAAACACATTTTTAGATGTATGAATACATCCAATAGAACATAGTAAAAAATATCAATAATGAAATGAACAGCCTAGTGGTAACACATAGTAATTACAAGAATAGAAGTACAGGTATAAATAAATAATAAATAATAATAATAAAAAAAAAAAAAAATGCATACAATTATATAAAATTGAACAAGTCGAAGTTTACATTTATGTTTTTAGGTTAAAGGACCACTATAGGCACCCAGACCACTTCAGCTTAATGAAGTGGTCTGGGTGCCAGGTCCACCTAGGATTAACCCTTTCTGCTGTAAACATAGCAGTTTCCTGGCTCTGTTTCCTGGCTATGTTTCCTGGCTATGTTTCCTGGCACTATAGTGGTCCTTTAAATACCCATTCCATCTCTGTTTTACCTAAAATATTTTTGATGTTGCCACCTCTCCAGGGGGATAATTTGAGTAATCTTGTATCATTATTATGTATACAAAAGTGTTTTGAGACTGAGTGATTTAAGTATCCCTTTCCTATATTTCTACAGTGTTCACTCAATCTGGTCTTAAGGCTTCTTGTTGTCATGCCTACATACTGGAGGTCGATAGATGGGTAATTTTTTTCAATAAATTTTTCTTTTAAGAATTCAGCTTGTTTGTCAAAATCTTGTAACTGAGAGCAATTTCTATGTAAACGCAGAAATTGACTCTTCAGAGCGCTTTCTAACCTCGGTTTGTAGTGACAGCTAGATTTTTCTATTGCAGTGTTAACACATACTTTTTAAAAAAAAGTTTTTTGTATGAATTTGGTTGTCCTGAATAAAAATCTTTAGGTCTAAAAAATTAATGTTTTGCTAAATTCGTGAGATAAAATAATGCCCCTAATATTGTCATTTAAAATAAATAAGTGTATCTTCTGTGCCCTCCCATAGGTCACCAGGTTCGCCTGCCAAGCATGCCCACCCCATATGGCACCAGACTCCCAATCATCCATAAATAGGTTGGCATAACTTGGGGCCAACCTGGTCCCCATCGTTGTCCCTTTCTTTTGGAGATAAAAAGAGTTGAGAAACAAAAAGTAGTTGTTATTTAAAATAATGTTGATACCTTCTAGTATAAAATCGATTTGGGTTTTTGGGATTCTATTTTCTTTAGTTAAAATATTTTTTTTACTGCCTGACATCCTATGTGATGGGGAATGATAGTTTAAAGGGACTGTACATCACATGTAACTAAAATAAAATTGGGTTGCCAGTTAAAATTGTTTAATAATGTCATAGAATCTTTAAGGTAGGATTTCATTAGTTTCACAGAGGGTTGGAGGTGTATATCAATATATTCAGATAGATTAGATAGGAGGGAGCCAATACCTGACATAATTGGTCAGCCTGCAGGATTATTCTCATTTTTGTGTACTTTTGACAGGAAGTATATAATAGGAATTTTGGGGTGTTTCACATTAAGATTGTTAAATTCTTGCTTGTTTAGAATACCGGCATCTAGACCTTTTTTTAAAAAAATGAAAATAGATTACTTTGTGTTGCTGAGGTTGGGTCAGCAGGTAATTCTACATATGTTTAATATCTTTGAGTTGCCTATGAGCTTCTGCTATATACATAGTACTTGATAAGATTACAATACCCCCTCCTTTATCGGCGGGTTTTATCACTATATCTTTGTCTTCTTGCAACTGTTTAAGGGCATTGCGTTCAGCGTGAGTAAGATTATGTGGGTCATATTTACTTTTATTGATCTTTTCAAAATCATTTAAAACAAGTTTTTCAAACATAATCAAGGGGGCAGATTTAAAATGGGAGGGATAAAATTTAACAGCAAATAAGGACGTTTCAATAAATGAGAATTGATATAAAAGAGAACAGAACCTGACTTCGGGAGATAGGGATTATAAAACCCTCATATGGTCCATAGATAAAGAAACAAATCAATATATGAAAATCTCTAAATCGCTGATAGTTCAACAAATCTTCCCCACCTGGTCTCAATAAAAAAAAAAAAAATAGGTCTAAAAATGAAGATAATTCCTGGTATAAATTTAAATATACTATCAAACTTAATGACAGACATAAATCTGGAAATATGGAACCTTAAGGGTATGAAAAAGATATCTTACCTCCTGACAGGAAATACATTAACATCTTTTGAACAACTTCAAACTGAATACGGTATACCATCTACCGAATGGTTTAATTATATAATATCTTTTTAAAAAACATTCTTGAGATTTAATCCTCTGGAACCACCAGTTAAGCTTCTTTACAAGGTTCAGATTAAATCAATTCCCTTGGCAATTACTAAATGGAATTATGATTTGAAAATAGATACAACTATGAAAGAATGGAACAACTCCCTCAACACATTATATAAAGCTTGCCACTGCTTAAATATACCAACCTTATTGGAAACAAAGTTGAAACTGACTACAAATATGGCTTTATTACATATGGACATGGGGTTGATTAATAGAGAATCTAGACCAATTATTTTTCACATCTTAATGGCCGTTAAAACGTCAGTAGCCAGAAACTGGAAGTCTTCCAGGGTGGATAGCTGGTCCAAGATTCACTCTCAAAGTGTAGCGGTACTTACCCTTTCCAGGTGCTGGCCGGGGTCCTCTGTTCAAGCCGCGCGCGGCTCTGCTGCTACACGAGCCGCGCGCGGCTCATCTGACGGCTGGAACTGGAAGGCGGGCAGTGACTGCGAGAAGCGGTCACGTGTCCCACCTGACTCTAAGAGCACGCCGCGAGTCTCGGGCGCGCTCTTAACCCCTTAAGGACACATGACGTGTGTGACACGTCATTATTCCATTTTATTCCAGAAGTTTGGTCCTTAAGGGGTTAAAGGGACAGTGGAAGCCTAAATTAGAAAAGGCCTCCCATTGGTCCCTGTCATGCCACACTCCCCATACAATTACCTTTTGGGGGTGTGGATATGACAGGGACCAATCAAAATAGATGTTTAATTATATATACTTACCTCTTTCCCTTAGTTCCTTGCCCTATCGTGGTTTCTGTTTCAGTTCCCTTTAGCGCTTGTTGTGTTCAGTTGTGTTCCTCCGTATTTGACCTTGGCTTTGTATTCTGACTTCGTTTACTCTTTATCCTTATCTGTTCTGTTTGCCGGCTTGCTGTTTACTGTGTACCAGACCCCGGCTAGTCCTAGTTTACGCTGTCTCTTCGTGCCCTTGACCTCGGATCGTTCCTGACTCTGTACTTCTCCTATATACGTCGAGTCCGGCCACTCTAAGGACCGGTAGACGTATCTCCCCTCTGTGTTGTCTTCTGTTTAGCTGGATCCTGCGTGTTGGGGTATATTCATTCTCGTTACACAAAGTATTTTTCAGTGCAAAATGCAATGGGCTATTACTAACTTTGCTCCAAAGAAGGGCCACCATTATAGCTATTGGGATAGATGGATAAAAAAATTAGACCCTGGACTGTGAATTTGTAAAAATTTTTATCGTATTCACTTTTAGTCAAACAATTCCTTTTCAAATAGGAGATTACCCCCCGCTTCGAGACCCTCATGAAATTTTTTTTTTTTTGGGCGCACTGCGAACAAAACAAATGTCTGTGTAGGTTAGTCTGTATGTATATTTGGTTGTTAAATAAAACTGCAGCAACACAGGATAATTAAAATTGGGAGATAGGAAGATATATATACAAAAAAGAAAAAGAGATAAAAATAAAACAAATTATGATTTGGTATTTAATAATGTAAACCCTGACATATACAAAGTATGAAATAACAAACACCATTTATTTTTTTTGAGAAAAAAATAAAAAGTGCAGAATTTTTTTATTACCGTATTTATCGGCGTATAACACGCCCCGGCGTATAACACGCACCTCATTTTCAGAAGGAAATTCCAGGAAATTTCCACCCCTCCCATAGTATTCCCCCCCCATCCCATAGTGTTCCCCCGCCTTTCCATAGTATTCTCCCCCCCCTCCCATAGTATTCTCCCCCCTCCCATAGTATTCTCCCCCCCCATAGTGTTCCCCCCTCATCCCATAGTGTTCCCCCCCTTCCATAGTATTCTTCCCCCCTCCCATAGTATTCTCCACCCCCTCCCATAGTATTCTCCACCCCCTCCCATAGTGTCCCCCCCCTTTCCATAGTATTCTCCACCCCCTATAGTGTGTCCCCCCCCTCCCATAGTGTCCCCCACCCCCTCCCATAGTGTCCCCTAGTGAGCTTTCCCTCTTGTCCCATAATTACTTACCTGTCTTGAAGCGTGGGCCGGCTTCACAGCGCGCACCGTGGTACTGGAACTTAAATTTCAGGTTCTGGTTTCCGGCGGGACTGAAAGGAAGTGTGCACACAATAGTGTGGAACCTGAAATTTAAGTTCCAGTACCGCGGTACGCGCTGTGAAGCCGGCCCACGCTTCAAGACAGGTAAGTAAATATGGGATTTCGGCGTATAACACGCACCCATGATTTTCCCCCTATTTTCAGGGAGAAAAAGTGCGTGTTATACGCCGATAAATACGGTATTTTTTTTATTTGATTTCTTTTTAAGAGTAGTATTGATGGTCTGCTGTTCATCTTGTATGATGGGGGAAGGTAAAAGTTCTGATTCTTTTTTTATTATTATTAAAAAAATCTCTTTAAAGTGGCTTTGCGAACAAACTTGTTAATATCTAAAAAGGCTTCAAAAGGTTTAAAAGAATTAGTAGGAGCAAATTTCAGGTCTTTGTTAAGACCCGATACTTGGGTGGCAGATAAAATTGTATTAGATAGGTTAAAAATGCCACCGGGTTTGTCATTGGAGGGGGTTTATTGTCTTTCTAATCCCTCTCTTTTTTTGTCACTGAGTTTGCCTCTGGGCTTAAAGTCCTTTTTCTTGGCCATAATGGGTATGGTGTTTGGGCTAGTGGGTTGAGGTGAGTGCGAATCTCTAAACAATGCTGGTCAGTGCCTGCAAGCCAGCCTCCACATTAATAAAGTAAAAAAAAAGCTTTGGGGCATGGTTGGGCACAAACGGGATTTTTCCTGGTGGGCTGCCTGCCCCTGTCTGGGGCCGCAGCACTGGGAGAGCGTCTCTCGAGCCGTTCCCAACCCCGGGCCAATCCTCAAGGCACCCGAAGGTGGGGATGCCTAGAGGAGCTCTGTCACAGAGGGGCCAAGAGGGTGCCCTCGAAGCAGTGCTAGGTAAGGCAGAGCAGGCACCTGCTTACCTTGATGGCAGGTGCCTGCTCTGCCAACAAATGCCAGTGACCTGAGGACAGGGGGATGGAGAAGGCTTGCGGCGACGGAGGCTGTTCTTGCAGCCTCTTACTCCTCCCTAGCCCGCCCTCTGTGATGTTGGGAGCCAGAATATGACATAATTCAGGCCCAGGCATACTAAACAGCGCGGATGGACCTTTAAAAAGTAAAATTGTGTGAGTCTGTGTGTCAGTGAGTGTGTGAGTTTGTTTGTGTGTCTGTCAGTAATTGTCACGATTCGGGAACCCAACACGCTAACAGGTCACAGAAAGTAAAGGGTGCAATACCGGTCCTTACAATGGCCGGGTAAGAATAGTCAGGAGACAAGCCAAGTAAAGGGAGCCAGAAAACAGGAGAACGAGAAACAAGTCGAGGTCAAAGGAATGGAGAATACGGGAAAATCAAAATAACAAGCCAAATAATCGGTTACCAGAGAGAGACGCACGAACAGACTGCAATACAGGTATCACAAGACCACAACAGGGCACTGAGAGACAGGAAAGGTAAGTATATAAATCCTATGGTTAATTCTGATTGGATAACTTCCAATCAGAATTAACAATCACACGTGGGAGATATTTACACCTCCCACTGTGATTATGGTACTGTGACTTTAACGGCGGGTCGCGTGACCGACCCTGGCGTTTGCATAAATGCGCAGGCTCCCAGCGTGCAGCGTTATACATGCTGCCGCTGGGAGGCGAGGAGGAGGACGCGAGCGGCGCCTGGAGCAGAGAGGATGCCGCTCGCTGACAGGTAGGGGCAGGGGAGACCGCGGGCGGCGAGGGACAGAGGGTGGAAGGAGAGGGAGTCAGAGTGGGAACTCTGACTCCCATCAACATGAGCCACTGGACCCCAGGGAAGTCACCCTCCTGCACCTAAAAGGTAGGTAATAGGAGGATGACTAAAATATTTTGCATGTGTGTGTTAGTTTATGTGTGTGTGTGTTAGTGTTAGTGTATGCGTGTTTGTGTCTGTGTGTGTCTATATGTATGTGTGTCTGTCTCTGTGTGTGTCTATGTATACATCTGTGTGTATGTATGTGTGTGTCTGTATGTATGTTTCTGTGTGTCTGTGTGTGTGTATGTGTGTCTGTATGCATTTGTGTCTGTGTGTGTGTCTATGTATGTGTCTGTATGTATCTTTCTGTGTGTGTGTGTGCCTGTATGTGTCTGTAAGTCTGTGTATATGTGTCTGTATGTATGTGTGTCTGTCTGTGTGAGTGTCTATGTATGTGTCTGTATCTGTGTGTGTGTGTCTGTATGTATGTGTCTGTGTGTGTCTGTATTTATGTGTGTCTGTCTATGTATGTGCCTGTCTGTCTGTATGTATGTGTGTGTGTCTGTATGTATGTGTGTGTGTCTGTCTGTATGTATGTGTGTCTGTAAGTATGTATGTGTGTTTGTGTGTATCTCTGTATGTGCCTGTATGGGGTGGCGGTGGTGGGGGCCTATGGATTAGTTTTGCACCGGGGCCTAATGGATTGTATGTACGCCACTGCGGGGAGGACACCCAGTAAGAGTCCAACTATGCTTCACATTAGAGCCGAGTGTCTATATTGGCTCTCTTACTTGTGATTCTCCTCTTGTCTGTGACTTTTAGTCCATTTAGTTCTATTTTGATCTATACTATTGTAATTTTTTTTATTATTAATATTATTATTTATAAAGCGCCAAATTTTGCAGCAATGTACAATTTCTGCTGTCCTACATTTTTTCCAGTTTTAGACGTTTAGGATAAGTATATTTTTAGTGCTGCACTCTTTTTTTTCTGGTTGATTGATGCATATTCACTTGGCCTGATCGTATCCCAACTGAAACTGGTTTTAGTAAATATAAGAATTTCCATTACACTTGGAATTCAGCCAAAATCCAGTGTTTAGTAAGTAACCCTGTATATGTTCCGAGATGCTCATCCAGTCTAAAAGTCTAGGTAGCCAGGATACATCCCCAATGCTTGGGCCTTCTAGAGAGAATTGAGGTCCTGTGATACTAACTGCACACAGGTGAACGATATTATATACATTTTATGACTTTTAAAGGCAGGTGGGTACACCAGAGTTTGCATTATGTAGTTACAGCAAAGTGGTAGCACACTTGTGCAAATAAGACTCTTAGGGTATTTTTTTGTAATGTAATTTGTTATGTAATATAGATTTGCTTACACAATACATTTTTTGTGTGGATCAGAGACAGTATTCTCATTGGATTTTGATTTAAAATTGTAATTCAATAAAATGTGGAAAAGTCCAAGTGAAGCAGATCCTGTTTATCAAGGACTGTGTTAGCGTATGAGTCAAAGAATTCACAGTGGGCTGTTGGCCAAAGAAACCATTTCTTTGCTGAATCAAACCAGTGAATTGTAGCTACATGTGGTATTAATCATACATTTGGCACAACACCACTATGTTATATATAATCATCTGTAGTTTTTGTTTGCAAAAGAAGTGAGCAGTTTACAAAGCTTGCATGCTTTGTGGCTAAAAGATCTGGCACAAATTAGTAAAAAATGTAGTTAATGTAGAAGTCCATGTTTTTTGTATATTCTTTCAGACTTATTATGCAATTTTACATCCCCAAGGTTAAAAATGGCATTTGCTAAGAAATTGTGCTTAAAGAAACCTGTAATCCACAAACATCTCACCTACCCCTCCCCCCCGACACACACACACACACACACACTCCCTCTTTCTCTCCTAATGGAGTTGTCTCCCCTGTTTTCTGAAAGATCTCTTGGAGTATCTCAGAAATGCACATATTTATTAACGTGTTAAGAATTCCGTAGATTATTCCAGACTGTGAGTACCAGGGCATAAAATATTCAAATGCCTTGTTAAATGCAGTTCTTCAAAGACAAAGAAAGACAAAGTGTGTTTTTCCTGTAAAAATTCTTCTTCACATTCTTCACAGACTATAATTTATGGTTTACACCACCATCATAAAAAGGAAGTAAAGGGATTTGAAAACAAGATAGCAAATTTGAAAATAACTGAGTTGGAGACTAAAACAACAAAACACTGACCTCACAACAGAATACCCCCACACACAAATGATAGCCAAATACAGGTTTAAATTGCTGCTAATTCAGATTAATAGCATTGTTTCTTTGCTACATGTGTATATGTATTTGAGTGCAACTAGTACAATGTAGATAAGAAATGTTCTAATGCATAACTGGCAACAAGCCTTTATTCTGTCTCTTTTGTCTCTTTATAGAGATTTTAAAAGGACACACCTGGTTGGAAACACTAGCTAAATAGTGGGTTGAATTGGAACATCCTTTATATTACTATGTTTAGCACATTGGTGGAACTAATGTAGAGTGGTCACTGGTGCAGGACATTTTTTGTACCCACCCTATAGCGCAAGAGTCATGAAAAGATAGATTTCCATCTGTCATACAACTCCTACAATGCAATGCCAGTTGGGGATCTACCATTTTTCCATCCTTTCAGGGTTGTATTTGTAAGCAGTGTTTGTGTGTTTCAATAAAAGCATGTTTTTGTATAGAGCAATGGCTCACGAACCAGTCCTTATGGTCCACCAACAGTCCAGGCTTCATGTATTTCCCTTTTTCTTCCAATGGAGATACTGCCAAAACCTGGACTGTTGGTGTGTCATGAAGACCAGTTTGGGAACCACTGGTATAGAGTGTGTGTGTGCAATAAGGGGTGTATATGTATGTACTGTTGCCATTGAAGCAGTCATGTACTTACATAGTTACACAGGCTGAAAAGAGACTTGTGTACATCAAGTTCAGCCTTCCTCACATATGTTTTTGCTGTTGATCCAAAATTAGGCAAAAAACCCAGTCTGAAGTGCTTCAAATTTTGCAACAAACAAGGAAAAAATTCCTTCTTGGCCCCAAAATGGCAGTCAGATATCTCCTTTGATCAAGCAGATATTACTCCACTAATTAGAAGTTATATCTCTGTATATTATGTTTTTGAAAGTATTTATCCAATTGCTGTTTAAACATCTATATGGACTCTTATAAAATCACCTCTTCAGGCAGAGCATTCCATATCCTTATAGTTCTTACATTAAAAAAAACCTTTTCTTTGCCTTTAAATATCCTTTCTTCCAGCCTAAATGCGTGACCTTGTGTACTATGTATAGCCCTGTTTAAGAATAGATTTGCAGATAATGGTTTGTACTGGCCTCGAATATATTTGTATAATGTTATCATATCCCCTCTGAGGCGCCGTTTTTCCAAACTAAAGCAATTTACATTTTTTAACCTTTCTTCGTAACTAAAATGCTCTATTGCTTTTATCAATTTTGTAGCTCGTCTTTGCACTTTTTCTAGTGCCATGATGTCCTTCTTTAGAACAGATTCCCAAAATTGTAAAGCATATTCAAGGTGTAGTCTTACCACCGATTTATAAAGAGGCAAAATTATATTTTCATTCCGAGAATTTATGCCTCTATTTATACATGACAAAACCTTACTGGCCTTAGCAACTGCAGATTGACATTGCATATTGCTTCCTAATTTGTTGTCTATAAGAATTCCCAAATCCTTCTCATGTGTGCTTAACCCTAAAATTCGCTATCATTTAGGGTGTAAGTTGCTTGTGCATTCTTGACCCCGAAGTGCATAACCGAGTCCCTCAATCCCTCTACAGCAAAGCAATAGCTTGCTCACTTTTTATTACTTTACAAAGTTTTGTGTCATCTGCAAACACTAAAACATGACTTTCAATGCCTATTTCAAGATCCAAGTAGATCACATCCACTGCCATACCCTGATCTATATGCTGATTATTGCTAATAGCAAAGTTCTTCCCAATGAATTCCTCAATATTATCCCTTAATAGCCCTTCAAATAGTTTCCCAGTCACAGAAGTTAAGTTTACAGGTCTTTAATTTCCAGGAAAGGATTTTGAACCCTTTTTAAATATAGGAAAAACATCTGCCTTCCTCCAATCCTCTGGTACAATACCTGAATCAAAAGAATCTTGAAAGATTAAATACAGAGGTTCACTTATTTCCCCACTTAGCTCCTTAAGAACACATGGGTGAATACCGTCAGGCCCCGGAGCTTTATTTACATTGATTTTCTTTAACTACTGTAGCACATTGTCTCGAGTCATCCAATCACAAGTTATCTGCAAGTTTTTTTGCAGCAATCATTTGCATATCTCTTGCCGTAGGATCCTCATTAATATTTACTGAAGAAAAATAGTTATTTAAAATGTCTGCCTTTTCTTGGGCTTCATTAACTAACAGACCCATCAAAATTTGGGGTTGGTTTTGCATTTTATGGCTATCAATTTCTCATTTTCTAGTTTAGTCACTTTAATTGCCTTTTTGCAAGCATTATTGGCTTCCTTATATCTTACATAGGATGCCTCTGATTAGTCTGATTTAAATGCTTTAACCTCTTCCCGACCTCGGACTTGAAGGGTACAAAAAACGGCAGTTAATGACCACGGACATACCCTGGACTAAACGGCTAAAATGACCCGGGTACTCACCTGGACTGGCGATCTTCGGCGATCCCGATCCAGGGGGACTGCCCAAGATCCCAGCAGTCGCCCTGCAGCTCCGTCCTCTCCATCCCTCCAGAGCCATGTGATCACCATGATCACGTTGGCCAGCGTTTGTGACTAATTGGCTACTACAAAAGACTGGACATACCCCATTTTGAATACCCTGGGTTGTCTACATTTGCAAATAGTATGCCATGATGGGGATGAAATCACATTGCTAGGCTACCATATGGTCTCAAAATGGAACATAGACCCAGCAAACCAATCTGGTAAACTGAAATGGGCAAGCCCTATATTGAACCTTTAACCTTCCAAAACACCCTAATACCTGTACATGGTCGGTATTGTTTTACTCGGGAGACTTAGCTGAAGACAAATATTAGTGTTTCAGAACCATAAAACATATCACATTGATGATATTGTCTGTAAAAGTGAAGTTTTGGGAATTTTTCACACGCAAACAGCAATTTCACAGACAATATCATTATTGTGATACGTTTTACTGTTTTGAAACACTCATATTTGTGTTCAGTGAAGTCTCCCGAGTATAACAGTACCCCCATACAGGGGCACCCCTCCCCCGCCCCCCACCCCTCTCCAAAAAAAAAAAAAAACTACTAAATTTTAAAAATGTATTGAACAAATTTGTAAACTTTTTAAAACCCCTGCCCCCCCTCACACACAGTTACAGGCAGACAGTCACACACAGTTACAAACAGATAGTCACACGCACACAGTCACATGCAGACAGTCACACATATAGTCACAGGCAGTCATACACACAGTTACAGGTAGAGAGTTACACACACACACAGTCAGTTACAAGCAGTTACACACAGTCACGCACACTGTTACAGGCAGACAGTCACATATACAGTCACACACACGGTCACAGGTAGACAGTCATACACATAGTTACAGCCACACACACAGTTACAGGCAGTTACACACACAGACAGTTACAGGCAGTCACGCACAAAGTTACACGCAGACAGTCTGCACACACACACACACACAGTCATTGGCAGACAGTAACAGGCAGCATCACACAGTCACAGGCAGACTGTCACACACAGTCACAGGCAGTCACACACACACAGTTGCAGGCATGCAGTCACACACACACACACAGTTACAGGTAGACCGTTACGCACATACAATTACAGGCAGACCGTTACACACACACACACAAAGTTACCAGTAGACAGTTACAGGCAGACAGTTACACACACACGCACACACACACAGTTACAGGCAGACAGTTACACACACATATTTACAGGCAGACAGTTATACACACACACACAGTTACAGACACACACACAAGACAGACAGTCACACACACACACACACAGTTACAGGCAGACAGTCACACACACACACACACACACACACGCACACACAGTTACAGGCAGACAGTCACACACACACATACACACACAGTTAAAGGCAGACAGTCACACACACACAGTTACAGGCAGACAGTTACACACACACACACACACACACACACACACACACACACACACAGTTACAGGCAGTTACACACACGCACACAATTACAGGCAGTTACACACACACACACACACAGTTACAGGCAGACAGTTACACACACACACACACAGTTACAGGCAGACAGTTACACACACACACACACAGTTACAGGCAGTTACACACACACTCTTATACTTACAGACAGTGTGGGCTGGAGGAGTGGATTCCCTGAAGTCCTTCCCTGGAGCCTGTTAGGTGGAGATTCAGGGATTTCTTCTTGCTGCACATCCATGTGCAGCAGTTACAGCAGCTTGTAAGGGCCGTGTTAAGCCCCGCCCCCACTCAGGGATATGCTCTGTCCCTAAATATTCATAGCTCCGCCCCTTCTTCCCTCCGTGCGGCCACTTCAGCGTGTGAGCTATGTGACACCCCAGCTGCCATGGGGCAGAGCTCACACAACCCCCTCCAGTCCCAAGACCAGGGTCAAGGCACCCCCCTACCAGGTGGCACCCGGGGCGGACTACCCCCTCCACCCCCCCCCCCCCCCAGTCCGCCACTTCCCCCATATACTAGTTTGGTTTTTTTCATTATTTATTTTTGTAGTGCATAAGCTGACAACAGGATGTTGCGAGGTACCCCAAAGGCATTCCTCCAACGCATAAACGACATTTGAAACATATAGGTACATGCAAAATAAAGCACAATTTTTATATTTAGAGATAGTTTAGGTAATTAACAGTAGATGGTCTAACAGCTGATTCTGTCTCATATCTGACTGTATCAGGCTAAGCTTTAAGTACTAAAACTAACAACTTACGAATTATAAATTATGTTAACATGCTAGAGTAATCTGCTTGGGATAGGACCAATAAATCCCAGGAAGATAAAAAGTGATGACTCGTAGCTGATAAAGCCACTGGGCCCGGCAACCCTGCCAGATCACTGTACTACACTAGTTGCACATATAAAGCGGAAAGAGTAAAGAAAAACAAAATAAAACAAAATAATATTTAAGCATTGGTATAGGTGATAGCCACTGTATACTCTGCAGAGAGAGCTAGTATGTGATATCTGCTGATGGCAGGTAGGTGGGACCAAAGGCAAGAGGCCAGAGTCAGCCAACTCCCTGAAGTGACAGGGCTGATTTGCAGCTAGGGAAGTCTCTGTGACATTTTAAAAAATTTTGTCTCTTAAGTAACAACGGGTTTTATCACAAAACTTAATATAAACCAGATGATAGGCAGAGATAAACATTAAATGTGTCTAAACTAGGATTTAGCTCAGGCAATTAATCAGTGGTAGGGACATCAGTGCGCTATGTTTAACGTGGTATTTCCAGGTACAGCTGCCAGGGTGAGGGGCCCCATACGGAATGATGTACTCAGCCAATTCCTCTTCGTGAGGCCGACTTCGCTCTTGAGCCAGGTGGTGCTGGTGGGGACTGCTTTCAGGCAGCCCAAAGAGTCTGCTTGCGGGATCTCAGTATGGGTGGCAGTGTGTGGATATAATCGTGCCCCAGAGCAGTCCCCTGTACCTTAAGGAGGTTGTAGCGAGGCAGGGAACGTCCCCGGCGCTTCTCGGTGCTTTGCTTGGCTTGTGATGCAAGTCCCTTTTTCCCTGCACGCATGCCACTTCCAGCCCAGGTCGCCCCAGTAGCCAGTGCCCTGACTCCTTTGATCTTCTTTCTTGTGGAGGAATCGCATGTTCGTGGAGTCTTCCGGCGTCGGCCGGAAATGCTGTGTGTGTCGCTTGGGTGAGCCGAGTTTTGCTTGTTTTGTCAGGATTTTGTGGGAGCTCGTGGAAAACACGACTCTCCGCCATGATGGTCAAACCCCCCCCTTCCCCCCCCCCTATACTAGTTTTATAGTGTTTTTGAAAGTTACAGGGTCAAAAATAAGGATTGCCAATTTCACTTTTTTCATTGAAATTTGCCAAATTGGTTATGACGCCTTTGAGACCGCATTATAGCCCAGGAATAAGAATTAACCCCATCATGGCTTACCATTTACAAATGTAGACAACCCAGTGTATTCAAAATGGAGTATGTCCAGTCTTTTGTAGTACCCACTTAGTCACGAACGCTGGCCAAAGTTAGCGTTTTTATTTGTTTTTTGCAGTTTTTTTAAACAAAAACTGCACTTTCACTGACAATATCATTGATGTAATACGTTCTACTTTGAAACACTCATATTTGTGTTCAGCGAAGTCCCCCAAGTATAACAGTACCACCCATGTACTGGATTTATAGTGTTTTTGAAAGTTACAGGGTCAAATATAAGGCTTGCCCATTTAATTTTTTTCATTGAAATTTGCCAAATTGGTTATGTTGCCTTTGAGACCGTAAACGCAGGCTCTGTGTGAGTTAGCTGGGAGGAGTGACGTGCAGTCACTTCCTCCCAGCATGTGATGTAATCACAGGGGGCCCGGTCGCACTGTTAAAGCGCCCAGCACTGACCTGGCCACCTGACAATCCATCTCCATCGGGTGGCCCTAACAGCATGGGCCACCTGATGGACCACTTGGACGGCGGCCCCGGCGGTTTGCCGCATGGGCCGGGGCTGCAGAACATGGCGGCGGGTACCCGGTCGCAGGGGTCCGCAGGACGGCTGGGACCCCTGGGGTGACAGGCCCAGTCGCAGCTGCGACCCCTGCGACCACGCTATGTACGCCACTGTGTATGACAAACAGACTTTGGAACACAAATATGTTATGGGGAAAACACATTTACAATGCTAGATATGTTTCACACCTACAAGTTGCTTATTTGTTAATGACATTGTTTTTGCTTCTTCTTTTTATTATTTTTATTTTAAACATTATATTTAAAGGGACATTATAGTCACCAGAACAACTACAGCTTAATGTTCAGAGAAAAGAGTTTACATTACACCCTAGGAATACCTCTAGAGGCCACTTCTCTGACAGTCACTAAATATGCTTCCTGGGGCAGTGCTGCACAGTGTGCAACACTGACGTTTAGCGTCTCCACGCAGTGTATGGTGATGCTGAACTTTCCCCATAGAGATTAATTGAATTAGGAGATGCTGTCACGAACGCACCCTACTCCAAGAGTGTGCGTGACGTAGTTGTGGTGGTGAAAGGGTTAAAGTACACTATTTGTCTGCACTAGACCGGAATGACAAAATCCCCCTTTTTAACACCACCCACACTTAAACATAATAATATAACTATTACTATTTTAATGCTGCCACCATCAAGACAATTTATAATTGGGGTGTCTTGGTCCCCCAGGTAAATCAACAATAAAACCCACCAAAAATTACTTACTACAATATTTAAGGAATTACAAAAATACTAACTAGTCTCTTCAGGTAACGTGATTCTTAACCAGACAAAGGATGAACTTAAAAAAATAATGTTTCATAGGAGCAAAAAATGGTCACAGTGCATATAAAAATATATGATAAACAAATTATTTACACCACCAACAAAAAGGATAAAATACAGAAGTCACTTAGGTTTTTCAAAGTACAACTTCTGTCCAGGGGGTCTCTGGCAAGGAAAGATGGTGACTCACTCAAAATTAGATCTTGGCCCCAAGCAAGTACACTAGCACCCTTCAGGGTCACAGGAGATATACCCTGTGAATTACCACGCCTCACCCAGGGGTGGAGCCAAGGCGTACCTATAGAGATACTAAGTGACCACCTCCTTTGTTCCAGAAAACAACAAGCCAAATATAAACTTTTGGTTTTATCTCCTCTACTGTACTTGCCACAGAAATAATAATTGCCTTTATGAATTTGTTTTTGTTTTTCCATTTGATAGACATGTTGCACTCCCCGCCCACGATCCATTAGGACAGACATCACAACTCCTGCCACACGGTTTAAGTTGTGCAACTCATGTTTAGGCTTAATTAAGAGCTTGGGCTTGTCCCACTCCAAATATAATAAAAAATGAGGCTTAATTATTAACCTGTGGGTAAGTATTAATGTTTCACTTGGATAAGATACTGGAACACAAGGATCTTCATGAAACTAATCCTGTTACCATATCAAAGGATTGAACTATCCTTTACAAGGTACATGCCAAATGGATGAAGAGACATTCAGACTTTTTCCAAGTGTAGAACCTCACACCTTGCAGAGCCTTGATTACTTCACATCCATATAGTAAAATCCTTTTCACATTCCTATGCTATTCATACTACCCCTTCTGTCATCTGACCTCTGTGGGGGGGCCAGCTTCAAAAGATGTAACCCCTGTTGACCTCAGCAATAGCATCTCTGTAATTTGTGCCATTTACTACACACATACATTAAAGGATGATATTCAATAGTGTAATAATAAATTATACACCCTTGCCGTGACAGATGCTGATTGGTAAGGGCAGTGTTTGGCGTCGCCTCTGCCCTGCCTCATTGGATGAGATAATCAGAATTGACAATCTTAGACAATCCAATGCTTTCCTGTGAGAAAGCATTGTGATCTGCTGATGATGTCTAGCCAATGAGGCGGACTGGGGAGGGGCCAGCTCAGGCAGAACAGCAGAGAAAAAACAGTTACTTATTTAGGGGCAAAGGAGGGCCAGGGACCCTACATGTGTTTTTTAACACTATAAGGTCAAGAATACATGTGGGTTCCTTTAAGAAGTAATTTTATCATAGAGCACTCCTGAGGACCACTTGCCCAGCCATCACAAACTCGATCCATATATGGGACAAATACGCCATAAAATACGAACTAACAGCAGCGACCTCCCCCCTTACTCCCATATACTGAAACAGGGCATTTACCCCAGGCATGAGACCTAGAGATTTCAAAGGCCTAGAAAGGGCCGACCTCCAACGAGTCCACCAACTCTACACAGGCGACGAAATAATTCCTTTCACGGAATTACAAACTAGAACAACCCTGACCCCCGCAGATTTTTTCAGGTACCTCCAGCTAAGAAACTATGCCAACCAAGAGTCTGTTAAAATAGCTGCCAAAACTAAACTGACATTCTTTGAAAAAACATGCCTAGGCATGATATCCCTCCTTTACTCCCACTAAACCCATGGACATTCCTGCTAGCCAGACCCCAAGCAGATTGGCCCAAACCAAACCAACAACTGCTTAATAAAATAACTCTAGCGGCCAGAAGAACAGTAGCCCAAACCTGGCTACAACCAGACACCCCCCCAGTATCAATAGTGATCAATAAGATCAAAGAATGCCATCTCATGGACAAACTCACGGCCCAAGTACGAGGCTCCACCAAGGCTTTCACCAAGACTTGGGAACTCTGGGAAACCTACAGTGACCGATAAGGGCAAGGTAGCCGACAGGAGACGCAAATACAAACAAATGACTGAAGTATGACCCCCTTACCCCTACCCCTCCTTAACCCCCCCCCACTTCCCACCCCAACCACCCCAACCACCACCCTTGGGCTGAGACGACTGGTATCCTGGCCCGCAGTCCAGTTATTTTTTTTTTTTTTATGTTTTTCTTCTTTTTCTTTCTTTCCTTTCTTCTGTACTAAATTGTTGTTCACATTTTTACTATTTGTTTGCAAAAATGACAACAGATGAAAGTAGCAATGATGTCCTTATTAAACGAATCTAAAACATGTATTTTGGCATATTTGTATATTAACTTCATCATCTGGAAAGCCAATGGGCTCTTGCACGAGCCAAACCTTTCACATTGTCTACTCAATACCGTTGCAAAAATAAAGAATAAAAAAAAGAAGTAAATTAATTTTTGCATACTTTGTAATTAATCCTCCATTATCCTGTGTCCATTTGGGAGTAAGAATCTTCCATTCCTTTCAAGAAAGAATTATTTTTGTTGATATATTAGGTGTTTATTGGTATCTTAGTCCAATGGCAACATCTAACATTTATTTTACTCATGCTTGCTTTATAATGTGAGAATAATTAGATGTTCTTAACTAAATTAAGTTTCAAATAGATTCCCATGACAACCTTCTACAATGGTCTTGCTCCTGGAATTTGTGTGCAGTCCACATCAGAATGTATGGATTAACGCATACACAGAGAGATATATCCACTCCATAAAATATAAACACTTTTTCATTTCGTGACATTTTTTGGCATTAAGATAGCACACATAGTTGCAGATGTCAGCTTTATAAACCATGGGTTTAGATAATATTTATTAAGATTTGGTGAAAGCACACACTATATAAACTTGCATTTCAGAATACGTTTTCAAGCATTAAGTAAAAGTATTCAAGAATTTCACTTTATTTGTTTGAGTTGAAGACTAAATATTATTCTCACCCACTGGTCAGGGAACAGTGGCTAAAACGTGCATGTTTTACTTTGTTTTCTATCTTTTATGTATCTTATGTATCTTTTACTTTCTTTTTGAGGATCTAATGGGACAATATTTATCATTTTTTTTGTATTAACCCCTTATAAAATGAGCATAGATTAACCCATGCACAAGGCTGTCCCAAAAATTTCATCTTTACTATACCTATTCAGCCTGTACCACCCTTATTCATAGCCACACTTTAAAGGAACACTATAGTCACCTAAATTACTTTAGCTAAATAAAGCAGTTTTAGTGTATAGATCATTCCCCTGCAATTTCACTGCTCAATTCACTGTCATTTAGGAGTTAAATCACCTTGTTTCTGTTTATGCAGCCCTAGCCACACCTCCCCTGGCTATGATTGACAGAGCCTGCATGAAAAAAAAACTGGTTTCACTTTCAAACAGATGTAATTTACCTTAAATAATTGTATCTCAATCTCTAAATTGAACTTTCATCACATACAGGAGGCTCTTGTAGGCTCTAGCAAGCTATTAACATAGCAGGGGATAAGAAAATCTTAATTAAACAGAACTTGCAATAAAGAAAGCCTAAATAGGGCTCTCTTTACAGGAAGTGTTTATGGAAGGCTGTGCAAGTCACATGCAGGGAGGTGTGACTAGGGTTCATTAACAAAGAGATTTAACTCCTAAATGGCAGAGGATTGAGCAGTGAGGCTGCAGGGGCATGTTCTATACACCAAAACTGTTTCATTAAGCTAAAGTTGTTCAGGTGACTATAGTGTCCCTTTAAATGAATATGCACTAATAATAAATACAGTAAGAGTTACTCAAAGACACGATGATCAGATCATTTAAACCTATTCATTTTAGAAGCATACAAAAATGTAATTCATTGAATTCTTACTAGCATTACGGTAAATAATGAGTTAATTCACTTAGGTCATATGTAACGGAAAGCTAGTTATATATAAATGCACACAACTAGAATAAGCTAACCCACGAGTACAGAATGGTACTCTGTTGGTAGGTGAAATATACGAGAGATAGCAGATTTAGGAAGATGTAAGTGTGGCTCTGTCCTGACATACATTAAAACAAATGTAATTACTTTTCATGAATATTAATATTCCAGCATTTCCTAATTCATAATAGAACTGAACTCGGTAATTGAATGATGGGGCTGGATTTTAAATCTTAAAGGGACACTATAGTCACCCAGACTACTTCAGCTCAATGAAGGGGTCTGGGTGCAATGTCCCTCAGGTTTTAACCCTTCACATGTAAACATAGCAGTTTCCAAGAAATTGCTATGTTTACATTTTGGGTTAATCCAACCTCTAGTGGCTGTCTTCCTGACAGCCGCTAGAGGTGCATCTGCGCCGCTGGATGCGAAATTCGCATCCAGCGTGCAGAGCATCCATATGAAAGCATTGAGAAATGCTTTCCTATAGACAGTTTGAATGCGCGCGCGGCACTTGTCGCACATACGCATTCCACTCCATTCGGGAGCTGATGTCGGCGCTGGATAAAGGTAAGGGAGCCCGGCGCTGGATAAAGGTAAGCTGCTGAAGGGGTTTTAACCCCTTCAGCGCCACGGGAGGGGGACCCTTAGGGTACGAGGGGTCCTAAGGATTATATAGTGTCAGGAAAACTGGTTTGTTTTCCTGACACTATAGTGATCCTTTAATGGAAAATATATAGTTCAAGCTCTAAACTTACAATGCTTTCTAAAATCCATATTTTTTTTAATACTGCAGGAATCAGTAACTTATCTGTTCATTAGATCGACCACCGAGTGTGCTTTTTATAACAATGATTAACATGGAGCCAAGATGGGTGTGCTCAGTTCCAGGATATAGTTAGCTACAGTGATATGAATTTTTATATTTAAAGGGTCTGTCTTCCCTCAAAACAAATTCATCTCAATAAAGTTATTATAAAATGCTGTCTTACCTTAAGGTGTTAGACTGTTTGAAAATAGTCACCAAACAGAGCAGAGAACGTAAGCATTGATCAGCACTGGGTGACGTTGATTGTTACAGAACAACAGCCTGTCACTGGACGTCAATTATGAGTACTGTACGTATTTATACTCACAATGTTTGACCAGTGATAGGCTGGAACCATCATCTGATGCTCTCATCCAATCACCGCTACACCATCCTCCCCTTTTCTGCTCAGTAGAGAATGGAAAAAAATAATGTAGATGACACTGGGAGGCATCTTGGGTGTTAAGCCATTTCAAAACGGTTTAAATCCTTAAGCTAAGATAGCACCCATGGACTCCAGCTCCTAAATGATATTACATTCATTTAAAGGGTAAAGAATCTCATTAAGTATTATAATGTTAAAGTTAAATATATATATTAAATATATATATTTATGTAAGAATGTTGCTTTTTCATTATAGATTCAGGTTCTCCCCACTTGTTAATTTTTTTTATTTTTTTTTTAAAATCTCCTTAAACTTATTTGTAATCCAGTGACAGTACAGTTTCCTCTGTGCAGCCACTCTTCTCATAATGAGATCACGGGGATTGATGAGCTCTGGTCTAATCCAGTGCTACTCATAGAGAAGCTTTATAGACCTACTTGAATGGCAATCACCAGACTCCAGAAATTTCTCTGAGAAGCATTAGCGAATGTGAAAACCTTCAAAGATCTTAGGGAGTCAGTACCTCTAATGGAATGGAATCTGACAACCATTATGAAGATGGCGGTAGACTTGAGGAACAGATCCAGATAGGTATAACTCACGTTTCCCTGCACCCCTCAGCCACCGCATTGCCAGTTGGTCAGTCATCGTCGAGGGTCTTTGCAAATCATGCAAAGACCCTGCCTAGATAGTAACATGACTGCTTAACCAGATCTAGTGGGTTTAGATCCTAGAGTGTCACTTTAATATGATCCTATGGGATTCATGTTTTATTATGTAAGTCAGTTCGACTTGTTATTTCATCTTGAATACCTTTAATAATGTTGTGAGTTACAGTGATGGTAAATATATATATTAGACCAGATTGTTCATATTCCCCTCTGGACAGACAGACATACAATCTGCCTGCTGGCACACTGCTTTAAAGATGCTGCCAAGTATTCTGCACACTGCCTTAGATAATGTGACAGATTTATCGAAATCATCTGAACTTGCATTCTTGGTCGAATCATGCAAGGAAAACATACTCCAATTACAAAGGCTGTGAGTAGACATAGTTTACAAACAGATACCAGTTAAATAAACAACATGAAAACTATTTAATATAAGTTTCATCTGCGTAACAAACATACAATAAAACTCTTTGCATATTTATTAATATGGTCGAATGTCCTCTCTCTCTGTTTGTTTAATCCACATTATATTGTTGCTCTAAATCAGTAGCTTGCTATTCAACTTCCTGTAATATAATCACAAGATATTTTTCAAGATAAACATTGCTGGGATTGAGTTAGCACAGTCAGCAGAAAAAATAAATAAAATAGAAAATCAACCGTTATAGTTTTGGGGAATGTTGTTAAAGTGATGGATATTTAATAATGTAATTTTTGGTGAGATGACCCAAAGTTTAAGGCCTTAGTATTGTTCTACAGAGCTACAGAAACGCTCAGTGAGACATCAGGATTGATCCCTGATCGAGTTACCCTTGGCTGCTGTATTTATACCAGTCTGGGTGCTAGCCCTGATGCTGGAAATGCATCCAGAATAAAGCAAAAAAAAAGATTAGCTGACACTAGAGTCATCCCAAGCTCTACTGCCAGTTTAAAAATCCATTCTTTCTTTCAGCATCAGTTAAAATCAACAAAAATATTGAAACATGTTGTCTGTTGCATTTTATCTCCCAAGTGAAACTTAAAGTGACACTCCAGACCCCTAAAATACTTGTTTTTCATTTTACAAAAAAAAGTGCAGATTTCAATAGAAATTGGCACTTTTATAAAATAACATGGTTACACTCCTTTGGCTGTCAATACAAAAGATCATGTTATTTCTTGGTTCTTTAGCTCAGAGCTAAACTCAAGAGTTAGGCAATTGCTCAAAAACACCTGCCTTGCTAAGACTTAGTATTGAGTTGCATTGGGACAGTCACAGCAAATCTAGACTGGAGAAAAAGCGGAGGGATTGCAAAGGCTGTAGACAAGAGACCTGCAGCTTTTAAAAACAGCTACAAAATAATGATTTAATTTTTTTTTATTGTGTATATGGGCAGTGGTGTGTCCCGTTATTCATGAACCATAAGTTATGTAAGATAACATTGGTATCTAAGGAAAACCAAAATGTACCCTCCAATTATTAATAATGAACAAAAAAAACTAAAAAGTCACCAAATATCATATCTATTAAGAATACTTTCCTTCCCCGATTCTCAGTACCTGGGTGCCTCCATTTTGTCCTCCTCTGTCCATATCTGCAGTTTATCCCTCTTTGGAATTCTTTTGACTGATGGACTATGGGTAAATTAGGGAAGCAACTAAAATGGAACTTTATTGCCAACAAATCCCAAAGAACACTCTTCCCATAAAAAGTGGTCCCTTTTTTTCTTAGGTGTAAGTACAAAAATAAGGTCCATTTAAAAAAATGAGCATTTGATTTAAATGATCTCGAAGTCAACACATTACTTTACTATATTATGCAAATGTTTCCTCTGATGATGCCATCCACCTGCTTCTAAATTAAATAATACACATCTTGTGTTCCCTCATTCTATCAGAAACATATACGAAAAACTTATTTCTTTACATTTGGAAATGAGATACTGTAGTTTTTAGCAGAATATAGTTTCTGGCTAATAGTGGGCAATTCTTGTTTTAGGATCTTTCCTATAAGGATCGGCACTGGCATGAGTCCTGCTTCCACTGTTTCCAGTGCAATCGCTCTCTGGTGGACAAGCCCTTTGCTGCTAAAGATGAACACCTAATCTGTACTGAGTGCTATTCCAATGAGTATTCATCCAAGTGCACCGAGTGCAAGAAAACCATTATGCCAGGTAAGCAGATGCCATGTGGTGCGAAGTACACATTTTTTGTGGTCTAATGTTTTTTTACATTTATCAGCAAAATTACTCTAAAAATAACTATGGGGAATTGTCTTGATTTAAACATGAGTTTAACGTGAATTTCACATTTTAGGCCAACATAGAATTGAATAAAGCTTTTGTAATATATTTAAGCTATTGTATTAGGTATGAAGATAATAAATGAATGAGATATAAAATAATGTACCATGTTTCATATATAAAGTATTTCATTACATACACTAGATAGATTGATATGCTGTGCATGTTATATTTGATGCATGCCTCCCAAATACCCCGCTTTCAGTGGGACAATCCTGATTTTGGAGTCCTTTTCCCACTGTCCCACCATTCTGCTATAGTTAGAACTGTTCCTGGGTAGCACAGCGTGAGCACAGCAGGCACTAAGACCATTAGGAAGGAGCTTTAGCAGTCCTTACTGAATGGTTCCGTCAGTAAGAGGCCGGCCAAACAGGCTGTCATGCCACATCAATGGGCTGAAACCCATTTTCCAGGTGGACCTGCTCATTATGGGCATCACCTCCCATCTCGCCTGCTTACCTTCCAATATTGAGAAGTAAGTTAGATGTAATTAACAATGTTTTCAAATATAAGGTCAAAATTGCCAAACTGGAAAAAGTCTTCAAAACAGCTGTGCTTCCAGTTTCGGCAATTTCGGCCTTAAATTTGAAACTCACTTAGCATTTTCACTTTATTGAATAACCCTGATAGTTTCTTTTCGGTGTTAGAGCCACTTTAATTCCTCAGCTGTCAATGAAATTTCAGGTGCCTAAATTCCATCACCTACCCTCTTACATCCAGTTTGGGAGCCACCCCATCCCTGTGTAGCCACTCAAGTATCTGCATTTAATAAATGAAATAAATCAAACTTATCAAGCATTGCTGACTTGAGAATTTTTCCAGATTTGTAATTTTGAAATTATATTTGAAATTCACTTTGAATTCACCTTGAATTCTTACTTTAGTGAATAACCTTGTATACCTAATCTGCTTTTATATTGAGGCCTGAATCTCTCTTAATGTTTTTACAAGTGCTCTAGTTTTTAGGAAATGCATTAAGAATTGTGGTGAAGCGTTTCCTTATGTATCTGTCAAGTTAACAAAACTGGACAATGGGCAGAGCATTGTCACCCCCACCCCGCAAAATGAGCATTCCATAAAGATAAAATATTTATGAAATACTCCTATTGACCATGTAAGTATTTAATTGAAATTCTGATGCAGTCAAAAGATATATTAAGTAGAGACTAGTTTGTCTCAGTATTCTTCCTACTCCTGAGTCGGAGACACTGCTAGACACCGGGCGGAGCTACCGCTACATAGAAGTATCAATCCCCCAGCTGTTGCCATTGCTTGACTTCTTGCACCATAACCATTAAAATAAGATGTAAAAATATGGGCTCCCAGTACAACAAAACTTTACTATAATCTATTCTAGACCTTTGAAGTGTACTCATCAATCCATTGTTCAGAACTAGTTTATGGTGCATGGTATTGACCATTTTTGATGTTATATTGGTCTTCAAATCCTGACAAGAATTCTTCACATCCCATTGTTCTCACGAGCATTTAATAAAGACTGCATGTTGTACAGATCATTCAGTAACTTTTATCCAGGTCTACTCATGACTGACTTATTTTTGCCCATACCCTATTTATTTTACATTCCAAATAGGTTTTATCAAACATTTTAATTTTTTATTTCTCATTCTAATATGTCCACAAAGCCTTTTTTTTTTTTTTTTTGTTCTAGTTGGAACCCAATAGTACATAGGGTGTTTAATCTGGCTGCAGAGACCAGAACATGTGATAGTTACAGTTGTGCTCAAAAGTTTGCATACCCTTGGAGAATTGGTTATATATGTAGCAGGGCCCTCCACCTCTCTGTTCCTGTACGTCCAGTTGTCTGGTTTCAATTACATGTCTGTAAGTCCACCCATTGTACAGCGCTACGGAATCTGATGGCGCTATATAAATAATAAAATAATAATACCATTTAAAAAAAAAAAAAAAAAACATGAGTAAAAAGGCAAACACATTTCTTTTATTTCTTATGGGATTCATATTACAATTGTAGGTTATAACAGAATATCACAATCATAAAACAAAACATGGCAACAGAAAAAAATGAAATGACCACTGTTCAAAAGCCTGCATATCCTTAGTTCTTAATACTGTGTATCGCCCCCTTTAGCATCAATGACAGTGTGCAGTCTTTTGTAATAGTCTATGAGGCCCCTTATTCTTCCTGGTGGTAAAGCTGCCCATTCATCTTGGCAAAATGCCTCCAGGTCATGCAAAGTCTTTGGTCGTGTTGCATGAACTGCACGTTTGCGATCTCCCCAGAGTGGCTCCATGATATTAAGGTTAGGAAACTGTGATGGCCACTCCAGAACCTTCACCTTTTTCTGCTGTAACCACTGGAGCCTTGTGCTTAGGGTCATTGTCATGCTGGAAAGTCCAAGAGCGTCCCATGTGCAGTCTTCGTACAGAAGAATGCAAATTGTCTGCCGGTATTTTCTGATAAGATGCTGCATTCATCAATTTTCACAAGATTCCTTGAGCTCACACAACACCAGATTATCAGTGAGCCACCACCATGCTTCACAGTGGGAATGGTATTGGGACCCCTCTCCAAACATAGTGGTTATGGTTGTGACCATAAAGCTCTATTTTGGTCTCATCACTTCAAATTACAGTGTGCCAGAAGCTGTAAGGTATCAAGCTGTTGTCGGGCATATTGTAACTGGGCTTTTTTCTGGCAACTCGACCATGCAGTTCATTTTTGTGCAAGCATCGTCGTATTGTGCTTGAAACAACCAGACTGTCTCTTTCCAGAGCAGCCTGTATTTCTCCTGAGGTTTCCTGTGGCTTTTTCTTTGTATCCCGAACAATTCTTCTGGCAGTTTTGGTTGAAATCTTTCTTGGTCTACCTGAACTTGAATTCATATCAAGAGATCCCTGAATTTTCAACTTCTTAATAAGTGATTTAACAGTACTGACTGCAATTTTCAAGGCTTTGGACATGTTTTTATATCGTTTCCATCTTTATAAAGTTCCATTACCTTGTTACGCAGGTCTTTTGCCAGTTCTTTTCTGCTCCCCATGGCTCAGTATCTAGCCTGCTCAGTGCATCCACATGAGAACTAACAAACTCATTGACTATTTATACACAGACACTAATTGCAATTTAAAAAGCCACAGCTTTGGGAAATTAACCTTTATTTGCCATTTTAACCTGTGTGTTTCACCTTATGTGTCTGTAACAAGGGCAAACATTCATGGGTATGTAAACTCTTGATCAGGGCCCCTTGGGTGATTTCTGTTATAATTATGATATAAAAAGGAGCCAAACAACTGTGATAATAAATGGCTTCATATGATTTACTATCCTTCAATAAAAGATTTTTTTTTGCATGATCAGTCATATTTTCAAAATTTCTACCAGGGTATGCAAACTTTTGAGAACAACTGTATAAACTATGGACATTATTATGGAATTAGCAGTTAGACGTGACATGTTCTTGACAAAACATCTTTACAGACGGAAGTATTTTGTATTGTGGCTCTAGTAAAAGTGAAACAAATTTCAATATCTATACTTGCATCATGAAATAACTTTCAAATTGTAAGGCCCATGCTCTGTATGGACAGAGACATCAGCTAAAATACACAATTCTCCCTGTGGAATGTCTGTAAGTGTCAAGCAGTTCCCAAAGAATCCTCTTCCCACATTCTCAGATTGCATTGGGTTTGTGCATTTACATTGTGTGTGTCTTATTTATATTCCTGACAGGTTTGACTTCTCTGTATGGTGAAAAAGAAAAGCTATTGTGTGCGTCAGGAATTTGCAAAATGTGTAGTTTCCAATGTTTCTTTCTGGTGTTTAGTGTATCCCGGTATAAGAGGCTTAAAGAATAACACTGATTATTAAAATTATATATTTTTCATTGCTTTCCTATCTTTTGCTTCTTTAATAAAAGTGCAAGATTAGTGGTACCAACACAACAAACTTGTGGCCTTATATTCATGCTGTGATTGTCTCAAAATTCAAATTTCTTTTGTTTTGTTTACAAAAGAAAGAAAGGTTTTGCTGCCTCCACCCCCTCTCTCTTACCAGCAATTTTTCATAAAATGTTTTCCTGATTGGATGGTATGCAGTACAGCTCAGCCAATGAGAGATCAATGTGAGCTGAGCTGCCGACATGTGCATCTACAGTCAATGACTGTTCTTTTATTCTTTGATCCCTTTCTTCTTAGCACTGTGCCTGATTTGAAATCTTTTTCTTTGATTTAGCCTAGAAGAACATAATTTTGGCCCAAGATTTATTTATATTTTATAAATAATACATTTTTGCATTGATGTTCTGGTGGTAGTGTCCTTTTTTCAATACAGGGTTTTATTAACCAGTATAGCAATAAACACAAGGGGGAGAGAAGAAATAGTTAGGGAGAGGTTGACTAGATTAATTAGGGATTTAAAAAAAAAAAAAATGTTTAAAGACCAACAATTATTCAAGTGTTTGGCTGATCCAGAAAGAACATTTTCTGAATATAACCCAGTTGCAAAAAAGAGGGTTTTTTTTAGGAGATTGCGAGGGGAAAAAATGAAATCATCAGTCTAATGGAAATTGCCATTTTTTTTTGTGTCAGCTCTTACTAATCACACTCATTTATATTGTTCCAATTGATTCTGTAGTACTTTATGATGGTCTAAAAATTATGGAGTCTAAAAATTTGGGGAATTTGAAACATTTAATTACCGTGCATTATACATCATTTTGTAATTGGATTTAATACTAGGCGGGACAGTCTCTTTAAAAGCCTCTAATTATTGTGTTTTAATTCTAATTATTGTGTTTTAATTCTAATTATTACGTTTTAATTCTAATGCAGGGACGCGCAAGATGGAGTATAAAGGAAACAGCTGGCATGAGACTTGCTTCAGCTGCTTCCGCTGCCAACAGCCAATAGGAACGAAAAGCTTCATCCCCAAAGATAATCAGAATTTCTGTGTGCCGTGTTATGAGAAGCAATTTGCAATGCACTGCGTTCAGTGCAAGAAGGTGGGTACCAAGGATAGTTAAATTAATAATACAAACACTTGTGGAACATAGTTAATAGGAAGAGACAATCCATTCTTGGTGTTAATGGCTGCAAATCCTAAAGACCAGCTGAAAACGATAGCTATTTTACTTCTGAAGCTGTTGGAGTTAACAATGTTGCCTGTTCGTGCTAGCTACAGAATTGGTAACAATTTCAGGATTAATGGAGTTACAGCAGCTAGTTGTACATTTGCCAATCTCTACTGTATTGTCTTACAGGCGATTACTACTGGTGGTGTCACCTACCGAGATCAGCCCTGGCACAAGGAGTGCTTTATATGTACAGGCTGCAAAAAGCCTTTATCTGGTCAACGCTTCACTTCTCGGGATGAGTTTGCCTATTGCTTGAACTGTTTCTGCAACCTCTATGCCAAGAAATGCGCCGGCTGCAGCAGTCCCATAAGTGGTATGTACTCTCTGATCTGGTTCATCTTTACTAAAGAAACAGAAAAGAAGAGTATTATGTGCAAATGGAGATAAAACCATCAACAGAGAGAAAGATTATGATGCACATGAGAGCATAGGACAGACTGAACAGTTGGTTTATTGAGCTAATTGCATGTTACTAGCCAAACTCAAACTTAAGACTAGGGGATCCGTAAAGCAATTCAGTCCTGATGAAAGCCCAGAGGTTCGGGTGTCTTAGAACTACTTTTGGAATGATTGATAACTTGGCCCAAAAATTGGAATAAATGCTTTATTGCAGAAACAACAATAGTGTTTGTACAAAATTGCAGTTCAGCACAGGAGGTTCACATCCAACGTGCAGTACAAAATACAATACCATCAGTCCCTACTATAGCTAAATTGTAAGCTTGTTTGAGCAGGGTCCTCAGCAACCTGTTCTTCCGGTAACATTTTGTAATTGTATATTATTGCGCTGCGTATTATGCTGGCATTATATAAATGTGAATATTAATATATAATTGTGGCAAAACCCCTATTTTTCTTCCTTGTGCTGTGCTCATCCCCAGTCCAGGAACCTCTTATACACTTTGTATTTTACTTGCCTCCCATTCGATATTAAACCTACCGAACTAGACCGACCATTAACCCTGATTTCATGGAACTGTTTTGGGCATAGGACCATGTGCACGGTCAGTCAAAAATGTGACTTACATGAAATTCCTGAACCCCTAAACCGATCTAGGTGATTTTTGGATATGTTGATCATCCAGATCGGGGCTATCATCAGATGGGGTTTTCATGTGTTTTGGGGCTCTCATTAAACACATTCGTTTTACCCCTTCATGAAGTCTAGGCTCATGTTTGGGGGATTGGAGAGCTCTAATCACTACTCTGCTGGAAACAGGAGAGCTATAATCACTGCAGCATTTGGGATTCGGGAGACTGCTAACGGATATACTCAGCCGGAGTATAGGGGATCCGTTACAATAATAATTATAGCAATCTGTATCTTTAATGTCACTATTGACTGAGTTGCTCAAAGCCATGTTGTTTGTTAATACACAAAGTCCACATTGATTTAAATAGAACTCTGTAGATATCTTTAAGTTAACTCAGGGATGAATTAAAGAACTCTAGATTGTTATGTGACAATTCATGTAATGTTTTAATCTTGATAAGAATTATTCCTGTTTTATCTCCAGGTCTTGGTGGAACCAAGTATATCTCATTTGAGGAACGTCAGTGGCACAGCGACTGTTTTAATTGTAAGAAGTGTGCGATTTCCTTGGTGGGCCGTGGCTTTCTTACAGAGAGGGATGACATTCTGTGTCCTGAATGTGGAAAAGATGTATAAATATGCTATAAGCTATAAGAATACAGACAAAACAAGCAGTATATAGAAATATATAGATATCCATATAATTAAATCATTTTTATTTTTGCTTTAATCCAGTAAAATATGCTAAAGTTGTTAGATATTGAAGGTAACATTTTATTCTCAAGTTCAGCTTCATTATGATTAAGAACCACTGCCAATCCATGCCATCATGACAATAGGCCAGCGAAGACCATATGCTGTAATCCAATGCATTGTTTCTTTACCAACAACTGCTATATCCAGCCTATCGGATATAAGAAGAGTCTTTAAAAACATAATTGTTACGACAGCATAGAATGTCATCAGTTCTTAATGAGTTTTTTTTGTTTTGTTTAGTTTTTTGCTTTATAAATAGTGGAGGTATACTACCAATTTTCCTCCTGGGCTGGTTTGATTTCAAGAATATCAACCACTTTTTACATACAATTTTGAATTTGGCCATTTAGTGGCATCTGTCATAATTTACATTTCTAACTTAAAGAGATATTATAGGCACCCAGACCTCTTCACCTCATTGAAGTTATCTGGGTGCAGTATCCTTGTCCCCCTTAGTCCTGCAATGTAACACATTGCAGTTTTAGAGAAACTGCAATGTTTGCATTGCAGTACTAAGACTGCCTCTAGAGGTACTTCCTGGAGTTTCAAGTTGTTTCAAGTTGAAAGGCCTCATCCGTGCGCAACATTTGCCACGCATGTGCATCAGGTCACTTATCGGATGATATCGGAGGAGGCAGAGCGCAGCTCAGTTCCGAGGGACCTTGGCGCTGGTATCGGGTGAGCGAATAAAGGGTTATTTAACCCTTTACAACATTGAGGTGGGGTGCAGGGCTGAAGAATACATTAGTGTTAGGAATACATCTCTGTATCCCTAACACAAAAGTGTTTCTTTTAAAATGGAACTTTCTGTGCTCCCCATATGAGCTTGAAGGGCCGACATGTATAGATAGCTAGATGATCGTTGTGAATTGATTGTTGGGTTTATACTGTTTTGCAAATTTGTTTCTGCTGAAATCATTACATAAAATGTCATGTTTTTGTACACCAACTCCCAATGGTTAGTTTTAAACAATATTTAATTTGACTATTTAAAAAATAGTATTACATACTTGATATCTGTGAAAAACCTTTCTAAATTGAACTATACACTCTGGAAATAATAATAAATTAAGCTTCCTTTCCAGTGATACTGAGTAATATATGAAAATAATACTCCAAGATTTCTGTAATATTAATTACCCTACAGATTCATTAACCTTACACAGTAATGTATTTATGCTTGTTGGTTACATAGGACCCCGAACACCTTTATGGAAATTAAACCTTTGAATAAAACATTGAAAATCACCCATAACCTCTGTATTCATATGATTGTATTAAAGATTTAACAATTTACATTACAATCCAGTTCTTTCCAGGCACAGCCAGAGCACATGATGTAAATTAGGAGACATAGAAATATTGCTTAATGACAGAGCCTATAACAATGATTGACACTGAGACAGTATAGAGACGCCCCATTGCAGGGTAAATAGGTGTTGAGTTCTACCTTTAATTTTATTCCTATGCCTTACAAATAAATATTTAGTAAATACAGACGATAAGTAAACATAATATTAAAATCCTAAGAAGTGACAGTTTCCCTGTGTATGCTTTGTTGTGCTGTAAGACCAATGTGTTGCCATCTTCTTTCACTTACTTGAAAAAGAAATGACAGGATTTATTCAGTAAGCTGAGGGTTGTGAAAAACTTTTTTAGACGTTTTACAAATGTTATGCCAAAATAGCTATATTGGAAAAAGTTATTGCAGGGAATACTGCTTGTACATTCTTCGATATCCGTGTGCCTTGCCCAGTGAAATATAGATGCCAGGTTTTAGCCAGGCAACTGTTTGCTGTGTGAAGGCATTATGTCCAAACGTAGGAATTATTTTTACATTCTGGTTGCATTTCGAGATTGTGCATTTCCAGCAAACTTCAGAAGAGTTAGACGTAATCAAGAGCAGAATATTTTAACGTTTTAATTTACGTATTAGACTCCTTCCTACTATCTATTTTAAAGCTTCTTCTTACCTGTCCATGCTAAATTTTCTGATCTGAGGAATTTCAAGATCAGGTATAACATATCATCTCTAATAATTTACTCTTCCTCCCAAATATTGCACTTAATTTTCTTTTCCCCCATAAAATTATGTTTATACTGAGGGACTTCATTTTTTCATTTTCCCCATACTAGCAGTAAAACATTACTGTTTTTGTTGAGTATTTCTAAAGATTGGATATCAATTTGGAAAAATGTAATAAAAGGTGTTTTTTCACTTATTGATTTTCTTGTTAATATTACATGTTAACATTTTAACAGTTGTAAAACTTACTAGTCTGAACGTGTTTGTAATAAATTGTAGATTATGCTAGCTTTAGTGTACCTATAATTTTAATTTTATTAATGACAGGAGGCGAGTATTTGCATAAGTCTCTCTTTACTAGAACTCCACAGCAGCACAGAAAAACAACCAATCAGAAAAAAGTTAGGTACTATAAAACTCCCCTCCCCATGCATCATTTCCTCTTTCAAGCTGCGACAAAAACAGAATAAAAAGGCAGAGAACATCATGGGGAAGAAACGAAGTCCTAGATACGATGAATATAACGATGTCCACCATCCGAGAGTAACCGTCAAACTAGATAGTGTTGATGGACTGTAAACTGAAATGAGAGAAAAACTGAATCGTACAGGTTGATTATCCAATGAAATGTACTCTGAATAAACATGCAGGTACCCAATGTAGCAACCAAAATTAACCTTGAATTAACCTTGAATTAACCAAAATTAACCTTGCATAAGGAACAAGCGACAGGTAGCAGAGACAACAAACAGAGTTGCATACGTACCTGATAATCTAAACTATAACATTAAACAAGGGAGGGACAAGAATGGGTGGGAAATACTCGCCTCCTGTCATTAATAAAATTAAGATTATAGGTACACTAAAGCTAGCATAATCTACAATTTTATAACATGACAGGAGGCTTCGTATTTGCTGTTTCAACGCTCAGTTCACCAATCCAACGCTGTTTGTGTCGCTGGTATTCCTTCCAGGAAATATCAGAGGAATCCTAATTGGACATTCCAAGTATGATAAATGACAGCAGACGGATCAAGGAAGATGCCAGCTGACGAAGCATCTCCAATACGGAAAAAAGCACCATCCGCTGGTAAATCCATTGTACGTGGTGTTGCGACCTGTTTCCTAGCAGTCGGTCCATGAGCTGGCAAGCTGACGTATTAGCCATATTCTTGTGATCGTATAATATCGAAGGTCAATCTCGGACTTAGGGTGGCAAGAAGAAACTGTCACCATGTCTCAACTCATGATCCGCAAGGCGACTCCTCCGATCGTGCCAGGGTCATTCGGCGATGCGGCCTTGCAGGTAGATCTCCAATCTCAAGGAATGCGCCTAAGTCCACCACCAAAATCGCAATAGAAAAAAACGAGCAGGATCTTCCATTCCTCCCTGTCCACCCGGTGAGATGTCTCATCCAAGGATAAATTCATAATGCAGGCAAGAGTGTGGCTAAACCAGCCGTATTCTAAGTGATACCAATATTCCAAAGGACAGTGTAATCCTCGGACGCAGTAGAGAAAAGACTCCAAAGGACGTCCATTCAGGGTTCCGAACTGAACTTGTGTGGAGGAAACGGTGGTCGACTACTCTGGGAATAGTGAATCCCAGAAATCTTCAAAGGAACGGGAAAGCAAACCGGAACGCAGATTTCCATCCAGAAATGCCCTCGTCCAAGAGTGAAAGATGTCTGTGTAGGAGTCGGGGCACACCAGGTACCTCCCTAAAGTCTCGTAGGTCTCCTGGATGGTAGTTGAAAAATAGGTTAGCGCGAATCCAACAAAACGGCTCTCTTGAAGGATAAATAGAGCATAGACGGAGGGTATGTCTCCAAACCATGTTCACCAGGTACGCGCTCCGAGGAGACGGGGCAGTCCTGCCATCTTATCCCAAGATCATAATGACCGGGGAAGTCAAGACAACCGGGGTTTCCAGTCTTACCACGTGATCCATACGTACGGTTTCACCTTCAGACCGGGTAAAAGGCCTTCCATAATCTTGTTACCCGAGCAAGGCAGTGCCCGTATGCTCCACGGAGGTCTCCGTATCTCCAGACATCTCGACCTGGGAAAAAACTGTCTGCTCAGTTTGATCGTAATGGTCTGGATATTTAAAACAGAAAGCAATCTCCGTATTATATGTTGCAGAATATGCCAAAAAAACTGCACTCTCATAATACCGGACGGCAGTCCGTTAGCCGTACCACCTCCAGGAGTGTGTGTAAATAAAAGGTAGACGCCCCCCGTTATACCTCTGAGTAGTTCATGCGTGTTTTACTGCGGTCCGGATCCATTAGATCCATTACAGGAGATAGAATAGAGGGATCTAGTCTAAACATGTAATTCTAGCATGACCAGGCAGTCCTCTAGAACGAAGTCAGTAGCGTGGATGTCAGCTCTAACTGAATGCAGGAGGGACGCCCCTCTATGTAGCCATCAATGTCTTGCACAGGTACAAGCCTGTGTGATGAACAAACAGCCGGCACTGTAGAGCGTTGAGTGTATGAGAGAGCCGCGCTCTCTACTACTGTGATCGCATACCATGAGAGCGTCCGGCTGCTAGCCTGAGCGTACCCGTCAGTAACCAACAGCAGAGTCTACCTCCGTGACCGGTTCTCTCTATGAGAATGGGTCCTCCCAACCTGTCCTCTGTATCCAGCCCAGTATCTGGTTGAGGACGAGTGAGGGGCTGCGTCCTCCAATAACAAATCAGTATCCGGTACTGTATGAGAGGGTTCGCCCTCTGTTCATGAAAATAAATATACTCGGATATAGGTGACGGAGGGCCGCACCCTCCCGTGGTGCAAATTAGAGTCCCTAGAGATTCAGGGTGACCAAACTGTAGGGCGCACCAATAGTAATGTCAGCATAAGGCTGAGTAAACCGTGGATGTGTCCGGGTCTACATAAGAAACATTGCCCTTCAGGCATGAGGTTTAGGGCCTTCACCCTTCCCACCATATTCAGATGGCCAGATACTGGTGTCCTCTTGAACACTACGGCAAAGGTGTTTGTCTGGACACCTGCCTATCTCCATATCACTGGTGGGCACTGGGTTTACCTCAGTGATATTACCCCAGGCCAAAGGGGGTTCGGTACCAATAGTGCCGGTCTGCCAATAGGGCACAGGCCCAGCAGGCCAAACGAATGGACACAGAAAGGTTAGCCAAGCAAATAGTCACAGACCTAGCAGGCCATTCAAGTAGGCACCGACATAGCAGGCTATTCCATGGGGCATAGACATAGCAGGCCAATATATGGGGCACACACATAGCAGGCCGTTATAATGGGCACAGACAAGTAGGCTGTTCTTATGGGCACAGACCTAGCGGGCTGTTCTTACGGGCACAGACATAGCAGGCCGTTCTTATGGGCACAGACATAGCAGGCCAATCTTATGGGCACAGACATAGCAGGCCAATCTTATGGGCACAGACATAGCAGGCCAATCAATGGGTTGTGTATTACCATAATATTAGTAATAACATGTATTTATATAGCGCCTTCCAATTCCGTAGCGCTTTACAGTGGGTATCTAATGAGTAACGAGGACCTCTGGGTTCGGGTAGAGGTCCCTAAAAATTGTAGATCCACAGGGCATCTTGTGACCTAGTACCCTTAGACAATCAACCCTTTTTTTTTTTTTTTTAATTCTTTATTTTTGGTGCAAATAAGATTAACAGACATTCCTGTGGTGCCACGACAGCAGGCACAGGTGAAGTGATGCTTACAAAGTCGTGGTAATATACAGTTGCACATTTTTTTTTGAAACAGGATAACATGTTAAGGAAACAGGCTAAAAACATAAGCTTATTTCACAAGGTCCGCATAATAACAGTGGGTTGGATCATAAAGATCTGTGCATATAAAGGTCGTAGTTAAATTCTCGGTAAAGGTAATCAGGTCGCCGCAGTGTGCATACTGACACCAGCTTTAAGCTCAACCTAACGTACAACATATAGCATGAGTGATTAAGGAAAATAGTACTGTAAATGTAATGTACAAGATAGCAGTAAAGTAGTGATATATGCGTAGCTTTTTGAGGAAATAAACATACTAGAGCCCTTGCTTATACCCACATGCTGGGTCTCCCCGTGGCTGCTAAGGAATACAGGGAGAGAGCAGGCCATATAAGTCTAGGTAAGATATAAGAAATGCACGTTTGAAATTATAGAATACGATAATTTCAAGAGAAATCTCAGGCTAGGCATGCTAAGATAAGTAGCGGCAGAACTAACATTGTGAAGTAGGTAATTAAAACATGCAAATTCCGCTATGTATTCACACTCTGTTGTAAAAATAGAATAGTTGTTCACATTTTTAGGCTACCAAGCTAGTTTACGATTTGTGTAGGCATTATAAGCAGGCTTATTTTAGGATTATCAACATTTTTTAAGGTAATAAGGATCAAGCAAAGTATACATGTCACAGCTAAGCATGAAAGTTTACAGTTGTGTGGGGAAAATTCGTAGGAGTAGATAAACGTACTGGAAATGCATTACTAGATGGGTGAGGGCAAACTATTGGCAATTGGCAGCATGGTATAGGCTTGTGGTAGGTAAAAACAGGATTTCTCCATAACATGCCATCGAGATGGGTAATAGCGTGAAACCTCTAGGGCTAAACTTAGAATTTAGGGTAACGCCACCATACTTTAAACGGGTACATTACAAGAGGAAAAGGAACACAAAATAACAAACCAGTAATATTAAGAAAAAAGGCAGGTATGCGTCCGTTCTTGGTTAAGGAGATGGTGCTGCGCTTGTTTGCCTTGCCACAGGATTCATCCGACTCCCTTGAGCGGCATATGGAGAGTTCCTATATGACTGTCTGGCAGTATGATTGCAGGACGGCTTTTATGAAGTGTGATCTTACAGACTGACCACTTTATTCCCTTGGCTCTGACACTCACGGTGACCATGATATTCCACCGTTTGGGAGACTCTGTGGCTTTGGGTGCTGCTTTTGGTAAGCGCGCTTTCTCAGGTGGGGTCGCTGCTTTGTTTTATGCTCCTTAGTGCCTCGTGTTCCAGGCCACCGGGCAGATCGCCAGTTTTCCCGCGCCTTTGTATCCTGCCGCTCTGTGCACCCTCTCTGAATGTAAGTGGAGAGGGCTCCGTGTGCTTTCGGAGCTGCATCCAGAATCGCCTGAAAGTTACCCCCAGCCTCTCTAGACAGGTATCTCTTGTTCTCTGTTGCATTCTGCGGGTCTTGTCTGGCTCTATCATGTCGAGGGGGGTTGATGTTGCCCACACGAGTGTATCCGATGCACTGGGTAGTTGCTCCTGCGGTAGGGCGCCCATGTGGCTGGCGTGCGGCGGCCATTTTGGGGAATTCCGACGGAGATTTTTCTGTGGCAGGGTAGTAGTTTTCTGCCCCGCTTGTCGTGCCGCTTGTCGTGACTTGACATGAGTCTCTGCGTGTGTGTGCAGACCGGGATGACCCCCCCGGTCCAGAGGGGGGGGGGATGCCGGACCCCGGCCGAAGACCCGGGAGAGCGGCCGTCAAGTCCCGGCTCAAGCTCCTCACGCCTCGGGCCTTAGTCGGGTTACTGAAGGCAGCTTGAAGGGTATCCCCTTGTACCTCTGGTTCTGGGGATCAAGGTGGATGTTGTTGCGGGTGGTTAGGGAGATGTTGCCTCCAGTTTGCGCCGTTTTCCCGGCCCCAAAGCGGGAGCTCAGACAGACGCGTCTGATCCCGCCGGCGGTCCGGCCCCGCCCCCCAATCAACCCTTTTTTAACAGCGTAATGCTGTGTGAGTAGCTTGAACCGGGACTGGCAGTCCCTAAATGCCCAGCAGGCAAATAGTGGTATCCCATCTGTAATGGATATAAGCGGAAGTCGTTCCAGTGACTATCACGTCCATGAATGTAAGATAGACTGAGCGATACTGTCCTTGAACTGTGGATAGGTATGCACATGTTCACACAGATCTGTTTGAAATTTCCTAGCATTATATAGATACCATCATCATACCACCTGAAGGGTATCGCAACCATGGACTCTTCCAGGAGCAGGGTTAAACCATAGCAAACTCAATGAATTCCCCCAATAACCTGATAAAATTGCATAGTATCAGCGTAGACTGGTCTCCCATACCAGTTTGAGTCAGAGCCAGGTCTGTTAGCTTATATATACGCCATGGACAGAGAATTCATACCAAAGTAGTCCCATCTGAGGCCTCATAGCAGGACCAGAAAAAATATATACTGAGAAGAATATGAATCCTGGAGTTAAATGGTACTGTATACACCCTGTACAGAGCCTGTATAACTAGGTCCACATAAACCCGTAACTCACAGAAATCTGTGATATACCCTGACAGGGAACGCACAGTAGAGCAAAACTCACATGTCAGTAAATCTCACAGCAGTCTGTGATATACACTGTCAGGAAAATTAAATCTCGAAGTACACTGGCAGTAAAACTAAATCTGTGACATACACTGTCAGTAAAGCCCACAGCAAAACTGTGAAACTAAACCTGTGATATACACTGTCAGTAAAACAACAGCAATCTGTGAAAGACACTGTCAGCAAAAAACCCACAGTAATCTGTGATACACCCTTGTCAGCAAGATTCACAGCAATTTTAGGAATATAAAGCCAATAAAACTCACAGCAGTCTAGATGTATTCTGCCATCTAATAGATAAAAGGATGATCTATATATTTATGATCACACAATGCATATAAAATATGTGGGTTACCAAACATAAAAGATAGAAATACAAGTTATAATGTGGAATGACAGTCACAGAAAACGTTTCCCATCATTACTATAGTATGCCTTGTGTGGTTTGTAGACTCTGTCAGATAGGGGGAGAGTATTCAAGCTGATCTGTGCTCAAATCAGCATAGACACGTGGTAGATGTTGTATAGGAATAGAATTTGTCAGTGCAATCTGTATGCTGACGGTGCCAACTTGATAGCTATATACACTGAAATAAAAACTAATAGGCATATCGAAGGCAAACCTGAGAGCAGTCCGCTGGCCAGCAGGGCGACAAAAAAAAACAGAGAACCGACCACCGTGGAACGGAGGAGGGGCCGCGAGCAGGCGCACTCTCCTACACCCGGTCGGCTGCCCGCGGCTCTGAGAGGGAGCCGAGTGCGGCGGTGGCCACGTGGCGCGCGGGGTGGCCACGTGGGGGAGCGGAGCGGTCGCCGGGTCCTCGCGTCCGACCGCGAGTACCTCGGCTGCCGGTAGATTACAATGGGGTTCGGGGAAATCAGGAGACAGCCAGAGGTTAGTCTCCTGAAACCCCAATACAAGGCATGTAGCCCGCGGAAGAAAGGCGGGACAAGGAGAGTGGGTTAGTGAGGGGAGGGGGCGGAAGGCATACTGGAAGGAATCCCCAAGAAACTCCCCAAACCCACTACAGAAAAGGAAAAGGTCTCCCCAAAGAGACAGGGGAAGCAACAAATCGAAGGAAAGGGTTTCAAAAATAATCAAAACCTCTACATACAATACACCTAACCTACATAAGCAGGAAGAAGTAAATATATATCAGAAATATAACTAAACACAAAAAATATATAACAGATAAATATACAGAAGAAGAAAACATATGATACTAAATATTAACTAGGAACAGTATAACAAAATAAGTAAATCTATTAAGATACCAAGTATAAATCCTAATAAATCAAAATAAATCCCAAAGCCACCCACTATAAGCAGGAGGCAGTGGTACTCTGACCTGTACTGATGCGGAGCAGCAAAGAAAGAGGAAATGATGCATGGGGAGGGGAGTTTTATAGTACCTAACTTTTTTCTGATTGGTTGTTTTTCTGTGCTGCTGTGGAGTTCTAGTAAAGAGAGACTTATGCAAATACGAAGCCTCCTGTCATGTTATAAAATTTAAGAAGACGGAACTTTATATCTTGTGAAAAATACAACTGGGGCAATGTGTTCAAAATCCTAATGCATTGACTGTAGAGGTAATCCATAAGCATTGCTTATAAATAGCATTATAAGCTATTTTCCCATTTTCTATGTTTTTTTTTCATGCTTATTATTATTGTTGCTGGATTTTTGATAGGCCGCTAGACACGTTAATTCTTAAACTATTAAAAGAGACAATTAGGTCAATAAACAATTTGTTATGTTTTATCGTCATATCAAAATGTTGACAATAAACATTTCTGAGATATCAATCATTTACTACAATATTATTTTTAGCACAAGGATAAACTGAAACAAGTTTATTGTAGTGCAAGAAGTTAAATGGGTATCTAATAATCAGAGAGGTCGTTAATGATCATATTGCCAGGAGTCCCACAAGAAACATTGTTTAAGATCGGTTAGACCAGGTCCTTCCCGTCTACATATGCAAAAGCAAAAGTCTATATTATGGTATTAATTTTGTGCAGCTTTGGACTTGGATATTATTCATTGGTTGAAAAGCTCAGATAACCAGGGACTCCTGGCACCATAACCACTGCAATGAGCATATCTACAAATAATGTTCATGAGGGTCATGCAGTTCACAAATTAACAGCACATGTATTTTCATATAACTGTTAAAATAAAGAATACTTTTTTATTTCAATGCCCTTTAAAGGGACACTATAGTCACCTGAACAACTTTAGCTTAATGAAGCAGTTTTGGTGTATAGCACATGCCCCTACAGCCTCACTGCTCAATCATCTGCCATTTAGGAGTTAAATCCCTTTGTTTATGAACCCTAGTCACACCTCCCTGCATGTGACTTGCACAGCCTTCCATAAACACTTCCTGTAAAGAGAGCCCTATTTAGGATTTCTTTATTGCAAGTTCTGTTTAATTAAGATTTTCTTATCCCCTGCTATGTTACTAGCTTGCTAGACCCTGCAAGAGCCTCCTGTATGTGATTAAAGTTCAATTTAGAGATTGAGATACAATTATTTAAGGTAAATTACATCTGTTTGAAAGTGAAACCAGTTTTTTTTTCATGCAGGCTCTGTCAATCATAGCCAGGGGAGGTGTGGCTAGGGCTGCATAAACAGAAACAAAGTGATTTAACTCCTAAATGACAATGAATTGAGCAGTGAAATTGCAGGGGAATGATCTATACACTAAAGCTGCTTTATTTAGCTAAAGTAATTTAGGTGACTATAGTGTTCCTTTAACCCCTTAAGGACACATCACATTTGTGATATGTCATGATTCCCTTTTATTCCAGAAGTTTGGTCCTTAAGGGGTTAAGGTATATGACGCTTTAATTTTACAATGGAGAGCTACTATTACTGTTTCTTATATCATTACTGTCCTATTAGAATGAAGATATTGTTACTCTTGTTACAAAGTATTCGAATATCTGGCAGCTGTTGGGTGAATGCAGACTGGGACATTACAGATGTTTTATTGCATGGTAGTAAGTTGTGTGAAATACAAAATATGAAAATGGCACAATGTCAGTATTGTATTATGTTGAATTGTATTGCACTATGATGTATTTCTCTAAAAAAATAAAAATTAAAAAAAACTATTTTAAAAAAGTATTTTTCATTGAGAGTAGTCATTCCCACTATAAGGTGGGCAGCTCTGCGTTCTCTTGTTGTATTGTCCCTGTTTCCCTGGTCATCTCCCAGGAAATTCAGAAAAAAAATACTAATCTTTTCTGGGGTTGAACTAATTAGTTTATATCCAGTCATTCCAGTGTGTCTTTGGTAGCTATACTGGTGAAATCTGAATTTATTTCTCATATTTTAAGCCTTTCTGACAGATTTTTGCCATGGGACTGTGTAAGTTTCTCACTCTTTATTCTCCACCCTGCCTTGACAAACACTCAATGCATGTCAGAGACAACATCCCCATAGCATAATAAACACTGCTTCCAACATGCTGCACATATAAAATCGTATACACCAGGGTTTATGCAATGTTGAACGTGTTCCCGATACATTAATGCCAAAAATTTATACTTTTGTCTCACATGACAGCAAATGTATTTCCATGTCTCTCAGAACGTAACTCTTCAGGAGTAAATTATTTACTCTTTAATGAAACAGAGCTAATAAATAAAGAAAAATAGGAATGTCCTGCTGTCATTTTTTCAAAGGTTTCCATTTTTTTCCCCACTAGAAATCTCCAGAGTAACCAAAGAAAATCCCCATCTCAAGAGCAGTGTTGGGGTGCTTCAAGCCACTCTGTTCGTTCTCTTGTAGGTACAGATCTTTAAACCACCATTCCAGTAAACACTATTAAAATGCGTAGTGGAGCGAGGAGGGCAGCAGAGGTAAGTGTGCAAGGTGCCCCATGTCAAACTTACCTCTGCTGCTCTCCATAGTCCATTAGTCCAAATAAACAGCTAAATAGTCTTCAGGATCTCCACATTTTAAACATTCAAGGCTCACATAATTCCTCCTCTCTTTTAACAGGCAAGAGTAGGTAAGTGGCTCGGATACCCAGCTGGTGCCTTTTGCTATTGCCCCAGCTGATCAAAAAATAGTTCTGAAGGTGTTCAGGAAGAGGTGGTTGCCAAAAGACCAAGGACCCACCTATCCCACCAAAAGCACTCATCTTTGTAAGAAGACTTAGCCCCACTGTGGCATTTTCAATGTCGGGGTGCAATAAAAGACAAAAATACTTTGTTACAAGTACAAGATAAAAGGTGACAAAAACATATCCCTTACGTAACAAGGCACTGTTTAGATGAAGCACATTTGTCTTTTTGGCAATTTTGTCATTCTACCACAATTTAACTCCTACTGTGTAAGTGCACCCATACAAATATATATCTAGGAGAAATGGGGTTTTCTTTTGATACCATACTTGCATACATAACACAAAATAAATATGAATAAATTATTAATAAAAATGGAAACAAAAAAAAAACATTTGTTCTCAGTTTTGCATTTAATTATATTCTACATGTGATGGTCACAATTTATACATTTAAAGACTAAACCTATTATTTGAAATTGAGTTAGTTTCATTGGTTTAAAAACAAAATTGGATTATCATGTACATCTAAGGAGTTTTAGAAAAAGACACTTTAGACAAGACAGAACAAAATGTTTCTTTGTCTAAAACTAGATTAAGCTGCGAATAAAGCTTTTTTGTCCAAAACAGCACAGTGGAATGTATTTTCCAAACCTCCACTGATCGGCCACAACATTAAAACCACTGACAGGTGAAGTGAATAACATTGATTATATCATTACAGTAACACCTGTCAAGGTGTGGGATTTATTACACAGCAAGTGAACAGTCAGTTCTTGAATTTCATGTGTTGGAAGTGAATAGATCTGAGTGACTTTGGCAAGGGCCAAATTGGGATGGTGAAACGAATTTAGAGAGGGTCCTGGTGCAAGTATTTTTTAGCTCTCCAAACGCATGGTTGGCCAGAAGATAGATCCTCAACTCCCACAATAACTTGCTAGCTGGGGGCCATTTGCACATCCTTGCAGGGTTGTGTTTGTGAGCAGTTTCTGTGTGTTTGAATGCAGGGGTGTATTTGTCTGTAGTGTTTGCAATTAAATGCAAAGGCACTTGTCTCTCACTGACTTTTAACCTAGAGTTAATTCACTCCCTCCAACCCCACTTCACTAATGAATAATACCCACTCACCAGTGGTGACAGCCAGTGAACTAGTCCCCTATACAGCTCCAAACACTGCACTGCTTTTCCAGATGGGCTTCAGCTCTTCCTGATTCTGGAGACTCATGGCTTCATCTTGAGGAGCCCCATGTGGGCTGCGATGAAGTGACATCTCTGAATCTCAGTCTCCAAATAGTCTCCTTTTGTGCATCCTGGTCTCCCTCTCCCTGTGCAACTGTGGTGGTGGGATCTTCTTATGAGGTCTGGTGCAGCCTTGAGGTTCCCTGCGAGTGGCACCGGTAGTTCTGCCACTGGCTAGACAACTGATTCAGAGCATCTCTAAAATGGAAAGTCTTGTGAGGTGTTCCCAATATGAAGTGGATAGTACCTACCAAAAGTGAGGCAAGGACAGCTGGTGAACCGGCGTCAGGGTCATGGTTAACCAAGGCTCATTGATGTATGTGGGGAGCATATCGAAGGTCAGATTGCTGAAAAATTGAATACTGACCATGATAAAGAAGGTGTCAGAACACACAATGCATCACAATTTGCTGAGTATGGGGCTGTGTAGCCACAAAACGATCACAGTGGCTACGATGACCCCTGTGCACTGCCAAAAGTACCTTTTATTTTAGATCAGGTGGATGGCTGGGTGCATGTGCGTTGTTTACATGGGAAAGAGATAGCAGAAATGAAGGCAGGCCGGTGGAGACAATGTTATGCTCTATACAATGTTCTGCTGACTTTGGGTCCTGGCATTCATGTGGGTGTTACTTTGAAACACCACTTACCCAGAGCCGGATTAACATAGGGGCTGATGGAGAGGCAGCTCCAGGCCCAGGCCCATGGAATAGGCCCATTGATTACAAAAACAAAAACACACTACTCTTAGGGTTGCCACCTGGCCGATATTTATTTGAGGCTGCCTGGCCGGTGCCGATATTGCAGTAATACCGGCAATACAAATGCTAGTATTTTTCTCAGTATAAACAGAGATTACTCTGCAATACTATCACCGGCAAGTAAGGGTTGCTGTGTGTGTGGAGAGAGGCAGAGATAGGAAGTTACAGCATTTACCTGCATCTCTCTACTCACTGATCCGCGGGGGAGCAAATACACAGCACAGAGAGTCCATACAGCAGTTCCCAGCCTGCAGAGACAGGACACAGCTCAGGGAAGTGAGGGATGTGGTAAACGCTGCAGGGAGACATGGGGACACTGTGAGACATGGGGACACAGGGAGACCTCTGGGGATGCTGAGACACTTGGAGACACAGGGACACAGACACACATGGGGACACTGAGACATGGGGTTACAGACACACATGAGGACACTCGGGGACACTGAGACATAGAGAAACTGAGACACTAGGGGACACTGAGACTTGGGAACACTGAGACACTAGGGGATGCTGGGAGACATGAGGACACAGACATTTGGGGACACAGGCAAACATGATGACACTGGGACATGAGAAAAAGACACACATGGAGACACTGAGACATGGGGACACTGAGACGCTTGGGGACACTGGGAGACATGGGGACACTGAGACACTAGGGACACAATGTCCCCAAGTGTCTCAGTGTCCCCATGTCTCCCAGCCAGTGTCCCTGGTGTCTCAGTGTCCCCATGTCTCCCTGTGTCTCAGTGTCCCTAGTGTCTCATTGTTCCCATGTTTCCCAGTGTCCCTAGTGTCTGTGTGTCCATGTATCCTAGTTTCTCAATGTCCCCATGTCTCCCAGTGTCCCTAGTGTCTGTGTGTCCATGTCTTTCAGTGTCCACATGTCTCCCAGTGTCTCCATGTCTCTCAGTGTCCCCATGTCTCTCAGTGTCCCCTAGTGACATGGGGACACTGGGAGACATGGGGATACAGACACTAGGAGACACTGTGATACATAGTCTCAGTGCCCCCCCCCAGTGTCCCCAAGTCTCCCAGTGTACCCAAGTGTCTCAGTGTCCCCATGTCTCACAGTGTCCACTAGTGAGACATGCAGACACAGACACTAGGGGACACTGGGCGACACAGGGACACCGGGTGACATGGGGACACCGGGAGACATGGGGACACTGGGAAACAGGGAGACACTGGAAGCAATCCATCAATACAGCAGTATCAAACTGTAAGTAGTTTTTTGGTGATTTCACAGAATTTCTCTTATGTCACTCCTTGTGATTTACTTCATGGGATGTCACGCATACATAATTAGTTATGTATTAGTTTCTTTTCCAAGAAAGGTGGCAACCCTAACTACTCTTCACATACTCTTGCTTAAGTATGGAAAAGTAAGAGGGATATATGGAAACAAAACTTGTGTGGACTAGCTGAAATGAAATTAATTAAGTTAATGCTGACTTTGGTCTCTCTAACACTGTGGCATGTTGCCTTTCTTCTACACTCACTACATCTACCTTTTCTCTTTCTCAAACTGTATACCAGGAGCTTCTGCCTGCTAGTAAGACGGTAAGGAGACAAGTTGACATGTAAGTGCTAGGGGACACTTCTTAGAAAGCATGGAGCAAGCGCAGCATTAGACATGACAAAATAAAGGGAACACTTAAACAACACAATGTAACTCCAAGTCAATCACACTTCTGTGAAATCAAACTGTCCACTTAGGAAGCAACACTGAGTGACAATCAATTTCACATGCTGTTGTGCAAATGGGATAGACAACAGGTGGAAATTATAGGCAATTCGCAAGACACCCCCAATAAAGGAGTGGTTCTGCAGGTGGTGACCACAGACCACTTCTCAGTTCCTATGCTTCCTGGCTGATGTTTTGGTCACTTTTGAATGCTGGCGGTGCTTTCACTCTAGTGGTAGCATGAGACGGAGTCTCCAAGGTAGTGCAGCTCATCCAGGATGGCACATCAATGCGAGCTGTGGCAAGAAGGTTTGCTGTGTTTGTCAGCATAGTGTCCAGAGCATGGAGGCGCTACCAGGAGACAGGCCAGTACATTAGGAGACGTGGAGGAGGCCGTAGGAGGGCAACAACCCATCAACAGGACCCCTACCTCTGTCTTTGTGCAAGGAGGAACAGGAGGAGCACTGCCAGAGCCCTGCAAAATGACCTCCAGCAGGCAACAAATGTGCATGTGTCTGCTCAAATGGTAAGAAACAGATTCCATGAGGGTGGTATGAGGGCCCGACATCCACAGGTGGGGGTTGTGCTTACAGCCCAACACCGTGCAGGACGTTTGGCATTTGCCAGAGAACACCAAGATTGGTAATTTCGCCACTGGTGCCCTGTGCTCTTCACAGATGAAAGCAGGTTCACACTGAGCACATGTGACAGACGTGACAGAGTCTGGAGACGCCGTGGAGAACTGCTGCCTGCAACATCCTCCAGCATGACCGGTTTGGCAGTGGGTCAGTAATGGTGTGGGGTGGCATTTCTTTGTGGGGCTGCACAGCCCTCCATGTGCTCGCCAAAGGTAGCCTGACTGCCATTAGGTACCGAGATGAGATCCTCAGAACCCTTTTGAGACCATATGCTGGTGCGGTTGGCCCTGGGTTCCTCCTAATGCAAGACAATGCTAGACCTCATGTAGCTGGAGTGTGTCAGCAGTTCCTCCAAGACGAAGGCATTGATGCTATGAACTGGCCCGCCAGTTCCCCAGACCTGAATCCAATTGAGCACATCTGGGACATCATGTCTCGCTCCATCCACCAACGTCACGTTGCACCACAGACTGTCCAGGAGTTGGCAGATGCTTTAGTCCAGGTCTGGGATGAGATCTCTCAGGAGACCATCCGCCTCCTCATCAAGAGCATGCTCAGGCATTGTAGGGAGGTCATACAGGCACGTGGAGGCCACACATACTACTGAGCCTCATTTTGACTTGTTTTAAGAACATTACATCAAAGTTGGATCAGCCTGTAGTGTGTTTTTCCACTTTAATTTTGAGTGTGACTCCAAATCCAGATCTCCATGGGTTGAAAAATTTGATTTCCATTTTTTAATTTTTGTGTGATTTTGTTGTCCGCACATTCAATGATGTAAAGAACAAAGTATTTCAGAAGAATATTTAATTCATTCAGATCTAGGATGTGTTATTTTTGTGTTCCCTTTATTTTTTTGAGCAGTGTATATTTTTGAAGTTTGATCTAATTGTGCATTGTTGCATAAAGTGTCCACCTGTTAAACCTCTTAATTTATATATATAAAAAAAATCTGAAAATAATAAGCTCACTTACTTTGAAAAATATTTTCAATATAATAATCCACCCATCAAGTGTTGAAAGGAAATAGATGTTTTTGATGAAGTATAAAACCTCCTGAGACCCAGCCCACTGACTTGTGTCCTTTGTACTGGACATTTCGTTCACATGCATCTCCTTTTATTCTTTTGAAGTACTCTATCAATCCCTGCTGTATTATAAAGAGGACATCCTGGGCTTTCCAGTGATATGTCATGTGATAGGCTATGGTGCTGGGAACTTCCTCTACCTTTTCATAAAAAATGGATGGCATATTGGAAGACAATTTCTTCCTCGGATCCCAGGAGGATACGTAAATAAAATTTGAAAAATGTATCCCTACCTTTAATATATGACAGGATCCTTCTGTCATATACATTGCACCTTTGGACAGACATTGTTTGAATCCAACAGTTAGTATCTATGGTTTTCCATGCTTCACTCCCAGCACAGCAATATACACCAACAATAGATATATAAACTTTATTACACACCACCAGCAAGATTGGTTTGTTGTAGTCCACTGGTTGGTGAGATCACCGAAAGGTCTTGCATCTGTTCCATATGTAGTTCTCTTCTCTGTTAGTCTTAATCTTCCGCTTTCTGTGTTTGGATGGATCAGTGAGTGTGTGATGATGTGGACTTTGTCTCACTGTACAGTGCACACACACAGGGTCTGAATGGCCCCATACAAAACAGGGCAAAACCATCTGGCTATATACAGGGGCATTAGGACTGCAAGCTTATTTTGCAATTCAAGTTCCAAATGGTCCTGTAAAATAGTCCCCCACATGCCCCCACCAGTGGGCATCTGGTGGAGAACTTTACATGAAATAATGGTAGGTAGACAGATCACTGTCTACCCCCTGCCCAGAAGGCACAGCAGGTGTAAAGTATTAAAGAAGACAAAATGCATGGAGGGTACATTTAAATGTCTACCTTGCCCCCACCAGTGGTCAGCAGGTGGGGGTTATTATAATATTCTGCAAAAAACCTAATGTCCCTAGCCTAGCTCCCAATCGTTGGTGGTGGTTGGGCGCTCTATTAATAATGCTCAAGGGGAGGACTTAGTTTACCCTCTCCAAGACCCCATCCATGGATGGCAGGTGAGTGCTCTAAGTAATTATACAAGACAGGAGGACATGCCCACCCTTCCAATCAGTGGCATGGTCCGCCCTGACTCAGGTGGCAAGGGTTTCTCTAGCCCAAAGCCACCACCTAAAATTAATTAATTACCTTTAGCATATAGTTCATGTATACACCACCGACCAGCAACAGAGAAACGCCAGAGGAGTGCAAACAGTGACCTACAATATCACTCAATGAATTTAGATTATTGCCACCAAACATCTATTTCTAGTCCTAGCCCAAAGTCCCAAACACATAAAACAGTATGATTTGAAATGGAGTTTCTTGATGTGTGCCTTTTCAACAAACAAGTACAAGCATTGCCCTTATCGTCAAAATCCCTCTTGTAGCTTACTCAACATCTAAATGAAGTCGACCAAGAATTAACTAGGAAGTATATCTGGCTTGGAAACTTGAGATGGGGCAAAGGTCAAGAAGGAATTATTCCATAAGGAAATAATAAAAATTATTTATACAAAAAAAAAAGAAGGAATTATTCCTAGAACTTTCCCACGCTTGTAAAATGACACAGAGCACTGTGATTGGATGGATTTCAAGCCATCCAATCACAGTGCTCTGTGTCATTTTACAAGCGTGGGAAAGTTCTTTGGAATTTTCCCACGCTTGTAAAATGACACAGAGCACTGTGATTGGTTGGCTTGAAATCCATCCAATCACAGTGCTCTGTGTCATTTTACAAGCGTGGGAAAATTCCAAAGAACTTTCCCACGCTTGTAAAATGACACAGAGCACTGTGATTGGATGGATTTCAAGCCATCCAATCACAGTGCTCTGTGTCATTTTACAAGCGTGGGAAAATTCCAAAGAACTTTCCCACGCTTGTAAAATGACAAAGAGCACTCTGATTGGCTTAAACCCACCAATCAGAGTGTTCTTAGGCTAATTGCAGGGCGGGGCAAGGCTTTATAAGCCTTGCCCCGCCCTGCGGAGCTCAGTCTGCGCAGAGCCCTCCATGGGTGAAGATGGATTATTTTTTTGTGCGCTCGGGTTTTTTCTTTTTCGTCTGGTTTTTTTTTTTGCGCTCGGGTTTTTTATTTTATTTTTAGTTCGACAGCTATGATGGTTTTTTATTTGGCCTTTTTTGGGGCTGAAAATGAAGATTTTAGAAAAAAGAAGACGTCGAATGGTAAGTTTAATTTTACTTTACAGGTTAGCAATTTTATTCCCCCCTTACTATTTTTTAGGGTGAGGGGGGTAGGTAGGGGCATTTTTTATTTGGGTGGGGGGTGGGTGACTAGGGGCTTGGGCACCCCTAGTTACCTTGATGGGGGGGGGATTTACTTAGTGCCCCCACCCGCCGCCCAGGGGTGGGGGCGGGGGGAGGACAGTAGGTCCCCCCCCCATTATCGTTATGGCCCCCACCCGCCGCCCAGGGGTGGGGGCCGGGGGGGAGGACAGTAGGTCCCCCCCCCTTTTACCATTAGGGCCCCCACCCGCCGCCCAGGGGTGGGGGCCGGGGGCTGGAGGACAGTAGGTCCCCCCCCCTTATTACTATTATGGCCCCCACCCGCCGCCCAGGGGTGGGGGCCGGGGGGGAGGACAGTAGGTCCCCCCTATTACTATTATGGCCCCCACCCGCCGCCCAGGGGTGGGGGCCGGGGGGGAGGACAGTAGGTCCCCCCTATTACTATTATGGCCCCCACCCGCCGCCCAGGGGTGGGGGCCGGGGGCTGGAGGACAGTAGGTCCCCCCCCTTATTACTATTATGGCCCCCACCCGCCGCCCAGGGGTGGGGGCCAGGGGGTGGAGGACAGTAGGTCCCCCCCCCCTTATTACTATTATGGCCCCCACCCGCCGCCCAGGGGTGGGGGCCTGAGGGGAGGACAGTAGGTCCCCCCTCATTCCCATTATGGCCCCCTCCCGCCGTCCAGGGGTGGGGGCCGGCGGGGGAGGACAGTAGGTCCCCCGTCCCCCCCTTATTACCCTTTTTTTTTTTTTTTTACAGTTAGCAGCCACAGGCTGCTCACTGTTTAGTGGACATGCCCCTACTCGCGGTATAGCGAGTAGGGGCATTGGGGAGATTTTAATCTCCCTTGTGCTATTATGGGGGTCATATTGACCCCCATAGAGTGAGGAGGGGACCTGGGGGGCTTATGAAGTGGTGGGGAGCACTGCTCCCTGCCGCTTCTGTCTTTACATATTGCAAGGAGGGAGCTGCACGCCGGTAGCTCCCTCCGTGTAATAAACCGAACAAACAAACGAACACTGATACACAGTGTTAGTTTGTTCGTCTGATTTTTTCTATTCATTCATTCGTCTGTCTGATGAATGAATGAATAGGTGAAATTCCCGTTCGCATGTCCAGATGTTTCACTGGGCATGTGCGGGAATCTCAGGGCTATCTAGTGTGGGTAGATGACGTGTCCCTCAGGGACTTCACCTACCCACACAAAGATGGCGGCGCCCTCAATATAGATCGGGGCAGAAAATAAAGAATAAAAAATAGGTAATGTGGGGGGCATAGAGGCATTTGGGGTGACCAGGGGGTCGATTGGATGTAGTTGAGGCGGGAGGGGGGTTAAAAAAAAACGGAATTCGGCATGACAGTGCCGCTTTAAGTCAAATAGACCTACCTTTCCGGTTCATGCAGCTATCAAAGAAGTCATCTCTCAGAATGGAGTAGGCCAGAGAAGAAAGCTACTCTGAAGAGTAAAGCTTCTAGGGTATATCCATAGTCTCAGGTGGATTCTAAAACTTGGATGTCCATTCCTAAGATTGATGCGGCTGTTATCCATATGGCCAAAAAGACTACTCTTCCAGTAGACTCAATGGCTTATTTACGCGAACCCATGGAAAAACGGTTGGATGCGGATTTAATTAAGGCATACCTGGCTCTGGGGTCTGCTTTACTTCCAGCAGTGGCATTGACGACACTTTCTAGAGCCTTAAAGGTTTGGCTACAGAATTTGGAGGAAGATATAGCAGCGGGGGTTCGCAGAGAGCATCTGATTGAAAGTCTGAAAGATTTCCACTTGGCATCAGAATTTTGCTCAGAGGCCTCTCTTGATATTACCAAGATGGTGGCTAAGAGCATGGCTCTGACGGTAGCATCCAGAAGGGCGTTGTGGCTACACGCTTGGGGTGCGGACTATGCATCAAAAGCATCTTTATGTGCTCTTCCCTTTCAAGGGGATCTACTTTTCGGCAAAGTTCTGGAGGAGGCCATCCATAAGGCAGCTGATGGTAGAAGAGCCTTTCTTCCTCAGGACAAAAGGCATCCCTTATCCAGTATGTGGAAGAATAAAAAATTTAAGGATCGTTCCTTTCGTGACTCCAAGACATATCGTCCAGGCAGAGAGTACACTAGATACTCAAATTGGAGAACAAATCAGCCATCTTCTTCTTCCTCAAGGTTCCCCAGAGGTAGAGGTTCCAGACCTGCTAATAAGGGATTCTGAAGGTGCGCAGGTCCAGCCAGGGATAGGAGGTCGTCTCCTAAAGTTCTTCCCCGTCTGGATCAAAAACGTCTCTGATTCATGGGTACTGTCAATTATAAAAGAAGGATACCTCAGAATTTTCAAGTATTCCACCACCTACCTTCAAGCAATCTCGCGTGGCAAGAGGGATAAAGGAAGTAGCTATGATAGCTTGTATCAAGGAACTAGCCCTACAAGAGGTTATTGTGGAGTTTCCCAAGGCAGAAAAGTTCAAAGGCCACTATTTAACCGTGTTTCTGGCTCCAAAGCCTTTTAGGCAAATGGAGACTGATTCTGGACCTAAAGGTCTTAAACTCCTACCTACAGACTAAGTCATTCAGGATGGAGTCCATTTCCAGTATTGTCGGCAACATAAAGGAGGGAAGTTGGATGACGTCTATAGACCTCAAGGACGCATATTATCACATTCCCATTCACCCATTGCATGTAAAGTTTCTGCGCTTTTACATATGGTGGAAGCATTACCAATTCAGGCGACTTCCCTTTGGGCTCAGTCTAGCTCCAAGGACGTTCTCGAAAGTTCTCATTACACTGATTGCCTTTCTAAGGTTGCAGAGGATAGAGATATTCCATTACCTCGACAATATTCTTATTGTGGGTTCCTCAGCCCAGGAAGTGTTACTTCACACTCAAACTACTATTCACTGTCTACAGGCTCACGGATGGATGCTGAATTTAGGGAAGAGCTCTCTGATACCATCCCAAAAGATTATTTTCCTGGGGGCAAAAATAGATACTGCTGTAGCAACACTCTCTCTTTTGCCAGAAAGAATGACAAAGATTTGCGAGAAGATTACGGATATTCAAGACCGTCAGTCCCTTTCTGCCAGAAGCTATATGAGCCTCTTGGGGTCCCTGACATCCACGATAGGGCTGGTAAGATGGGCCCATTGGGAAATTCGACCTATCCAGATGGGGTTTCTACGGCAGTTCAACAAGCACAATCCAAACTGGGATCAAAAAATTGTTCTTATGAAGTATGCAAAGAATCAGCTGAAGTGGTGGAAGAACAAGAAGAATCTGAGTCAGGGGTTTCCGTTGGAGAAACCGAACTGGTTAATAGTTACTACGAACGCAAGCTTACAAGGATGGGGAGCTCATCTGGGGTCTCTTTGGAAACAGGGAAGGTGGTCCAACACGGAGAGAAAAATGCATTCAAACTTAAAAGAGTTGAGAGCTATTCTCAAGGCCCTTCAAGGGTTCCTTCCCTTAATACAAGATGCTTGGATTATGATACAGACAGACAACAGGGCAGTGGCGTCATACGTGAACCACCAAGGTGGTACTCGGAGCAAGCTTCTGTTGAGGGAACTAACTCCTCTTATGTCTCTGGCACAGAATCATCTTCAGGGATTAAAGGCAGTATATCTACCAGGTCCTCAAAATATTTTGGCAGATTACCTGAGCAGATCAAGTATTCTGCCAGGAGAATGGAAGCTACATACAGAAGTATTCCAAGCAATTACTCTTCGGTAGGGCATACCACAGATCGACTTAATGGCTACAAACAGGAACACTCAGGTACCGAAGTACTTCTCTCTTCTTCGAGACCATCGGGTAATGGGTCAGGATGCCTTGTCTCAAATATGGGATTTTGATCTGGGATATGTGTTTCCTCCCTTACCGATAATTCATCGCTTACTAAAGAAAATTTGGATGGAGAATCAAGTGATAATAGCTATCATCCCGTTCTGGCCAAGGAGGCCCTGGTTCCCTCTCCTGTGCAGAATGTCCTTGGAGGAACACTGGCGGCTCCCAATCAGGAACAATCTGCTAAGCCAGGGTCCTGTCTACCATCCCAACTCCGTACATCTGAGATTGGGGGCTTGGCTTTTGAAAGGGAACAGCTCCTGCAAACAGGATTGTCTGAGGCAGTAACGAATACGCTTCTTCTGTCTAGGAAGAAATCTACGTCCAAGTGTTATCACCGTATATGGGAGTCATTTAAGTCCTGAAATCTTGACAAAGGTCTAGACTACTTGAAACCTGATCAGAACCAGATTTTGGAGTTCTTACAAGCTGGATTGGATAAGGGTTTAAGCCTGAGTACCTTGAAGGTGCAGTGTTCAGCACTATTGGCCCTCTGTAACTACTCTTCAAATCCCCTGATTGCCAGGTTCTTTAAGGCTACCATTCGCATTAGACCTCCTTTGCGCAACTATGCTCCTCCTTGGGATCTTCCTCTGGTCTTGGATGCCTTGTCCGAAATTCCTTTTTTTCCTCTAGAGAACTTGGATTTCTCTTCTCTCACGTAAAAAACTTTCTCACGTTTTTGTTGGTTGTTACGTCAGCCAGAAGAATCTCGGAGGTGAGAGCTCTCTCCTGTGCAGAGGACTATATTCAGGTTTTCCAACGACAGAGTGGTTTTACGTCCGAAGTTGGAATTCCTTCCTAAAGTTGTCTCAAAATTTCACTTACACCAGGAGATAGTTCTACCTTCCTTTTTTCCTGAACCTTCCTCGGAGCTGGAGGTGACACTTCATAATCTGGATATTAGGGAATTCTTGATCAGGTATTTGTCTGTATCTGGTACATTTCGTAAGATGGATCATTTGTTCATTATTCCTGAAGGCTCCAGGAAAGGTGAAGCTGCTTCCACTTCTACACTACGTAGATGGATTTCCAACATCATCACTAAAGCTTACTCTCTGAAAGGTGTTTCTCCTCTGAAACGGATTAAGTCTCATTCGACTAGGTCTTTGGCTACTTCATGGGCTAATTGGGCAGAGGTGTCCCCTTATGAGTAATGCAAGGCAGCAACGTGGTCTTCTCCTATGACCTTCATAAAACATTATAGGCTGGATGTAGCCTCTTCTTCTACTAAGCTTGGCAGAAGCGTGTTGGCTTCTGTTAGCTCGGCAAATTAAAATGAAATGGTATTGCAGTTAAATTGTGTGGATTATTTTTCCCTACCCTTCTTGCTAGTTTGCTTGGATATTACCCATACGTGATGCTGCCATGATTAGCCAGGAATACCAAAATTTTGTTTCATACTTACCAGTAAATTTATTTTCCTGGCTATTTCTCATGGCAGCATCAGGTTCCTGCTCTGGGTTTTGTCTGAACTTTTCAATTGGACTGAGGTATGGAGGGAGGAGGAACCCTTTATGCCACAACCTCGTTAATTGTTTAATTGTTTTCTGTCCTGATCCGGCTGAGGGTGGAGCTAACCCATAAGTGATGCTGCCATGAGAAATAGCCAGGAAAAGAAATTTACTGGTAAGTATGAAACAAAATTTCGGTAATTTTCAGAAACTTAAAGGGCATGTTACTAAACTGGCACTGTAATTTAAAAAAAACAATTCTCTGAAACTGCTATGTTTACAGCAGGCAGGGTTAATCCTAGATGGACCTGGCACCCAGACCACTTCATTAAGCTGAAGTGGTTTGGGTGCCTATAGTGGTCCTTTAATATAATTACTTACACTACCCATGGCTATAGAAACATTATCATCATCTCAGAGTGTTAATCACCAGTGGTAGGGAATGCCATAAGGCCTGATGTAGGTTGGGTCGAAGGCCGGATGCCTGGCATCACACGTACGGTTGCGACATATATGGGTGCTATTTTAAACTTACACACAATGTTCTAGAACTGCTGAAGTGAAGAGGAAACAAAACTAATTGATAGAAAAAAGACTCTCCCTAAACCATGTGCTGTGAAGATGTTATAAACGTATACAATAAATGTACGATAAATTGATATAATGTTAATGTAATAAATTAAATAAAATGAAATCATAATAGATAATTTTGTGTATATACATTCATTAATAACTATTGCAATAATTAATTTTTCAGGATTTCTATTCAATGTAATGCATTCCAATTTATAAATTAATTATTAATAATAAATAAACAAATATTGCATATCACTAAAACCACAATGATGCAAATTCATAATTCTTGTCAGTAGCTACAGTTAAATAATGTTGCATTTTGTTCTACAAATCTATGTTATATGTCTTATCACAGAACCAAAGTCTTAATATTCTAAATATATGATTTATTTATGTTTATTCATTAGGCTAGCTGTAAATATGAAAGATAAACACTTCTAAGGTGCAGATATAAAAATATATACAACCTTATAATGATGAAGTGAGCGATATCTATATAAAAATAAATAAATCGCATATAGTGTATTACAGAACCAAAATGTTATAACACGCAAGATGATTGTGGGAACTCACAAGATTGTAATGTAAAACAGGCCCATCATCCTCAGTCAGGCAGGATCTTCAGTATATATGAAGTTACAGACTCTTCTATAGACTTGGAATAGAAGAAACCAAATGATAGTGCAGCCAGAAATTATATAGAATCAATTTAATATACAAATGCACTTACAAAAGGATCCAAGTAAAACAGCATAAAAACCACACTAAGGTGGTATCAACAGCATCAAAGTAAGTCCCCAAGTGATGTAATCCGACGCGTTTCGTCTAGTCGACTTCCTCAGGGATTGTTCCACAATGTGTTTGTAGAGGGCACACTGTTTAGTAGGTTTGCTATTTGCTGTTGTGTTCTTTAGTGGTTGGGTACTTTTTTGCCTTATAGCTGTAAATATGCACTTATAAAGAATTGAATAACACTTGAGGGTTATACAATAAACCTGTTGAATTATTTACAGGTTCAATAAAATAAATTCTCCTCATCTACTGACTACTATATAAGAAACTGTTTAAATAAATGGGTAAAATAAAATTATTATAAAGAAATAGCGTGCATTTGATTAACAATGATTACAATTATTGTGTTAAGGATATATAGTCTATTGAAAGTATGAATTTGTGGAAGACTGCCATCTAGTGTATGAAGTGCTAATTGTATAAGATAATATTTAAAAAATGCTCTGTGCAAAAAAACAGTACCTAATTTTGAAGTGCATACATTATTACAACTAAAGTGTTAATACTGTGTTAGAATCACATAAAGTACCATAGTTCTAAAATGAAATCACCTCTAGAGTTCAGAAAAAAACTATTTATAAGTGTAAAAGATGCATGGGCAAAGACAACTTTTCAGCACCTATCTTCAGCCACCTCATTATATAGTGTTAATCCCATTGATTAAACAGTAAGATATGTAACCACCAAGTGCAGTCACATGATACAGTAAAAATAGTAACACCACTAATTTACTAATAACATTCACAGGACTATCTTATCATTTACACATATAAGCAAAATACTTAAAGGGACACTATAGTCACCAGTGCAACTACATGTATTCCTGACCCTATAGTGTTAACACGACCATCTAGACCCCCTAGGCCCCTCATGTCTCCATAAATATAGTAAAAATCTTACTGTATTCAAGCCAGAAGCTGTAAATCTGCATGCTGTTAGAAAAAAAGAAGCAGTCTGCTGACATCATCAGAAGTGATAGCCTGATCCAATCACAGTGCTTCCCCATAGGATTGGCTGAGACTGACAAGGAGGCAGATCAGGGGCAGAGCCAGCATGATTCAAACACAGCCCTGGCCAATCATTATCTCCTCATAGAGATGAATTGAATCAATGAATCTCTATGAGGAAAGTTCAGTGTCTGCATGCAGTGGGAGGAGATACTGAATCACAGGATGCTCGTGCACAGCAGATCTGAGTGGATGGAGGCATATTATGCCTCCATCAACTCAGAAGTCCCTTTGGTTCACTCTGAGTGACTGCAACTGGAGCTGTTCCTAGCTTTCAATGTAAACACTGTATTTTCTCAGAAAATACAGTGTTTACATGAGAAAGGCTGCAGGGAGCTATAGTTCTCACCTGAACAACCTCATTAAGCTGAAGTTGTTCAGGTGACTATAGTGTCCCTTTAAATGACCACTATAGTGCCAGGAAAACAAACTCGTTTTCCTGGCACTATAGTGTTAATAGGTCCCACCCACCCTCATGGCCCCCCTCCCGCTGGGCTCAAGAGGAGTTAAACACTTACCTTTCTCCAGCAAGAGCCCCGCGCGCAATCAGTCCATAGGAAAGCATTTCTCAATGCTTTCCTATGGACGGCAGCGTTTTCTCACTGTGAAAATCACAGTGAGAAGCGCGGAAGCGCCTCTAGCGGCTGTCAATGAGACAGCCACTAGAGGCTGGATTAACCCTAGTGTAAACATAGCAGTTTCTCTGAAACTGCTATGTTTACAGATTCAGGGTTAACCCTAGATGGACCTGGCACCCAGACCACTTCATTGAGCTGAAGTGGTCTGGGTGCCTATAGTGGTCCTTTAACACAGTGTACATGGATATAGTACCTTGCAAAAAAGTGTAATAAAACAGTAATGTGCTATAAATGTATCTGAGGTTTTATAAGAAATGATTAGATTAATAAAAACTAAATATAACAATTAAAATTGTATAAACCTATTTCGTTAGTTACTTTTTCCGAAGTCAGTTTCACAACTGAGCAATGTATTTCAAAATGTTGCCATCATGTGTTTCACCAGAAGAGCTATTATACACACCATCTGATTCTAATCGATGGAGATTCTATTTAAGAAATGCTTAATCTCCAAGGTGGGTTCCATAACTTGTTCAGATCATGCGGACATATCCATTACCCTGGATAAACTATGCGCAGCGTCCCCTTGGTCCTGGAGACTGAATAGCTCTTTGCTTCAAGATTCAGCGATAGTTGAAACAATTCGTAAAGAATTAAACAAGTATTTTGCTAGAGAGGCTGAGTCGGGAGTGCCAAAGGCCACAGTGTGGGCAGCACATAAACCGGTCATTAGGGGTATACTGATTCGTGAAGCGACACTGAAGAAAAAACGTAAATCTTAATTATTGTTATCTCTATTAGAAGCATTAAGAAAGGAGGAACAACAACATAAATCTGCTCCTACGCCTACTAATTTAATAACGGTGCAGAACTTGAGGAACTCTATTCGTGAACTTATGCCTCACCTGGAACCTTGGTTTAATGATCTTATGGACGGGGGGACACCAGATAGAGACATGTCATTGGCGAATATAGTTCTGCTGCCAAAACCTGGCAAGGATGACTCGATCCCGGAGAATTTCCGCCCGATTTCTTTAATTAACCACGACTCCAAAATTTTAGCGAAAGTTCTAGCAGGTAGATTTAATCCGATTCTTGCACGTCTGGTTCACCCAGATCAGGTGGGGTTTGTGCCGGGTAGACAACTGTTCGAAAACACAAGACACAATATAGATCTTATTTAGAGACAGGCCACGAAGGGCACTCTGACATTGATACAGTCGCTGGATGCTGAAAAGGCATTCGACGGGGTCAAGTGGCTTTATCTATTTGAGGTCTTAAAACACTTCGGCATATTGGCCCATTTTATAACGGCAATTCGGGCCATGTATTTTAACATAAAGGCACAAATTTGGATTTCGGGAGCGCAGGCCATTCCATTCCATCTGAGCAACGGCACAAGACAGGGATGCCCTCTTTCGATGCTGCTGTTCGTCCTCTCGCTGGAGCCCCTCCTGCAAACAATACGCGCTGGCCCAGATATTAAGGGGATCACAGTGGGAGGACAGCTTCCCAGGATTTTGTTTCTTTTCCAAGCTCTCCCGGTCCACTTGACTAAATCTAACTTGGGAGCACTCCAACAGGCTATCGGCAAGTTCATCTGGCAGAATAAGAAACATAGGGTTTCCCGTAATGTACTTTATAGGGCCAAACATAGGAGGGGGGGGGGCTGGGTCTCCCAAACCTTTATTTTTATTATGTGGCAGCCCAACTAGCTCAAATAGCACTATGGCATTCTCCCCCAGAGAAGAGAAGATGGGTAGATTTGCAATCCTCTCTTCTGGGCTTAGACATGCCCCAGTTCCTCAGGTGGATCCCTAAAGAACACAGACCGATAATCCAGGTGGCATGCCCAGCGATACAAAACTCCCTTAAAATTTGGGATGCCACCGCTCTTAAATATGGCCTGGCATCTGCCCCGTCTCCAATGACCCCATTCTTAAGGAATAAAGCTTTTCTTCCTTGCATGAGAGCTTGGGATTTCAAGGGTATTGAAACCACAGGAATACAGAAATTGTGTCAACTGTTCAAAAATGGTTCTTTTATAACATTTGAAGAACTGAAAAGCAGGGCCCCATTAAGACATTTTGATTATTTTCGCTATATTCAGCTTAGGGATTACGCTCGAGATCTTCGGATCAAGACAGTTGCATTGACACAGTTAACGTTTTTTGAAAGGATGTGCAAGGGAGAGCAATTCCCGAGCGGTCTAATCTCATGTCTCTACTCTTACTTGAGCACTCACACGCTAGAATGGGGAGATATCACATACATTGATCAATGGGAAGCAGATCTGAATGAAGTACTGGAGGGCATAGAATGGCAGGAAATATGGGAGGCTGCTGCAGCGTCCTGTGTGTGGTCTCCTTGCAGGAACAATCACATAAGACCTTTTTTAGATGGTACACTACGCCAGTGACGCTGTGCCGAATGCATACAAATCAGACGGACTTGTGCTGGAGGGGATGCGGCCAAAAGTATACTAACATACATATGTGGTGGGAATGCCCGGAGGTACAAACTTACTGGAAATGGATTGTGGCATGCACAATGTTTTTGAAGGGCAGGTCAAACTAGACCTGTGGTTGTTCCTATTGTCCAGATCCATGGATGATTGGACAAGAGCGGAACAAAACTTCATACATAAAGTAAACCTAGCTGCCAGAAGAGCCATAGCACAGGTATGGCTACAGAGGGAGACTCCTACTATATCTGTAGTAAAACAAAAAATAAAAGATACATTCCTTATGGACAAACTAAGCACAGGTCCGGGGGACAATGAAGAAATTTGATAAGACTTGGGGCCCCTGGACGAACAGCACTGCGAGTGAGTAGGAGATAGGTGTGGTGGGCTCAGGCACCCACACAAACCACTCAGTGTACTTGATAAAATGATAAGAAACTTAACATTTGAAATATCCCCACATGTGGGGTCTTTAAGGATCCCCCTAGGGGATGCTCACAAACTAGAGAGCCCCAGGAATTTTCTGACACGGTCTACAGGAATGTCCACCCCCCGTGGCAACGGTTTCAAACGGCTCCCCTCGAATCCCCCTCCCTTTCTCCCACCCTCTCCGTTACTTGAGGAACTTCTTCCTCTCTTTTTTTTTTTTTCTTTTTACTTTATCTCTTCTTGTTTAGAATGAACGACTGTGCAAAGTAGTACTGCAAGTGTGTTAAAATGGGGAAAAGGGAGCAAATATAGTCCCATGAGATCTTCCTAACCGATTTATCAAATGCGTGTACGGTTGTTTCATGTTTTATCTATTATTAAAAAACCAGACAGGATGTCTTGAAATGTATAAATACAAGAATTACTCTGTCACCCAGAGTCACTACCACAATCCATGATTACAATTCATACGGTCTTTACAATCTTGCTTGTACAGTCTTTTTGCCAAAGTATAATGTCATGGTGAACGTATACATGTCTGATTGTGCACATTAATAATTAGAAAAAGGACAAATGTCTGTACAGAAAAGGAGACAAAGCATATTCCATATTCACCCCTATAGGTTCCAGAGTTCATTTTTTAATATAATGAAGTTCCCTCTGTTTAAAATGCCTCAATCCCTCTCCCCCACATCTAGAAGGTGCTACTTCCTCGATAGTTTAAAAAGGGCAACTTGAAGGACACATAAACATGTGTACAATGTAGGATTCACATGTGAAACAACCTTTAATTAGATATTTCTTCCCTGTTCTAGGGTGTGTAAATGTTTCCCCTTTGATCACGTTGTTACCACTGGCACATCACAGACTGGAATAAGTAGCCCTTCTAGTTTTACCAAACAAATAGGGAAGTAGAGTGTAAACTGAAAGGAATTCCTCTATTACATTACCGGTCCGCCGATCACGTGATGTTCTGACCTGGCAGACCACCATTTTTACAGTCCCTGATGGCTCCTCTAGTTTCTCTGACACCAGCCGCTCTGTCCATGCCCCTTTTTATGATGCGGAGCAGGAGAATGCCGTCATTACAACAATACATGTCATATTTAGTGATGCACCGAACTGTTCGCCAGCGAATAGTTCCCGGCGAACATAGCGTGTTCGCATTCGCCACGGCGGGCGAACACATGCGCGGTTCGATCCGCCCCCTATTCGTCATCATTGACTAAACTTTGACCCTGTGCCTCACAGTCAGCAGACACATTCCAGCCAATCAGCAGCAGACCCTCCCTTCCAGACCCTCCCACCTCCTGTACAGCATGCATTTTAGATTCATTCTGAAGCTGCATTCTTAGATAGAGGAGGGAAAGTGTAGCTGCTGCTCATTTGATAGGGAAATGTATAGCTAGGCTAGTGTATTCAGTGTCCACTACAGTCCTGAAGGACTCATCTGATCTCTGCTGTAGGACAGCACCCCAAAAAGCCCTTTTTAGAGCTAGAACATCAGTCTGCATTTTTTTTTGTGTAATCTAATTGCCAGCTTCTGTGTCAGGCTCACAGTGGATACTGTGCCCACTTGCCCAGTGCCACCACTCATATCTGGTGTCACAATAGCTTGCATTTAAAAACAAAAAAACTTTTTTCACTGTTATAGATTGAATAGCAGTTAGTTGTCTGCAAGCGTCTGTGTGAAAGGCCAACAGCGTGTACTCTGCCAGTGTGCACAGTGCCACTCATATCTGGTGGCACAATAGCGTGCATTTAAAAACCCACAAACTTTTTTTTCACTGTAATAGATCGAATAGCAGTTAGTTGTCTGCAAGCGTCTGTGTGTCAGGCTCACAGTGGATACTGTGCCCACTTGCTCAGTGCCACCACTCATATCTGGTGTCACAATAGCGTGCATTTAAAAACAAAAAATTTTTTCACTGTAATAGATTAATTAGCAGTTAGTTGTCTGCAAGCATCTGTGTGTCAGGCCAACAGCGTGTACTCTGCCAGTGTGCACAGTGCCACTCATATCTGGTGGCACAATAGCGTACATTTAAAAACCCACAAACTTTTTTTCACTGTAATAGATTGAATAGCAGTTAGTTGTCGGCAAGCGTCTGTGTGTCAGGCTCACAGTGGATACTGTGCCCACTTGCCCAGTGCCACCACTCATATCTGGTGTCACAGTAGCTTGCATTTAAAAACAAAATAAAATTTTTCACTGTAATAGATTAATTAGCAGTTAGTTGTCTGCAAGCGTCTGTGTGTCAGGCCAACAGTATGTACTCTGCCATTGTGCACAGTGCCACTCATATCTGGTGGCACAATAGCGTGCATTTAAAAACCCACAAACTTTGTTTTCACTGTAATAGATTGAATAGCAGTTAGCTGTCTGCAAGCGTCTGTGTGTCAGGCTCACAGTGGATACTGTGCCCACTTGCCCAGTGCCACCACTCATATCTGGTGTCACAATAGCTTGCATTTAAAAACAAAAAAATATCTTTTCACTGTAATAGATTAATTAGCAGTTAGTTGTCTGCAAGCGTCTGTGTGTCAAGCCAACAGCGTGTACTCTGCCATTGTGCACAGTGCCACTCATATCTGGTGGCACAATAGCATGTATTTAAAAACCCACAAACTTTTTTTCACTGTAATAGATGGAATAGCAGTTAGTTGTCTGCAAGCGTCTGTGTGTCAGGCTCACAGTGGATACTGTGCCCACTTGCCCAGTGCCACCACTCATATCTGGTGTCACAATAGCGTGCATTTAAAAACAAAAAACTTTTTTCACTGTTATAGATTGAATAGCAGTTAGTTGTCTTCAAGCGGGTGTGTCAGGCCTACAGCGTGTACTCTGCCAACCTCTGCCACTGCACAGTGCAACTCATATCTGGTCTCACAGTAGCTTGCACGCATAGTACCACTAATCAAAAAAAAAATGACAGGCAGAGGCAGGCCACCCCGCAGGGGCCATCGTGGTCGTGGTGCTGTGATTCCCTTTTGCCCTAGAATAATGCCCAGTTTTCAGAGGCCACGTACCCTGAACTTGAAAAGTTCTGAGGACATAGTTGACTGGCTAACACAGGACACCCAATCTTCTACAGCTTCCGCTCGGAACCTTGACGCACCATCCTCCTCCAGCTTAGCTTCGGGCACCTCTCAAGATACCACTCACCCGCCTGCCGCCACCACCAACACTAGCACCACAGCCGCTTTACTTGGTATGTCAGAGGAGTTATTTACACATCCGTTTGAAGAAATGAGTGATGTGCAACCATTATTGCCAGAGGATGTAGATAACAGGGATATGTCTCAGGCAGGCAGCATTACACACATGGACGTACGGTGTGATGATGATGTTGTACCCGCTGCTGCTTCCTTTGCTGAGTTGTCAGATACAAGTGAAGCGGTTGATGATGACGATGCGTCCATGGATGTCACGTGGGTGCCCGCTCAGCAAGAAGAACAAGGCGAAAGTTCAGATGGGGAGACAGAGAGGAGGAGGAGGAGACGAGTTGGAAGCAGGGGGAGGTCGTCGCAAGGAGCTAGTGGCACAGTCAGACAGCATACATCGGCACCCGGGGTCAGCCCGACAGCACGCCAATCAAAGCAAGCTGTGTCCACCACCAGAATGCCGTCATTGCAGAGCTCAGCAGTGTGGCATTTTTTTTGTGTGTCTGCCTCTGACAACAGCGATGCCATTTGCAACCTGTGCCAAAAGAAACTGAGTCGTGGGAAGTCCAACACCCACCTAGGTATAACTGCTTTGCGTAGGCACATGATCGCACATCACATGCCTATGGGATCAACACATGAGTACAAGCAGCACACAAACGCAAAGCCGCCATCCTCCTCCTGATCCAGCATCTTCAGCCATGTCAACCACTGCTGTCCTCCTTGCCCCCTCTCAACCATCCGCCACTCCGTCTCTCGCCTTGAGCAGTTCCCGCTCATCTGCCCACAGTCAGGTGTTGTGGCGAAACCAACTTCGCCACTGTGAACTGGAGAAGCCTGGTTGCTAGCCTCCTGCCCTGCGACTATGGCCCCTCAACATATTGTACTGGAAAAACTATATTTGGGCAGGTAATAATGTATATTACTGCTACTGGGCCTTTAAGGGCCATCCGTGGATCTATGGTGACTTTTGGGATACTGTACCTTTAAGACTGTGGAGCGTATTACAGTAATCCTGCCTTTAATACTTTAATGTCATGTATGTATTTATGTATGCAGTTAACCTGGGTTATATATATATGCAGTATTCATCTGATTGTTCGGTAGAATCACTCCATTCATTATATTGAGGAAACTACCGAACAACCAGACCACCCAGGACTAAGTGTGCCTCCAATTACCGTTTGCAACAATGTTGCAAACGGGTAATTGGCAATCAGTGCAGTGTGGTCTTTGTCCTCTGGGTGGCCGCCATTCGGGAAACAAACACGTGGCGGCGGCCATCTTTAACTACCGAACAGCGGTGTTTTGCCGTCGAGTGTCTGGAACTGAAATCGGACACTTGACTAGGCAAACACCGCTGAGACCTCCATACTTCCAGAAATTCGTATGGAAACTACCGAATGACCCCCCGTTCGGTAGAAAGAACCCCACAAACAAGGGAATTCATTCAAACCCTCTCCAGGCTCTATAACACAGGCAATTCGTCTGTTTTCATTCCCTTGTTTGTGACCGACCGCAGGGCCAAAATGCATGGAACGGATTTCGGATACTTTACCCATGCGGTCGGTCAATACTTTAAAGTCCCATAACTCCCGAACCGTTTATCCGAATGGGCTGATTTTAACGTATGTTGTTCCTCCAGACTAGGGCTATCTGGAGATATTGTCTGCTGTTCGAGAGTTGGTGAATTCGTGCAGTTTGGGAGTTCGGGAAGTTGGTGCTTATGGTAGCTGCTGGTCTATGGAAAAGGGGATTATCGCCTAAACGGATTTTTCCCCTTTTATGCTGAAACGGTCCGTTACAGGTGTCTGTCAAGGACATGTTTGAGCGTAAGAAGCCAATGTCAGAAAGTCACCCCCTTGCCCAGCGTCTGACAGCTGGCTTGTCTGAACTATTAGCCCGCCAGCTTTTATCATACAAGCTGGTGGAGTCTGAGGCGTTAAAAAAATTTGTGGCTATTGGGATACCGCAGTGGAAGGTACCCGGACGAAATTTCTTTGCACAAAAGGCAATCCCCAACCTGTACTCGATTGTGCAAAAGGAAGTACTTCATGTCTGGCACACAGTGTTGGGGCAAGGGTCCATCTGACCACTGATACCTGGTCTGCAAAGCATGGTCAGGGCAGGTATATCACCTACACTGCGCATTGGGTAAACCTGCTGACGGCTGCCAAGCATGGAATGCGTGGCTCTGCAGAGGAGTTGGTGACACCGCCACGACTTGCAGGCAGGCCTGCTGCCACCTCCTCTACTCCTACTCCATCCTCTTCCATAACCTCCTCGGCTGAGTCCTCTTCTGCTGCTGCGTCTTGCTCCACATCAACGGCACCCCCCCAGCTCCCCAGGTACTATTCCACATCCCGGATACGGCAGTGTCAATCCGTCTTGGGTTTGACTTGCTTGAAAGCAGAGAGTCACACCGGACAAGCACTCCTGTCCGCCCTGAACGCACAGGTGGAAAAGTGGCTGACTCCGCAGCAACTGGATATCGGCAAAGGGGTTTGTGACAACGGAACAAATTTGTTGGGCAAATTGAAGTTGGGCAAGTTGACACATGTGCCGTGCATGGCACATGTGTGTAATCTGATCTTACAACGCTTTGTGCATAAGTACACAGGCTTACAGGACGTCCTGAAGCAGGCCAGGAAGGTGTGTGGCCATTTCAGGCATTCCTACACGGCCATGGCGCACTTTGCAGATATCCAGCGGCGAAACAACATGCCAGTGAGGCGCTTGATTTGCGACACGTTGGAATTCAACACTCCTAATGTTCGACCGCCTGCTCCAACAAGAAAAAGCCGTTAATGAATATTTGTATGACCGGGGTGCTAGGACAGCCTCTGGGGAGCTGGGAATTTTTTTGCCACGTTACTGGCCGCTCATGCGCAATGCCTGTAGGCGCATGCGTCCTTTTGAGGAGGTGACAAACCTAGTCAGTCGCACCGAAGGCACCATCAGCGACATCATACCATTTGTTTTCTTCCTGGAGCGTGCCCTGCGAAGAGTGCTGGATCAGGCCGTAGATGAGCGTGAAGAGGAAGAGGAAGAGCTGTGGTCACCATCACCACCAGAAACAGCCTTATCAGCATCGCTTGCTGGACCTGCGGCAACGCTGGAAGAGGAGTCAGAGGAGGAATGTGGCTTTGAGGAGGAGGAGCAAGACCAACCACAACAGGCATCCCAGGGTGCTCGTTGTCACCTCTCTGGTACCCGTCGTGTTGTACGTGGCTGGTGGGGAAGAACATACCTTCATTGAGATCACTGAGGAGGAGGAACGGGAACTGAGTAGCTCGGCATCCAACCTTGTGCAAATGGGGTCTTTCATGCTGTCGTGCCTGTTGAGGGACCCTTGTATAAAAAGGCTGAAGGAGAACGACCTGTACTGGGTGTCCACGCTACTAGACCCCCGGTATAAGCAGAAAGTGGCTGAAATGTTACCAAATTACAACAAGTCGGAAAGGATGCAGCATTTGCAAAATAAATTAAAAAGTATGCTTTACAAAGCGTATAAGGGTGATGTCACAGCACAACGGGAATAATAGGGGAAGAGGTGAAAGTAATCCTCCTCCTCCCACGACCAGGCCGGCAAGGACAGGACGCTTTAAAGACGTGTTGTTGATTGAGGACAAGCGGAGCTTTTTAAGTCCTACGCATTGCCACAGCCCTTCGGGATCCACCCTCAGAGAACGACTCGACCGACAGGTAGCAGACTACCTTGCCTTAACTGCAGATATCGACACTCTGAGGAGCGACACTCTGAGGAGCGATGAACCCCTTGACTACTGGGTGTGCAGGCTTGACCTGTGACCTGAGCTATCACAATTTGCGATAGAACTTCTGGCCTGCCCCGCTTCAAGTGTCCTGTCAGAAAGGACCTTCAGTGCAGCAGCAGGTATTGTCACTGAGAAGAGAAGTCGCCTAGGTCAAAAAAGTCTAGATTACCTCACCTTTATTAAGATGAATGAGGGATGGATCCCGAAGGGACTGACATTCAACTAAAAAAGGCCTGATGACATGAGCTGCCTTGGGCTAAAATGGTGACCCTATGTAGGAGGAACAGTCCCTATTCTGCTCTGTGTCTGTGTGTATCAGGGTCTCTGAGGACAGGTGTCAATCCATATCTGCCAAGTGACCCTATGTAGGGGGAACAGTCCCTATTCTGCTCTGTGTCAGTGTGTATCAGGGTCTCTGAGGACAGGTGTCAATCCATATCTGCCAAGTGACCCTATGTAGGGGGAACAGTCCCTATTCTGCTCTGTGTCAGTGTGTATCAGGGTCTCTGAGGACAGGTGTCAATCCATATCTGCCAAGTGACCCTATGTAGGAGGAACAGTCCCTATTCTGCTCTGTGTCAGTGTGTATCAGGGTCCCTGAGGACAGGTTTCAATCCATATCTGCCAAGTGACCCTATGTAGGGGGAACAGTCCATAATCTGCTCTGTGTCAGTGTGTATCAGGGTCTCTGAGGACAGGTGTCAATCCATATCTGCCAAGTGACCCTATGTAGGGGGAACAGTCCCTATTCTGCTCTGTGTCAGTGTGTATCAGGGTCCCTGAGGACAGGTTTCAATCCATATCTGCCAAGTGACCCTATGTAGGGGGAACAGTCCATAATCTGCTCTGTGTCAGTGTGTATCAGGGTCTCTGAGGACAGGTGTCAATCCATATCTGCCAAGTGACCCTATGTAGGGGGAACAGTCCCTATTCTGCTCTGTGTCAGTGTGTATCAGGGTCTCTGAGGACAGGTGTCAATCCATATCTGCCAAGTGACCCTATGTAGGAGGAACAGTCCCTATTCTGCTCTGTGTCAGTGTGTATCAGGGTCCCTGAGGACAGGTGTCAATCCATATCTGCCAAGTGACCCTATGTAGGGGGAACAGTCCCTAATCTGCTCTGTGTCAGTGTGTATCAGGGATCCTTAGGATAGGTGTCAATCCATATCTGCCAAGTGACCCTATGTAGGAGGAACAGTCCCTATTCTGCTCTGTGTCAGTGTGTTTCAGGGTCCCTGAGGACCGGTGTCAATCCATATCTGCCAAGTGACTCTATGTAGGGGGAACAGTCCCTATTCTGCTCTGTGTCAGTGTGTATCAGGGATCCTTAGGATAGGTGTCAATCCATATCTGCCAAGTGACTCTATGTAGGGGGAACAGTCCCTATTCTGCTCTGTGTCAGTGTGTATCAGGGTCCCTGAGGACAGGTGTCAATCCATATCTGCCAAGTGACCCTATGTAGGGGGAACAGTCCCTATTCTGCTCTGTGTCAGTGTGTATCAGGGTCCCTGAGGACAGGTGTCAATCCATATCTGCCAAGTGACCCTATGTAGGGGGAACAGTCCCTATTCTGCTCTGTGTCAGTGTGTATCAGGGTCCCTGAGGACAGGTGTCAATCCATATCTGCCAAGTGACCCTATGTAGGGGGAACAGTCCCTATTCTGCTCTGTGTCAGTGTGTAACAGGGTCCCTGAGGACAGGTGTAAATCCATATCTGCCAAGTGACCCTATGTAGGAGGAACAGTCCCTATTCTGCTCTGTGTCAGTGTGTATCAGGGTCTCTGAGGACAGGTGTCAATCCATATCTGCCAAGTGACCCTATGTAGGAGGAACAGTCCCTATTCTGCTCTGTGTCAGTGTGTATCAGGGTCCCTGAGGACAGGTGTCAATCCATATCTGCCAAGTGACCCTATGTAGGGGGAACAGTCCATAATCTGCTCTGTGTCAGTGTGTATCAGGGTCTCTGAGGACAGGTGTCAATCCATATCTGCCAAGTGACCCTATGTAGGAGGAACAGTCCCTATTCTGCTCTGTGTCAGTGTGTTTCAGGGTCCCTGAGGACCGGTGTCAATCCATATCTGCCAAGTGACTCTATGTAGGGGGAACAGTCCCTATTCTGCTCTGTGTCAGTGTGTATCAGGGATCCTTAGGATAGGTGTCAATCCATATCTGCCAAGTGACTCTATGTAGGGGGAACAGTCCCTATTCTGCTCTGTGTCAGTGTGTATCAGGGTCCCTGAGGACAGGTGTCAATCCATATCTGCCAAGTGACCCTATGTAGGGGGAACAGTCCCTATTCTGCTCTGTGTCAGTGTGTATCAGGGTCCCTGAGGACAGGTGTCAATCCATATCTGCCAAGTGACCCTATGTAGGGGGAACAGTCCCTATTCTGCTCTGTGTCAGTGTGTATCAGGGTCCCTGAGGACAGGTGTCAATACATATCTGCCAAGTGACCCTATGTAGGGGGAAAAGTCCCTATTCTGCTCTGTGTCAGTGTGTATCAGGGTCTCTGAGGACAGGTGTCAATCCATATCTGCCAAGTGACCCTATGTAGGGGGAACAGTCCCTATTCTGCTCTGTGTCAGTGTGTATCAGGGTCCCTGAGGACAGGTGTCAATCCATATCTGCCAAGTGACCCTATGTAGGAGGAACAGTCCCTATTCTGCTCTGTGTCAGTGTGTATCAGGGTCTCTGAGGACAGGTGTCAATCCATATCTGCCAAGTGACCCTATGTAGGAGGAACAGTCCATAATCTGCTCTGTGTCAGTGTGTATCAGGGTCTCTGAGGACAGGTGTCAATCCATATCTGCCAAGTGACCCTATGTAGGAGGAACAGTCCCTATTCTGCTCTGTGTCAGTGTGTATCAGGGTCCCTGAGGACAGGTGTCAATCCATATCTGCCAAGTGACCCTATGTAGGGGGAACTGTCCCTATTCTGCTCTGTGTCAGTGTGTATCAGGGTCCCTGAGGACAGGTGTCAATCCATATCTGCCAAGTGACCATATGTAGGGGTAACAGTCCCCATTCTGCTCTGTGTCAGTGTGTATCAGGGTCCCTGAGGACAGGTGTCAATCCATATCTGCCAATTGACCCTATGTAGGGGGAACAGTCCCTATTCTGCTCTGTGTCAGTGTGTATCAGGGTCCCTGAGGACAGGTGTCAATCCATATCTGCCAAGTGACCATATGTAGGGGTAACAGTCCCCATTCTGCTCTGTGTCAGTGTGTATTAGGGTCTCTGAGGACAGGTGTCAATCCATATCTGCCAAGTGACCCTATGTAGGGGTTACAGTCCCTATTCTGCTCTGTGTCAGTGTGTATCAGGGTCTCTGAGGACAGGTGTCAATCCATATCTGCCAAGTGACCCTATGTAGGAGGAACAGTCCCTATTCTGCTCTGTGTCAGTGTGTATCAGGGTCCCTGAGGACAGGTGTCAATCCATATCTGCCAAGTGACCCTATGTAGGGGGAACAGTCCCTAATCTGCTCTGTGTCAGTGTGTATCAGGGATCCTTAGGATAGGTGTCAATCCATATCTGCCAAGTGACCCTATGTAGGAGGAACAGTCCCTATTCTGCTCTGTGTCAGTGTGTTTCAGGGTCCCTGAGGACCGGTGTCAATCCATATCTGCCAAGTGACTCTATGTAGGGGGAAAAGTCCCTATTCTGCTCTGTGTCAGTGTGTATCAGGGATCCTTAGGATAGGTGTCAATCCATATCTGCCAAGTGACTCTATGTAGGGGGAACAGTCCCTATTCTGCTCTGTGTCAGTGTGTATCAGGGTCCCTGAGGACAGGTGTCAATCCATATCTGCCAAGTGACCCTATGTAGGGGGAACAGTCCCTATTCTGCTCTGTGTCAGTGTGTATCAGGGTCCCTGAGGACAGGAGTCAATCCATATCTGCCAAGTGACCCTATGTAGGGGGAACAGTCCCTATTCTGCTCTGTGTCAGTGTGTTTCAGGGTCCCTGAGGACAGGTGTCAATACATATCTGCCAAGTGACCCTATGTAGGGGGAAAAGTCCCTATTCTGCTCTGTGTCAGTGTGTATCAGGGTCTCTGAGGACAGGTGTCAATCCATATCTGCCAAGTGACCCTATGTAGGGGGAACAGTCCCTATTCTGCTCTGTGTCAGTGTGTATCAGGGTCCCTGAGGACAGGTGTCAATCCATATCTGCCAAGTGACCCTATGTAGGGGGAACAGTCCCTATTCTGCTCTGTGTCAGTGTGTAACAGGGTCCCTGAGGACAGGTGTAAATCCATATCTGCCAAGTGACCCTATGTAGGAGGAACAGTCCCTATTCTGCTCTGTGTCAGTGTGTATCAGGGTCTCTGAGGACAGGTGTCAATCCATATCTGCCAAGTGACCCTATGTAGGAGGAACAGTCCCTATTCTGCTCTGTGTCAGTGTGTATCAGGGTCCCTGAGGACAGGTGTCAATCCATATCTGCCAAGTGACCCTATGTAGGGGGAACAGTCCATAATCTGCTCTGTGTCAGTGTGTATCAGGGTCTCTGAGGACAGGTGTCAATCCATATCTGCCAAGTGACCCTATGTAGGAGGAACAGTCCCTATTCTGCTCTGTGTCAGTGTGTTTCAGGGTCCCTGAGGACCGGTGTCAATCCATATCTGCCAAGTGACTCTATGTAGGGGGAACAGTCCCTATTCTGCTCTGTGTCAGTGTGTATCAGGGATCCTTAGGATAGGTGTCAATCCATATCTGCCAAGTGACTCTATGTAGGGGGAACAGTCCCTATTCTGCTCTGTGTCAGTGTGTATCAGGGTCCCTGAGGACAGGTGTCAATCCATATCTGCCAAGTGACCCTATGTAGGGGGAACAGTCCCTATTCTGCTCTGTGTCAGTGTGTATCAGGGTCCCTGAGGACAGGTGTCAATCCATATCTGCCAAGTGACCCTATGTAGGGGGAACAGTCCCTATTCTGCTCTGTGTCAGTGTGTATCAGGGTCCCTGAGGACAGGTGTCAATACATATCTGCCAAGTGACCCTATGTAGAGGGAAAAGTCCCTATTCTGCTCTGTGTCAGTGTGTATCAGGGTCTCTGAGGACAGGTGTCAATCCATATCTGCCAAGTGACCCTATGTAGGAGGAACAGTCCCTATTCTGCTCTGTGTCAGTGTGTATCAGGGTCTCTGAGGACAGGTGTCAATCCATATCTGCCAAGTGACCCTATGTAGGAGGAACAGTCCATAATCTGCTCTGTGTCAGTGTGTATCAGGGTCTCTGAGGACAGGTGTCAATCCATATCTGCCAAGTGACCCTATGTAGGAGGAACAGTCCATAATCTGCTCTGTGTCAGTGTGTATCAGGGTCTCTGAGGACAGGTGTCAATCCATATCTGCCAAGTGACCCTATGTAGGAGGAACAGTCCCTATTCTGCTCTGTGTCAGTGTGTATCAGGGTCCCTGAGGACAGGTGTCAATCCATATCTGCCAAGTGACCCTATGTAGGGGGAACAGTCCCTATTCTGCTCTGTGTCAGTGTGTATCAGGGTCCCTGAGGACAGGTGTCAATCCATATCTGCCAAGTGACCATATGTAGGGGTAACAGTCCCTATTCTGCTCTGTGTCAGTGTGTATCAGGGTCCCTGAGGACAGGTGTCAATCCATATCTGCCAAGTGACCATATGTTGGGGTAACAGTCCCCATTCTGCTCTGTGTCAGTGTGTATTAGGGTCTCTGAGGACAGGTGTCAATCCATATCTGCCAAGTGACCCTATGTAGGGGTTACAGTCCCTATTCTGCTCTGTGTCAGTGTGTATCAGGGTCTCTGAGGACAGGTGTCAATCCATATCTGCCAAGTGACCCTATGTAGGAGGAACAGTCCCTATTCTGCTCTGTGTCAGTGTGTATCAGGGTCCCTGAGGACAGGTGTCAATCCATATCTGCCAAGTGACCCTATGTAGGGGGAACAGTCCATAATCTGCTCTGTGTCAGTGTGTATCAGGGTCTCTGAGGACAGGTGTCAATCCATATCTGCCAAGTGACCCTATGTAGGAGGAACAGTCCCTATTCTGCTCTGTGTCAGTGTGTATCAGGGTCCCTGAGGACAGGTGTCAATCCATCTCTGCCAAGTGACCCTATGTAGGGGGAACAGTCCCTATTCTGCTCTGTGTCAGTGTGTATCAGGGTCCCTGAGGACAGGTGTCAATCCATATCTGCCAAGTGACCCTATGTAGGGGTAACAGTCCCCATTCTGCTCTGTGTCAGTGTGTATTAGGGTCTCTGAGGACAGGTGTCAATCCATATCTGCCAAGTGACCATATGTAGGGGTAACAGTCCCCATTCTGCTCTGTGTCAGTGTGTATCAGGGTCCCTGAGGACAGATGTCAATCCATATCTGCCAAGTGACCCTATGTAGGGGTTACAGTCCCTATTCTGCTCTGTGTCAGTGTGTATCAGGGTCCCTGAGGACAGGTGTCAATCCATATCTGCCAAGTGACCCTATGTAGGGGGAACAGTCCATATTCTGCTCTGTGTCAGTGTGTATCAGGGTCTCTGAGGACAGGTGTCAATCCATATCTGCCAAGTGACCCTATGTAGGAGGAACAGTCCCTATTCTGCTCTGTGTCAGTGTGTATCAGGGTCTCTGAGGACAGGTGTCAATCCATATCTGCCAAGTGACCCTATGTAGGAGGAACAGTCCCTATTCTGCTCTGTGTCAGTGTGTATCAGGTTCCCTGAGGACAGATGTCAATCCATATCTGCCAAGTGACCCTATGTAGGGGGAACAGTCCCTATTCTGCTCTGTGTCAGTGTGTATCAGGGTCTCTGAGGACATGTGTCAATCCATATCTGCCAAGTGACCCTATGTAGGAGGAACAGTCCCTATTCTGCTCTGTGTCAGTGTGTATCAGGGTCCCTGAGGACAGGTGTCAATCCATATCTGCCAAGTGACCCTATGTAGGGGGAACAGTCCCTAATCTGCTCTGTGTCAGTGTGTATCAGGGATCCTTAGGATAGGTGTCAATCCATATCTTCCAATTGACCCTATGTAGGAGGAACAGTCCCTATTCTGCTCTGTGTCAGTGTGTTTCAGGGTCCCTGAGGACCGGTGTCAATCCATATCTGCCAAGTGACTCTATGTAGGGGGAACAGTCCCTATTCTGCTCTGTGTCAGTGTGTATCAGGGATCCTTAGGATAGGTGTCAATCCATATCTGCCAAGTGACCCTATGTAGGGGGAACAGCCCCTATTCTGCTCTGTGTCAGTGTGTATCAGGGTCCCTGAGGACAGGTGTCAATCCATATCTGCCAAGTGACCCTATGTAGGGGGAACAGTCCCTATTCTGCTCTGTGTCAGTGTGTATCAGGGTCCCTGAGGACAGGTGTCAATCCATATCTGCCAAGTGACCCTAAGTAGGGGGAACAGTCCCTATTCTGCTCTGTGTCAGTGTGTATCAGGGTCCCTGAGGACAGGTGTCAATACATTTCTGCCAAGTGACCCTATGTAGGGGGAAAAGTCCCTATTCTGCTCTGTGTCAGTGTGTATCAGGGTCTCTGAGGACAGGTGTCAATCCATATCTGCCAAGTGACCCTATGTAGGGGGAACAGTCCCTATTCTGCTCTGTGTCAGTGTGTATCAGGGTCCCTGAGGACAGGTGTCAATCCATATCTGCCAAGTGACCCTATGTAGGGGGAACAGTCCCTATTCTGCCCTGTGTCAGTGTGTATCAGGGTCCCTGAGGACAGGTGTCAATCCATATCTGCCAAGTGACCCTATGTAGGGGGAACAGTCCCTATTCTGCTCTGTGTCAGTGTGTAACAGGGTCCCTGAGGACAGGTGTCAATCCATATCTGCCAAGTGACCCTATGTAGGGGGAACAGTCCCTATTCTGCTCTGTGTCAGTGTGTATCAGGGTCTCTGAGGACAGGTGTCAATCCATATGTCAAGGTGTCAATATGTCATATGTCAGGTGTCAATCCATATCCATTGTGATTTAGGAATGTTAGGTGATTTATGCCCTTTATGGATTAAAACCAGACTCTGCATCAACTGTGTAATTTTCCATGGGAGTTTTGCCATGGATCCCCCTCCGGCATGCCACAGTCCAGGTGTTAGTCCCCTTGAAACAACATTTCCATCACTATTGTGGCCAGAAAGAGTCCCTGTGGGTTTTCTAATCTATTGCCCTGTTCACACGGACATACCTCCCAGAGCTGTGACTTGTCAGCTCCTGAGCCGAGAAAGTGATCATTTGTTTCACAAGGAGCTGTGGGACACTGCGCAGCCATCACTCGCAGTGACAAGTGGGGATGAATGAAGAAGTATATCACTGAAGTGCTAACAGAAGCAACCTCAAAACTTTTAAAAGTGAGTTTATTTTTCATTTAGCACTTATGTGTTTTGACACTAATGCACTTTTATGATATCACATATGTGTGTGGTATTCATATCACTTAATTTGATTTGTAGTGTTTAAGCACAGTGCACTTTATACAACCTTTTGAAAATTTATTATTATTATTTAATATTTGTGTGAAAATTATTCACTTACATTGTTGATGGTCTTAAAGGCACAGCACACTTTATTTTTTGTTTTTTGCAATTTATGTGAGAGGAGCTTTTTCACGATATATAGTGCTGCTTTATATTTATATTGTACTGTACACATTAGTTTTAGCGCCATTTTTTACTTGTCTTTTGGTACCTTTTAAAATTCGCCTGCCCATTGAAGTCAATAGCGGTTCGCCGGTTCGCGAACGTTTGAGGAAGTTCGCGTTCGCGAACCGAAAATTTTATGTTCGCGACATCACTAGTCATATTAACTGGCTGCTCACTTTTTAAGATTGTGGTTACCGCCAGTACAACTTTAGCCTTTTGTGGTTTATCCTTGACCTAATTTTTTATACTGTTCTGAATTAGTGTTACTGACCCGGCTATCCATTGGAAATTTTATATTCTTGTATCCCTGAGCTGGCTTAGTCTTTCCACTTTTCTGATTTCTGGTGTCTCTTGATTCTGGCATGATTAATTTCACTGAACCTTCAGTGTCAGCAAAACATTTGGAAAAATCGCAGAAGAAATTCCTTAGTTGCCAGTAAAACTGTATAACACTGGTGGAGTACTGTAAGACCTAATGCAGTGGCAGAACTACTGCCGGGTTGGGGCCCATGCACTTAGGGTCATCTTTGACCAGGGCCCCGATCAGGCGTTGCAACCTTTTTACAGCGTGACCAAGGAATACAGGTCACTTCCTCCCACTGTTCCAACGAGCTGCGCTGTAGAGGTAAAAATCAGAGAGAAGGGAGTCTGAAAGCCAGGACCAGAAAAGGGATAGCCGGCCCACACTCCCATCACACTCAGCTAGATGAAACTAGACCCCAGGGAAGCCACCCTATAGCACCAAAAATGCATGGAAGTATGGGGGGGTGCGGCTAAAAATATGTATTGTGATATGTGTTATCTGTGTGTATGTCTTAACTGTGTGCATTTGTTATCTGTGTATATGTGTGCTTGTAATCTGTGTGTGTGTGTCTATGCATCTGTATGTGTGTCATTGTATGTACCTTTGTGTCTTTGCATCTCTTTGTATATGCATGTGTATCAGTGTGCGTGATATAGGCATCCGGACCACTTCTGAATGACATGTCCTACTACACTTTTCAAAAGCGCAGCTGAAAACATTGCCGTTATGCATTATTCACAATATTTTCATTGCAGCGTTAACCTGCCTGTAGTATTGGAGGTGCTTCCCTGTTTGTTGATAAACCTCAGATGGCTACTTATCACAGTCTGTGATCAAAGGGGAAGAAATATCCAGTGAAAGTTTTGTTGTTGTTTTTTTTACATGTAAATCCTCCTAAGTATACTTGAGTGCCCCGTGGCAAGATTTATGTAGGAGAGACATCACAGAAAATTAAGGATATTGTATCTCAACAAGGGTCCATTATAAATTTTAAAAAAAAACTCGACCTGTACCTAATCATTTTTGGAAGCCAAACATAATTCACCACAGTTGAGCTTTCAAGTTATTGAGGAAGTAGCACCCCATGGGAGATTCTTTATTGGATTAATGAGTTTAACTCTATGGAACTTATAGGCATAAGAAGGGAATACGAGGTCTCCTTTCCCATAGACATAGTCTGTTTCTAATTATATTCTTTTTTTCTTGATTATGCCAAAGCATTTTTCTCCACCTATTGTTCTCATAGGTGTGAAGAGAGTTGGAGTCATACGTGTTTTGTTAGAAATAAATGTTTGTCTTGCTTACCTAATGTACAGAGCTGCATAATATGTTGTCACTACATAAATAATTGTAAATAGAATCTCCAATCAGGTAGCGTGCAGCTGTTTTGGTGAAGTACAACATGATAGCAACATTTTGAAATACATTGCTCTGTTATAAAATTGAGTCTACTTGACAGTAGAAAATAAGTGTATACAATGTTAAATGGTATATTTTGTTTTAATGTAATAGTTGGTTAGAAATATTGCACATTATTTTTGCTACACTTTTTTGTAAGGTACCATAATTATATACAATGTGTGAAGTATGTTGTGTAAATGTGTAAATTGTGAGATGGTTATGTAACTCATGATCATGTAAGTGCAATGTCAATCAGCAGTGGCTAAGGCCAGTAAGGTATTGATTGTCATGAATGAAAAAGGACATTCATTCTCGGGATAAGAATATCATTTTGCCTCTTTATAAATTACTGGGAAGACCACATATTGAATATGCTGTGCAATTTTGGGCACCTGTTCTAAAGAAGGTTATTATGGCACTAGAAAAAGTGCAGAAGCGGGCTACAAAATTAATAAAAGGAATGGAACATATCAGCTATGAAGAAAGCTTAACAAATTTAAACCTCTTTAGTTTAGAAAAACAGCGCCTGAGAGGGGATATGATAACATTATACAAATATATTCAGGGTCAATACAAACCATTGTGTGGAAATCTATTCACAAACCAGACTTTACATAGGACACGAGGCCATGCGTTTAAACTGGAAGAAAGAAAGAATTTGTCTAAGGCAAATGAAAGTTTTTTTACTGTAAGAACAATAAGGATGTGGAATTCTCTGCCCGAAGAAGTGGTTTTATAAAAGTCCATACAGATGTTCAAACGGCAACTAGATGCATACTTGCAAAAACAGAATATTCAAAGATTTAATTTTACAATTTAGGGTAATAGCTTCTTGATCCAAGGATTAATCTGACTGCCATTCTGGGATCAAGAAGGATTTTTTTCCCCTAGTTTGTTGCAAAATTGGAAGTGCTTCAAACTGGGGTTTTTTTTTTTGCTTTCTTTTGGATCAACAGCAAAAAACAAATGTGAGGAAGGCTGAACTTGATGTCCGCAAGTCTCTTTTCAGCTATGTAACTACGTTACTCTTTTTAGTCATGTGATTAGTGCATTAATTGGTGTTAATATAGTTACTAAAAAATGTGACTATGCACTTAGTGGTTAAGTTTCTTCCTGTTTAGTGGCTGCAATGTCCTCACCCATGTGTCTGTCACAATAAAAGGATTGTGACTATTAAGAAGGTGTGCTGGACCACATTCTTTCACTTTTCTTTTGTTTGGGAGTACAGATTTGGGGGTCTATAGCATCCTTTGAAGGTGTAATGATATACAAGTTGTGCCCAAACACTGCCATTCCTTTCTACCTTTATATTATATTTCATTATTCTTGTCCTAATCAGTTTAGAGGAAGTAAATAAACCCATGAGATGTTGACATATACAAGATACTCTTTACAAATGGCGAGGAATGGTGGGATAGGCCTATAATGTAAAGCTCCATACATACATACATCAATTATATTACATTCGCTGGACTCTGAAGAGCCAGAGTGGCGAAACACGCGTCAGGGGCTCTTACCTGGCGTTATCCTTTATCCACTGAATAGTCAGTGCATATTTCCGTATCCCTGTTGTAATAAGAACCGGGCTACGACTACAGCAGTACTGGCTCATTAGCATAGTTCGCGAGCCAGTGGGTGTTTCAACTATTTACAATACTTTTAGGGGGGACACCAGTCTTTGTTACTTTAGTATCAGGAGAGGATCAGGCTTTTTACTAAGGGGTGCCCTCAAAGGCACAAGATTTTAGGGCTATAAGTCACAGGCTAGCTGCCTCCCCTGTTTCACTGACTTTAACCCTGTCTAAGAGCATCTGCCCTATCACCGGCCACCATCAAGTAGGAGTTGATTCCTCTCCCTAAACGTATCCGCAAGAATTTATCTTGCCAGCTATCCATTTTCCCCCTAAACTGACTTTGTCAATTAGCGCAGCAATGCTACTTTTAACTTACGTTCCAAACAGACCGTTAGATCATAGACTGCAGTGTTGAATGTACTTAATTAGACACTCTATTGCTACCATACTTTGTTTTACAGTGTAACTAAACGGCTTGTCAGTTTATTCTCTAACCACGCTCTGCTAACAATATACTTTCATCACCCATAGTCTCAGTGTTGTATTGTTCTTACACTGTTATCTATAGTTGCCGTTCTGTTATATATCCAGTTAGGTGGGTTATCGTACTTACCGAGATTTTATTTAATTTAGTTCTAATTAAAAGCTAAGTTTTATAGATCTGGGAAATTGGTAATTAGGTGTAATACATTTCCCCCCTCTGTTTCTCTCCTGCGAGAGGGAAACTCACTCTATTAGGATAATTCACTTTTTTCCCTACTTTTCTCCTGATTTGCTCTCTTCTTTTGTATGTAAGATACTCTTTACAAATGGCGAAGAATGGTGGGATAGGCCTATAATGTAAAGCTACATACATATTATATTACATTCGCTGGGCTCCTGGTTTATTCATGTCTGCTTCATACAACTCACTTCTTATAGAAGAGCATTGGCATCTACTCTTACTGCCTCTGACTTGGCCAATTCACCAATTAATTAACAGGGAGTTCCATCTATATAATTAACAGAAAAATATACACCCTCAATAAGATAGAAGCTACAAAGGGGGTTCTGGCAGCCTGGTTAGAGCATCGCACTACCACCATTCAATGAGACCAGTGTCCTAATAAAGACCATCCTTCTAACTCAAGACATTAGTTACCATGCCATTTGAAAATGTAATCCCCTTGGAAAGATTGGACCCTTTTTAATTGTTTAAAATAGAATTCTTAACTTTTTGTGTTGATTATATAAAAACATGTGGATGAGGATATTGAAACTTTTCTTTCTTTTTCTAATCTAATTAAAGGGACACTATAGTCACCTGAACAACTTTAGCTTAACGAAGCAGTTTTGGTGTATAGAACATGCCCCTGCAGCCTCACTGCTCAATCCTCTGCCATTTAGGAGTTAAATCCCTTTGTTTATGAACCCTAGTCACACCTCCCTGCACGTGACTTGCACAGCCTTCCATAAACACTTCCTGTAAAGAGAGCCCTATTTAGGCTTTCTTTATTGCAAGTTCTGTTTAATTAACATTTTCTTATCCCCTGCTATGTTAATAGCTTGCTAGACCCTGCAAGAGCCTCATGTATGCGCTTAAAGTTCAATTTAGAGATTGAGATACAATTGTTTAAGGTAAATTACATCTGTTTGAACCAGTTTTTTTTTTCCATGTAGGCTCTGTCAATCATAGCCAGGGGAGGTGTGGCTAGGGCTGCATAAACAGAAACAAAGTGATTTTACTCCTAAATGACAGTGAATTGAGCAGTGAAATTGCAGGGGAATGATCTATACACTAAAACTGCTTTATTTAGTAATTTAGGTGACTTTAGTGTTCCTTTAAGTCCCCCCCTAATACTGCAAGTTTATCAAAATACCTTATGTAGAATAATCTGCTAAAGGGCTTTTAACTATACAGCACAGCATTATTTGCTGTCCTTGTATACTGTTCATCTTTAGAAAAACGTTGCACACAACTTAATATTCATATTTTCTGGCATAATATGCCTGACAACATCCATCTAGAATTGGAGCTGGAACCTGTTAACAAATTCTGGCTATGCTGCATTGTTTGGGTTGGGTTTATTTATTTTGTTTATATGAAACCATTGCAAGCTACAAAACGAACAAGTAACTTTTGTCTAGCAGCATTGGACTTGGAATTTTGAGACCTGCTTATAGGATATGGGGATACACTATTCAGAACAAGATCCGCTGATAAAAGGTGGTTTAGATGAAAAAGTCAATACTGATGAGCCAAGAGGAACCTATGCATGAAACAAAGACGGCTTTTATATTATTATATATTAGACAGTTATATAGCACAGGGTAGGTGGGCAAAAAAAATAATCTGTGTTTAATGGTACTTGATTTAAATAAATGTTTAACAATCTTTCTCAATCAACTTTTTCATCCACTAGGTCAAATGTTGCCCATCCATCATATAACACCCATTGATAAGATAACACAGATTTGACAATTAATATTACAAATAATCTTAATGAAATGCTATTAATAACAATGTGCACTGACTTGGCAGTTAACATTAATTATAAAACACACCTCTTACAGGATAAAATGTGTGCAATCCATACACAAGGAACATCCACAATACTGGATTAAAACTTTTAAACAAAGCTACAAAAATGTGAAGAGTCCATGTGTTTATTTCTGTTCTTTGAGCTTCAGGAGAGACAAAGTGGCACCCCAAATACAGCAGAAGTACTTTAAAACAGTCAGTCTCAGGGAGGGAGGGAGTGAGATCAAGTAGTGCATAAGCCACAGCAATCCAAATTCCCTTTAATATAAATAATATAGATAGTCATGTCATCTATTTACTAAAATCTAAGACCATTCCCTCCTGTAAGAATGTTTATGGAGAGCAGTGTACCTAAACTTACCTTCAGAAATGTATTTGGCCATGATGAAACATGTATAATCAATAAGTTCTACATAGATCTATAAAGTACATGAACGTGAGGATGTCTTAATCTTCTCTTAAAAATGTTCTCTTTTCTTCAAGAATCTTCAGTTGAGTAACACTGTTCTACATCAATTCATGCACCATTACCAGTTGGCCAGGATTATACATATAAAAATATTAAAAAGGTGCTCCTGTGGAAATAGTTTAGGTCTAAAACCTTCATGACCAGCTTCTAGAAGATGAAATAATAAAGTCAATGATTGGCGTCTTTGTGCCTTGGACAAAGTAGACATGTCAAGGCCAGGTCACGTGCTGAATAACCTTCTTCTTTGCTTCCGTAGGCTTCAAGTCATTCTATAAGAGGAGAATAAATTACTATAGTCCAACATGTTTTACGACTTAGCTTTATAATTGTGATGGACAGTGGAATATGCTGGTGCTATAAAAATGCTAAATATAATGTTCTGAACTTTAATTAAGCAATTCATAAAATCTATTCTCCGACTCCATAATATGAGCATGTAAGCTCTGAGGGAATCAGTGAGACCATCTGATTGGCACAGCAAGGCATTTTGTTGCACATGCGAACTAGCCTACCAATGCTTTAATTAGGTAAATTGGATTAGCTAAAGTCATCAATCTTGATCTTAGCCGAAGAGGCAAAGCTTCACCGTGGAGAACAGTGATGTGGGAGAGAAAATGGAAACAAACGTACTTTTAACCCTGACAACTGTGACATAAATCACTTAACCGTGACAATGGCACAATAGCGTTAGGAATACAAACATGTATTCCTAACGCTACAATGTTCCTTTAATACTGAATAGTAATACTCAAGGCACTTCTGACAAACTAAGAATTGTGTTATATATATATATATATATATATATATATACACACACACACACACCTTGATTTCTTAAAACTTAAACCATGACCATACCCTTTACATGTATCAAAAAGCAATGTATTACTTACTGTCACTTCAGGTTCATCTTTTGGAGCAACCCTTTTTATTTTTACAGCTGTCCCTGTTGTTGATTGTTGTGATCCAAGTGTTTTATCAGACTGTACTGTGTTTTCAGGATGACCATTATTACTGACTGTGTTAAATTTGGCCGGCCTATTAAGATTGGAGTAGCAAACATGAGGTGGAGGGCTAGTTGGGGATCCTATGTTCCTCGATCCAGTATTTGTACTCTCCATAGAAGAGGGCTGTAGTCGCTGGGCAGTTTCACCATTCTCTGTCTTTTTCACTTTTATTGAAGTGCTGGTTGAACTCCCATCAAACACAATAAGTGGTCGTTTTCTTACACCCTCACAACTGACACTGAAAGAAAAATAATAAGTATGACATATCATAAATATATCAAGAATTTATACTCTAAATGGTAGTAATAAAATTATGCTTTTCTTTTTTTAAAGAAGAAAATAACATTCATGGTTGCTCTGCGTTTTACTCTGAATCATCACATGTAAAGGAGGAACATCTACGGCTGTCCTCAGAATTTACATTTAAGCATCTATAACACCATTCCTTGTTTCAGTATGTCGTAACAATTATACTATATACGGGATTTGACAAACCCAAGGACCCAGCAATACCAACTTCAAGTTATATGAAAAACTACAGATACATTTATAAAATTCAGATTAACATCTGGATAACTCAGCATTGGCTCGTTAAATCCAAACACATGATTTTAAAATTTAAATTACGTGTGTATAGTTTAATTAAGAAAGGAAACATTTGCTTTGGATGGATTTAAAGAGTATTGACAATATATTATACATGTAAACATCTAATCTCCTGCTATGTTGCAAAATCACATGTATTATAAAATGTACTGCTCCCCTTTTATATAAGGACAAGCAATAACCATGCCAGAGGATTGATGTAAGATTATTATTCTGCTCCTAATATACTAATTGTTTCACTGGTGTTTAGTTTACTGGCATTTCTGGATAACAAATTGGCATACAAGATGTGATACAACACACCAAGTAAAAAAGACAGACAACTTTCACTGCTCATTACAATAAAAGGTATTCATACTTTCAAATAAAAAAATATTAAAAAAAGATACAAACATTCCATAAAAAGTTACAGAAATGTCATACAGAAACACACAAGTCACTTTCCAAACCCTTATAACATCTTTCATGAGTTGCTTCTTTTGCAAGCAGTTAGCAATTTAATTACACTTGAGCATGGAACCCATAAAAGCAAAAAATAAAAAAGGAAAGAAAAACCAGAACAAAACACACCCACACTCAGCCTCATTTGATCTCAGTGTATGATATAGGTTTTATGGATTTGTGCTGGTACAACTGAAAGACTACAAATTGTCAAGAATATGAAATAATGAAAGAAAAACAAGTTACCTGCGCTCTCTCCTTAATCCCTATGTATTTTTAAACAAATTGAGTTTTTTTTAGTTACCTCCAATGGCCATGAGAGGATAAGCCCACCTGCCATCGTCAAGGCAGACCCCCCTACGTGGGTCCTAACTCTAACCATTCACCTTGCTTCCTTGAGCTTCTGGTAAAGGGGTGTATATAAAAATACCCCTTTTTGTCTCATTAGAGATCTTTGCCAGAAGCTCAAGGAAGCAAGGTGAATGGTTAGAGTTAGGACCCACGTAGGGGGGTCTGCCTTGACATTGGCAGGTGGGCTTATCCTCTCATGGCCATTGGAGGCAACTAAAAAAAAAAAAAAAAAACAATTTGTTTAAAAATACATAGGGATTAAGGAGAGAGCGCAGGTAACTTGTTTTTACTATGTATTGGGGCTGATGTGTACTGTAGTCATTGCGGCGCCCAGTGATGGGAGTGAGCGCAGGACTTATCTTTCTGCATTAATATGAAATAATGGTTGAGGGGGATGAAGGTCCAGGATTTAGGGATTAACCGGGTGGGTCTAAGGTGTTTTTAGGTTGTTTTTTTTAGACTCAAAAGGAGTATTTTTTATTTATTTTGTGTTGCACCTCCCTGCAAATAATGTGCACAGCCTTCCTAAACAGTTAAAGTATTTATATATTAAAAAAAAAAAAAAAGTATCTCCACTTTAAACGAATCAAAAAAGATACACATACTGTATGTGAACATTGCATAGAAGTTTAAAAATTCTATAAAGAAATACATGGGTCACTTTGCAAAAAAATTATCCAATTTTACATAGACGGCTTCCTTTGCAAGCAGTTTAGTAGAACTGCAGCTTTTGCAAGATCCTTTAAGATATACCCCGAATAAATACATGCATATCCACTAAACAGTTGCTTGTACTTTTTATTTTTCCGTCATTTGGGCAGTGAAGTATCCTTTTAAAACTTCCATACATGCTTGCTTGGAATTTTCTTGTAGCTCTTCTAACTCCTTGCTGTCTATGCTTCTATTAACCAAAGTGTGCCAAATGTGTTTTATACCCCACCTCCTATAGACTGTAAGCTCGTTTGAGCAGGGTCCTCTTCAACCTATCGTTCCTGTAAGTTTTCTTGTAATTTTCCTATTTATAGTTAAATTCCCCTTCTCATAATATTGTAAAGCACTACGGAAACTGTTGGCGCTATATAAATGGCGATAATAATAATAAGTTGAGAGGGTTTGATGGAGATGCTTTAGGACAAAATAAAACTATATTAAATCAGTTTGCCTGCGAGATAATCTCACGATCACTTGTTCCATTTCCATCCCTGTTTTTTTGTTAAATCCTTCTGCGAGCCTTAAAAATACAGGGGAATAAAAAAAAAACGGATCTCTCCAAAGATACAATACACTTTTATTCAATGTCATTACCTTTTCGTTTGTGGTTCTGTTACTTTATTCTGTTCTCTCTTGCTTTCCATTAGCTTCCCCCAGCGACTCTTTGGCAATGCTCTCTGAGGCAGAGGCATTGCATGTTGGACAAAGATTTCGGTCAGTCGTTCTTTGTCATTTAATGCCTCTTTCACCTCAATATTTTTCTAAATCGAAAAGGAAATGTATATTGAGAAATGACATAACAATAAATGAAATTAAGCAATACACAACCATCAAATGAAATGTTTTATATATATATATATATATATATATATATATATATATATATATATATATATACACACACACACATACATACACACACACACACACAAATATAAATTATACTTGTATATTGTTTTGCAGGCATAGAATGGTATTCTGCCAGCACTTTATATCAGTTTGCCTAGTACACACAGGGTCATATCAAATCAAGTATTTTTCATTTTCCTATTGTAAAAACGTACGGATATTGTGTCAGAGTAGTATATGTACATGTCAAGAAACATCACAAATCACTAAAGTTCAACCAGATAATCAGTCAAAGAAAATAATCAAGGTATTCTCTGTTGTGAGAATTATTGGCATGAAATGGTTCCAGTATTGGCAACTACACGTGCAGATGATGTCCTTCACACATGCATCTTAAATTTAACCAGGGATCTCAACCATGAATGCAAGTTAGCAAAACACAAAACGAAGATGAATAGTATCAAAAGCATTGTAGCCTACTGAGCCAGCTACAGACTGAGGACTCCTAGAATCCTTTGGATATGTAGCTGTTCAGCAAAGTTAAAGGAACACTATAGGGTCAGAAACACAAAGAAACCTATAGTGTTAAAACCACCATCTGCCTCCCACTTCTTGAAGGGAATTATTATATGCACCAGAACAAATACAATAAGCTGTAGTTGTTCTGGTGACTATTATTATTTATATAGCGCCATCAGATTCCGTAGCGCTGTACAATGGACTAGATCAGGGGTAGGCAACCTACGGCACGAGTGCCATGCACGGCACTCAAGGCTGCTAGAGCCAAACAGGTCTGTCCTATTAGGAGTCCCAGTGAAACTTCAAATATCTGCTAATACAAAAAGGTGGTGAAGGACAATCCTCAATTTATACATTGCAGCACGTAGAGGTAGTGATCTCAGATCACTGTCTCCCAGCACTTGTGAATGGGAATGAATCCACACTTTAGAAGAGTAGCCTGCAGCTGTGGTTGCAGATCCTGTACGTGGCCAGCCTGGAACCCAGGGAAGCCACCCACACTGCTTGATATACACAGAAATGCACAATAACCCTACCTTCATATAAATAATATGAACAGCCCACAAACACACACACGTAACCCGCTAACAATCCACATACATGCACACAACCCACATGCAGCCTCTCTCATACAATACCCCAAACAGCCCCACACTACCAAACACACAATGTGACATATCCATCCACACACACAATTCTACAAGCAGCCCCCATACACAGCCCACACTCATATGTATCATACACGATACCAAAAACTACTCATGAACATATACAATATAACAGCTTATATATGCACAAATACAAAGCAATTGCAGTATAAATAACACAAGAAGAATACGGCAACATTCACACCTCAATTTTAAAAAAATAGGATCGGCACGCTACGGCACAGTGCTTCTAAAAGGTTGCCTACCCCTGGACTAGATAGTGTCCCTTTAAATAAATAAATTGAGAAATCACCATGGAAACCAAATGAATGTTTTTGCTAACTGCCCACAATTAGAACTTTGCACTTTATTGCTTAGGTGGATTAAACCCGGAGTATTCTCTGATGTATAACCATGGGGGGTTTTGGGGGGGGAAGGTCATATTATAATATAATAACTGTCCTATGCTCCCATGTTATCTGGCTGTGATGCTGAATACACACAGTGTGAGCAGGTGCACACAGTTATCAGTATCCATGATGCCTGTCTGATGGCCCCAGGTTACTCATTAGATCAGTAAGTCCAGGTTCCAGACACCATAAGCACTGTGCTCGGCCTGTCCTCCCTGTCCCAGGCCCCGGCGGCCATTGTGGGTCCCTCGGACACCCAGCCTCACCTGGCCCAGTGAGAGCAGCAGGAAGTCCCGGGAGAGCAGCTCCGGGTGTAGGAGTACATCAGAGCCCAGCTCCCGGACCCCGGCACAACTTCCACCAACAGCCATAGCACCGACTTCCCACGATGCTCAGCGCCCGGAGCGGAAGTGACGTTGGCTCTCGACGACCTAATCTGATTGGAGGGCAGTGTGTGCTGTGGATGTAGAGTGTGGACTGACCATTCATGGCTGTGTGACCGATAACATATATATATATATATATATATATCCATCCAAGTGTGCGCGTGTCTCTATATAGTAACACACCAGGGGGCCAGACTCTATACATTGAAGTAGTGTCTCCACGGAGCTAGATCCTATAGCATGTACAGCGATCAATTACAATTCCTACACAGTGCGTGCGGTTGGCACATTCACACATACTCAGACACGGATTTCACATGTTGCCATAATCAAAGATGGCGGAGCGTGGAATGTTTTTCCCAGTGGTGATCACATGACCCGGTTACACTTAACGTCTGTACGTCACGTGGTTCGGAAACACCTCCCGGCCTGGGGCACGTGACTTTGACACCGAGGAGGCCCGGGGCAGCCAGAGCACAGCCAGGTACTGACACAGGTTGTATTATCTCAGCGCACGGAAACACACACTGTGTATATATAGAGTAATGTCTGCTACCAGCACAGCCTCACTATACTAATAATGTATTATCCGGGTATATTAATTATACATCACACAGGTCCAGTAATAGCTATACTGACAATGTATCAAATGGCTGCACAGCCAGGTACTGACACAGGTTGTATTATCTCAGCGCACGGACACACACACACTGTGTATATATATATATAGAGTAATGTCTGCTCCCAGGGCACTGCCTGCTACCAGCACAGCCTCACTATACTAATAATGTATTATCCGGGTATATTAATTATACATCACACAGCCAGGTACTGACACAGGTCCAATAATAGCTATACTGACAATTTATCAAATGGCTGCACAGCCAGGTACTGACACAGGTCCAGTGATAGCTATACTGACAATGTATCAAATGGCTGCACAGCCAGGTACTGACACAGGTCCAGTGATAGCTATACTGTCAATGTATCAAATGGCTGTACAGCCAGGTACTGACACAGGTCCAGTGATAGCTATACTGTCAATGTATCAAATGGCTGTACAGCCAGGTACTGACACAGGTCCAGTGATAGCTATACTGACAATGTATCAAATGGCTGTACAGCCAGGTACTGACACAGGTCCAGTGATAGCTATACTGACAATGTATCAAATGGCTGCACAGCCAGGTACTGACACAGATCCAGTGATGGCTATACTGACAATGTATCAAATGGCTGCACAGCCAGGTACTGACACAGGTCCAGTGATGGCTATACTGACAATGTATCAAATGGCTGCACAGCCTGGTACTGACACAGGTCCAGTAATAGCTATACTGACAATGTATCAAATGGCTGCACAGCCAGGTACTGACACAGGTCCAGTAATAGCTATACTGACAATGTATCAAATGGCTGCACAGCCAGGTACTGACACAGGTCCAGTGATAGCTATACTGACAATGTATCAAATGGCTGCACAGCCAGGTACTGACACAGGTCCAGTAATCGCTATACTGACAATGTATCAAATGGCTGCACAGCCAGGTACTGACACAGGTCCAGTGATAGCTATACTGACAATGTATCAAATGGCTGCACAGCCTGGTACTGACACAGGTCCAGTGATAGCTATACTGACAATGTATCAAATGGCTGCACAGCCAGGTACTGACACAGGTCCAGTAATAGCTATACTGACAATGTATCAAATGGCTGCGCAGCCAGGTACTGACACAGGTCCAGTGATAGCTATACTGATAATGTATCAAATGGCTGCGCAGCCAGGTACTGACACAGGTCCAGTGATAGCTATACTGATAATGTATCAAATGGCTGTACAGCCAGGTACTGAACCAGGTCCAGTAATCGCTATACTGACAATGTATCAAATGGCTGCACAGCCAGGTACTGACACAGGTCCAGTGATAGCTATACTGTCAATGTATCAAATGGCTGCACAGCCAGGTACTGACACAGGTCCAGTGATAGCTATACTGTCAATGTATCAAATGGCTGCACAGCCAGGTACTGACACAGGTCCTGTAGGTAGAATAGCAATGCATTATCTCACTGCACACCCACCTGCTGACACATCGTGTAGATGGCTATACTAATAATGTGGCTTCATACTGCATAGGCAGGTACTGGCACAGGCTCTCTACATATATCAAATGGAAACACAGACCCCTAAAGCACTTTTAGCTTGCTGAATAGCTTTATGTGTGAAGTGTCGTTTTTTTCAGCTTACAAAAAAGTGTAGATTTCATTAGAAATTGGCACTTTTATAAATTAACCTTGTTATGCCCCTCCCTTCAGCTGTCAGTAAGACAATCAATCCTGTTCCTCCCTGGTAGTTGAGCTACTCTTCAAGAGGCAGGTAATTGCCCATTAAGCCTGCCTTGCATATTTATTTTATCTAATTGTTCTGCAATGGGAAGTCTGTGATTGGACACCCACAGAAAGTTTGGGCTGGAGAGGAATGAAAGAGTTTGCAAAGACTGCAGCCAAGAGATCTGCAAGTTTTGAAAGCTATTTTAAATATACCGCCAATAAAAATACATATTTAAATGGACACTATAGTCACCAGAACAACTACAGCTTAATGTAATTGTTTTAGTGATTATAATCATTATATGCAGGCATTTTCATGCAAGCCTTATCTTTTCAGAGAAAAGGCAGTGTTTACATTGCCCCTACGGACACCTCCAAGTGGCCACTCCTCAGATGGCCACTGGAGGGGCTTCCTGGCTCAGTACTGCACAGTAGGCAGCACTGCTGTTCAGCGTCTCTACCCTCTGCATGGGGACCCTGAATTTTCCTCATAGAGATGCATTGATTCAATGCATTTCTATGAGGAGGTGCTGAATGGCCAAAATGGTGTTTGGCCCCGCCCCTTGTCGATTTTATCCAATTGGCTAAAAATCAGCAATTCTGATGATGACACCAAGGGGGCAGGGCTAGCGCTGGCAGACCTGCGCGGCGCTGGATATAAGGTGAGTTTTAATTCCTTTTTAAGGGGTGTGAGGGGGGAGGGGGGGAAAGCCACCTAAAGGGTGGGTTTAGCACTATAGGGTCAGGAATACATGTTTCTGTTCCGTACCCTATAGTGTTCCTATTGAAATGAGGAGGCAGATGGAGCTACAGTGCCAGGAATACAGCTTTAAAGGGACACTCCACTGTCTAAATAAAATAAATATATATATATATATATATATATATACCGTATTTATCGGCGTATAACACGCACTTTTTTCCCCTGAAAATAGGGGGAAAATCGTGGGTGCGTGTTATACGCCGATATCCCATAATTACTGACCTGTCCTGAAGCGTGGGCCGGCTTCACAGCGCGCACCGCGGTACAAGAACTTTAATTTCAGGTTCCGGTTTCCGGCGGGACTGAAAGGAAGTGTGCACAATAGTGTGCACACTTCCTTTCAGTCCCGCCGGAAACCGGAACCTGAAATTAAAGTTCCTGTACCGCGGTGCGCGCTGAGAAGCCGGCCCACGCTTCAGGACAGGTAAGTAATTATGGGACAAGGGAAAGTACACTATGGGAGGGGAGGGGGGGAAAGTACACTATGGGAGGGGAGGGGGGAGAATACTATGGGAGGGGGGAGAATACCATGGGAGGGGAGGGGGGGAGAATACCAGGGGAGGGGAGGGGGGGAGAATACCAGGGGAGGGGAGGGGGGGAGAATACCAGGGGAGGGGAGGGGGGGAGAATACCAGGGGAGGGGAGGGGAGGGGGGGAGAATACCATGGGAGGGGAGGGGGGGAGAATACCATGGGAGGGGAGGGGAGGGGGGGAGAATACCAGGGGAGGGGGGGGAGAATACCATGGGAGGGGAGGGGAGGGGGGGAGAATACCAGGGGAGGGGGGGAGAATACCAGGGGAGGGGGGGGAGAATACCATGGGAGGGGAGGGGAGGGGGGGAGAATACCAGGGGAGGGGGGGGGAGAATACCATGGGAGGGGAGGGGAGGGGGGGAGAATACCATGGGAGGGGGGGAGAATACCATGGGAGGGGAGGGGAGGGGGGGAGAATACCATGGGAGGGGAGGGGAGGGGGGGAGAATACCATGGGAGGGGAGGGGAGGGGGGGAGAATACCAGGGGAGGGGAGGGGAGGGGGGGAGAATACCAGGGGAGGGGAGGGGAGGGGGGGAGAATACCAGGGGAGGGGAGGGGGGGAGAATACCAGGGGAGGGGAGGGGGGGAGAATACCAGGGGAGGGGAGGGGAGGGGGGGAGAATACCAGGGGAGGGGAGGAGAATACCAGGGGAGGGGAGGGGGGGAGAATACCATGGGAGGGGGGGAGAATACCATGGGAGGGGAGGGAGAATACCATGGGAGGGGAGGGAGAATACCATGGGAGGGGAGGGAGAATACCATGGGAGGGGAGGGAGAATACCATGGGAGGGGAGGGAGAATACCATGGGAGGGGGGGGAGAATACCATGGGGGGGGGGAGAATACCATGGGAGGGGATGGGAGGGGGGGAGAATACCATGGGAGGGGAGGGGAGGGGGGGAGAATACCATGGGAGGGGAGGGGAGGGGGGGAGTATACCATGGGAGGGGAGGGGGGGAGAATACCATGGGAGGGGAGGGGAGGGGGGGAGAATACCAAGGGAGGGGAGGGGAGGGGGGGAGAATACCAAGGGAGGGGAGGGGAGGGGGGGAGAATACCATGGGAGGGGAGGGGAGGGGGGGAGAATACCAAGGGAGGGGAGGGGAGGGGGGGAGAATACCATGGGAGGGGAGGGGGGGAGAATACCATGGGAGGGGAGGGGGGGAGAATACCATGGGAGGGGAGGGGGGGAGAATACCATGGGATGGGAGGGGAGGGGGGGAGAATACCATGGGAGGGGAGGGGGGGAGAATACCATGGGAGGGGAGGGGGGGAGAATACCATGGGAGGGGAGGGGAGGGGGGGAGAATACCATGGGAGGGGAGGGGAGGGGGGGAGAATACCATGGGAGGGGAGGGGAGGGGGGGAGAATACCATGGGAGGGGAGGGGAGGGGGGGAGAATACGAGGGGAGGGGAGGGGGGAGAATACCATGGGAGGGGAGGGGGGGAGAATACCATGGGAGGGGAGGGGAGGGGGGGAGAATACCATGGGAGGGGAGGGGAGGGGGGAGAATACGAGGGGAGGGGAGGGGGGAGAATACCATGGGAGGGGAGGGGAGGGGGGGAGAATACCATGGGAGGGGAGAGGAGGGGGGGAGAATACCATGGGAGGGGAGGGGAGGGGGGGAGAATACCATGGGAGGGGAGGGGAGGGGGGGAGAATACCATGGGAGGGGAGGGGGGGAGAATACCATGGGAGGGGAGGGGGGGAGAATACCATGGGAGGGGAGGGGAGGGGGGGAGAATACCATGGGAGGGGAGGGGAGGGGGGGAGAATACCATGGGAGGGGAGGGGAGGGGGGGAGAATACCATGGGAGGGGAGGGGGGGAGAATACCATGGGAGGGGAGGGGAGGGGGGGAGAATACCATGGGAGGGGAGGGGAGGGGGGGAGAATACCATGGGAGGGGAGGGGAGGGGAGGGGGGGAGAATACCATGGGAGGGGAGGGGAGGGGAGGGGGGGAGAATACCATGGGAGGGGAGGGGAGGGGAGGGGGGGAGAATACCATGGGAGGGGAGGGGAGGGGGGGAGAATACCATGGGAGGGGAGGGGAGGGGGGGAGAATACCATGGGAGGGGAGGGGAGGGGGGGAGAATACCATGGGAGGGGAGGGGAGGGGGGGAGAATACCATGGGAGGGGAGGGGAGGGGGGGAGAATACCATGGGAGGGGAGGGGGGGAGAATACCATGGGAGGGGAGGGGAGGGGGGGAGAATACCATGGGAGGGGAGGGGAGGGGGGGAGAATACCATGGGAGGGGAGGGGAGGGGGGGAGAATACCATGGGAGGGGAGGGGAGGGGGGGAGAATACCATGGGAGGGGAGGGGAGGGGGGGAGAATACCATGGGAGGGGAGGGGAGGGGAGGAGAATACCATGGGAGGGGAGGGGAGGGGAGGGGGGGAGAATACCATGGGAGGGGAGGGGAGGGGAGGGGGGGAGAATACCATGGGAGGGGAGGGGAGGGGAGGGGGGGAGAATACCATGGGAGGGGAGGGGAGGGGGGGAGAATACCATGGGAGGGGAGGGGAGGGGAGGGGGGGAGAATACCATGGGAGGGGAGGGGAGGGGGGGGAGAATACCATGGGAGGGGAGGGGAGGGGGGGGAGAATACCATGGGAGGGGAGGGGAGGGGGGGGAGAATACCATGGGAGGGGAGGGGAGGGGGGGGAGAATACCATGGGAGGGGAGGGGAGGGGGGGGAGAATACCATGGGAGGGGGGGGAGAATACCATGGGAGGGGAGGGGAGAATACCATGGGAGGGGAGGGGAGGGGGGGGAGAATACCATGGGAGGGGAGGGGAGGGGGGGGAGAATACCATGGGAGGGGAGGGGAGGGGGGGGAGAATACCATGGGAGGGGAGGGGAGGGGGGGGAGAATACCATGGGAGGGGAGGGGAGGGGGGGGAGAATACCATGGGAGGGGAGGGGAGGGGGGGGAGAATACCATGGGAGGGGAGGGGAGGGGGGGGAGAATACCATGGGAGGGGAGGGGAGGGGGGGGAGAATACCATGGGAGGGGAGGGGAGGGGGGGGAGAATACCATGGGAGGGGAGGGGAGGGGGGGGAGAATACCATGGGAGGGGAGGGGAGGGGGGGGAGAATACCATGGGAGGGGAGGGGGGGGGGAGAATACCATGGGAGGGGAGGGGGGGGGGAGAATACCATGGGAGGGGAGGGGGGGGGGGAGAATACCATGGGAGGGGAGGGGGGGGGGGAGAATACCATGGGAGGGGAGGGGGGGGGGGAGAATACCATGGGAGGGGAGGTGGGAGAATACCATGGGAGGGGAGGGGAGGGGGGAGAATACCATGGGAGGGGAGGGGGGAGAATACCATGGGAGGGGAGGGGAGGGGGGAGAATACCATGGGAGGGGGGAATACTATGGAAAGGGGGGGGGAGAATACTATGGGATGAGGGGGGGAATACTATGGGATGGGGGGGGATTTCTAAAAATGAGGTGCGTGTTATACGCCGATAAATACGGTATATATATATATATATATACAAATCACTATTTAGTAGATATACACCAAATGAAAGCATGCATGCATGCATTTGATTTTGAATTACTTTGACTGGTGGTATATCTAAAAACGGATTGCAAATGTTGCATTTCTTGTTTGCTGCCTTTGCAAATTTTTCTCTTTTAACCACTCCCAGACTTTCTGTTTCTAGCCAACTACAGACTTTCCAATGCAGCTCAATGAGAAGTCTTTACAAGTTAAGTGCTCTGAGCGATTGCCTGCAGTCTGCTTGAGTCAGGGAGGTGTAACAAGGATATATTATAAAAGTGCCAAACTCTATTGAAAACTGCACTTTTTGTAAAATGAAAAAAAGGACACACTCTGCTCACATAACACATTTCATCAAGCTAAAGTGCTTTAGGTCTCGAGTATCCATTTAAATGCAATCAAGTTTTCATTAACGGTATATCTACTAAACAGTGATTTATTTTTGTGTAGTGGAGTGTCCTTTTAATAATGTATATCACACCGCACAGCCAGGTACTCACACAGGTCCTGTACGTATATAATAATCTTGCTGCACACCCAAGTACTGGCACAGGCTCAGTAGGTATACTAATAATGTATCACAACACTGCACAGTCAGGTATAAAAACATATCCTGTAGTTATATTAAATTAATCTCAATGAAGTAGGTACAATGTCTGGGGTCCCCTGGTGCCATTTCGCCATTCAGTTTTAAATTTTATTTAATGTTTAAATGATCACTATAGGGTCAGGAAAACAAACATGTATTCCTGACCCTATAGTGCTAAACCCACCATTTAGGTGGTTTGCCTAACCCTTAGCCCCCCTATATGATTTTTGCAGAATCTGTAGTATTTGGATTTATGTTGCTACTTCTCAGAAATTACACACTATTCCTAAAGGAACACTGTACTACCATACCAACTTAATCTAAAAGAAGTTGCTATAGTGCCTACAGTGGCCTCAAATGACTTTATTTTAATAACTAGAAGGTTTGGAAGTGCGGCTTCAAGCCACGCCAGCAACCCTCTGGGTAGAAGAGCAGAGAAGCATACCCTAGCATACCATGACGTCATGGTCATTCATAGAAAATCATTACATGTTATGATTCTCTATGGCACAATCATAGGCAGATTGCGACTTGTGCCACACATGTGGTCCTCACTGCTTCTCTATGAGGAGCATCAGTTTGGACTATTATTCTGGAGCCATGAGTAGAAGAGTGAAGGTGTGATGAGTACATTTTTTTGTTGTTGTTGTTTTTTCTTTTGTATTTAAAGTGCATGGAGGGGTGTCCTGAAACTATCTAGGGACATTAAGACAATAGCGTTAGGAATGTCGTTATGTATTCAGTGTCCCTTAACAGTACATCATTATTGAAAAAGTTTGACATTCCTATCTTTCAATATCATTTTCTCTGTAGTTTTCCACCTCTATGATGCTAGGCACTTTGCTTTCTGGCTGATAGTTTTCTCATGCATCCATCAAACACATTATTCCATCAGACTGCCAGACATTGAAGCATGATTCATCACTCCAGAAAACACTTTTCCCCCTAATTCAGACTACAGTGATAATGTGCTTTTCACCACATCAGCTGACATTTGACATTGCGTATGTTTATGTGAAGCTTGTGTAAAGCTGCTGTCAAAACGTTCTTGTGCTGACGTTGCTTCCAGAAACGGATTTGAACACTAGTGAGTAATGCAACTACTGTATGTGCTTTAGCTCGCTGCACCCCTACTCTGTAAGAGTGCATGACTGGATAGATGTTGCTCATGAACACTTCACAATAATAGCACTACAAAATACTTTTGGCCATATTGTGTATGTATAGGATGGAATGTGGTCCAGTTATGCATATCAGTAAGAATAGAAAGTTGTCGGCTTTTTTTTTTAGCAACCTTACATCATGGCTACTTTCAGCCAGTCGTTATTTTGAAACCCTAGAGAGAACAATGTAAGGCTTTACATGAATTTTAGGAAACGGCTTGTAATGTTAGAAAACGATTGCTTGTTAATGTGAAACAGCAACATCAATTAATTTTCCATGGTAATATTATTCCACAAAAAATATGGACACAGAAAGAGGAATACTGAGCAAAATATTCTATATTATTATATAGCGACTATAGCTCAAGAATGTCATACCCTGTACTGTGTTAGTACCCATTTACAGAGTCACAGTAGTGAAATTGCAGCAAGATGCTTGTGATATGCAGGAACAGGAAAGATCATGCAGACCTTGCTTCTTGAATAATTGATTTATGCTTCCATGTGGTCCAGAATTAATTGAATGCTAATTACAACTTCGGTTGTAATACCTTAATATGACATTACATATTCAACACTCAACAAATCCCAGACTAGGAATTTTGTACTGGCAGCTAGGTGTTTGTCAGCCCACTTAGACGAGGTGGCTGGCTGGCTAAAGGAGTATGGAGGTGGGCTTCTGGCTGACTGAGTGAAAATTGAGCCTGACTGTGAGTATGCTGTAATCTTCGAGCTTTTCTTGCTCTGCTTCCGTGCACACACTCCTGTGATGCCGTGATATGACGTCAGTCCGACCCCGGCATCACTAAACAGAGCTTGAAGAGTACAGAATCACAACAGCTCCACTGGACACCAGGGAAAGGATCCACTCTAGCTCTCTCTGAAAAGGCATTGTTTACATTGAAAAGCCTGCACGGGCAGGCTATTAACACCAGAAACACTGCATTGAGTTGTAGTGGTTGTGGTGACTATATTGTCACAGAAGAGAAAGGCAGCCATTTCCAGAGCATTAATCCATCCAACATTTGCTTCTGGGTCTATATTATACCGCATTATATTAAAACTTCAATTTTCAGTGAAATATGTTTTTATAAAGGTCTACAGACTTGTATTGTTTAAGAAATACTGCAGAGCAACAATTCGTGTTATTAAGATTTGTTGAAATCTCACAGACAAAAACTGTAATTTCAGATTGGTAATACAACTGAAGATACAATGATGTTGATATTTGTTTTTTTGCATAGACCATTAGGAAGGAAGTGATGCAAAATAAGCACTTCTGTTTACCGTATATTATATTGACGTGCTGCTGAGGTTCTTTTTTCTTAGTTTCTCAATCTGCGCTACCTGAACTCCATAGAATACTATACCATAGTCGCCAGTGAATGCTTCATCACCAGTTTAATTTCATAAGTTAAAGTTACATAGTTAGATAGCTGAAAAGAGACTTGCGTCCATCAAGTTCAGCCTTCCTCACACCTGTTTTTTGCTGTTGATCCAAAAGAAAAGAAAAAAAAAAAAAAAAAAAAAAAAAAAAACCCAGTTTGAAGCACAATTTTGCAACAAGCTAGGACAAAAAATTCCTTCTTGACCCCAGAATGGCAGTCAGATTTATCCTTGAATCAAGCAGTTATTACCCTACATTGAAAGATTATATCCTTGAATATTCTGTCTTTGCAAGTATGCATCTAGTAGCTGTTTGAACATCTGTATGGACTCTGATAAAACCACTTCTTCAGGCAGAGAATTCCACATCCTTATTGTTCTTACAGTAAAAAAACCTTTCCTTTGCCTTAGACGAAATCTTCTTTCTTCCAGTCTAAACGCATGGCCTCGTGTCCTATGTAAAGTCCGGTTTGTGAATAGATTTCCACACAATGGTTTGTATTGGCCCCGAATATATTTGTATAATGTTATCATATCCCCTCTCAGGCGACGTTTTTCTAAACTAAATAGGTTTAAATTTGTTAACCTTTCTTCATAGCTGATATGTTCCATTCCTTTTATTAATTTTGTAGCCCGCCTCTGCACTTTTTCTAGTGCCATGATATCCTTCTTTAGAACAGGTGCCCAAAATTGCACAGCATATTCAATATGTGGTCTTACCAGTGATTTATAGAGAGGCAAAATGATATTCTCGTCCCGAGAATGAATGCCCTTTTTCATGCATGACAATACCTTACTGGCCTTGGCCACTGCTGATTGACATTGCACATTGTTGCATAGTTTGTTGTCTATAACAATTCCCAAGTCCTTTTCGTGTGTTGTTATCCCTAATTCGCTTCCATTAAGGGTATACGTTGCTTGTGTATTCTTTACGCCGAAGTGCATAACTTTGCATTTTTCAACATTAAATTTCATCTGCCATTTGAGTGCCCAGTCCCCCAGTCTATCTAAATCCTTCTGCAGCAAAGTAATATCTTGCTCACATTGTATTATTTTACAAAGTTTTGTGTCATCTGCAAACACTGAAACATGACTTTCAATGCTGTCTTCAAGATCATTTATAAAAATGTTAAATAGAAGGGGTCCCAGAACAGACCCCTGAGGGACACCACTTGCCACCTCTGTCCAGCTTGAAAATTTACCATTAACAACAACTCTTTGTATTCTGTTTTTAAGCCAATGTTCTACCCAAGAACAAGCATTTTCATCGAGACCGATTTCCTTGAGTTTGAACACTAATCTTTTGTGTGGAACTGTATCAAATGCCTTGGCAAAATCCAAATAGATCACATCCACTGCAACACCCTGATCTATACTTCTACTTACTTCTTCGTAGAAAGCAATCAAGTTAGTTTGACACGACCTGTGCTTCATAAAACCGTGCTGATTTTTGCTGATAACCATATTCTTCTCAAGGAATTCTTGAATATTATCCCTTAATAACCTTTCAAATATTTTACCAGCCACAGAAGTTAAGCTCACAGGTCTATAATTTCCAGGCAAGGATTTTGAACCCTTTTTGAATATAGGAACCACATCTGCCTTCCTCCAATCCTCCGGAACACTTCCTGAAAGAAAAGAATCTTGAAAGATTAAAAACAGAGGTTCACTTATTTCTACACTTAGTTCCTTAAGTACACGTGGATGGATACCGTCAGGCCCTGGAGCTTTGTTTATATTAACTTTCTTTAGTTGCTGCAGCACATTGTCTTGAGTTAACCAATTACAATTATTCTGCAAGTTTTTAGTAGCAATCATTTGCACATCTATTGCCATGGGTTCTTCTTTAATATATACGGAGGAGAAATAGTTATTTAGAATTCCTGCCTTTTCTTGGTCTTCATTAACCAACACCCCCGTTTCAGTTTTAAGTGTACCTATACTTTCATTTTTGGGTTTTTTGGAATTTATGTACTTAAAAAATGCTTTGGGGTTGGTTTTGCTCTCTTTAGCTATCATTTTTTCATTTTGAAGTTTAGCAAGTTTAATTGCCTTTTTGCACGCATTATTTGCTTTCTTATATCTTTTATAAGATGCATCTGATTTGTCTGATTTAAATGCTTTAAATGCCCTTTTCTTATTTTTAATCTCTTGTTTTACTTCTCTACTAAGCCACATTGGTTTTAATTTGTTTCTTTTATACTTATTTCCCAATGGTACATACTGAGAAATGTACCTTTCTAATATTTGTTGGAAGATGATCCATTTATCCTCAGTGTTCTTTTCACTAAAGAGTTTATGCCAGTCAATATATTGTAAAGCTTCCCTTATCTTATTGAAATTGGCCTTTTTAAAATTATATGTTTTAGTATACCCCATGTGCTTTTGTTTTTTTGAGTTTATTTCAAAGGACACTATATTGTGATCACTAAGTTATTGGCACTTACTGAAAATGTGGATGTTATTGGCTGAAACTAAAATCAATTTCTTATAGAAATCTAATTAAAGAAAGATTAAGATGCACTGCCCTATGGTCTTTCCTGATTTATACAGAGTGCAGCTATTCCAGTACCACTCAGGATTACTGTTGGTCAGGAAAAGTCCATCAGTCTTCACTGACAGACAGTTTGTCAGGTCTGCACGTTATGAATAATTGAATATTATGTGTAAAGTAAAAATTTTCAATATTCTGAAACCAATATTTAATCTGTTGTTCGAATGGTTGGTAATACATGATCTCTAAATTAAACCAAGTAGAATAAATGTTGACAGACATTTTTATTTATTTGCATTACTTGTAACTGTTTGTATACAGTAAATTAATACATTTTGCAATTCTAAAACTTCCAATAATCTGACTAATCATTTGTTATGTATCCATAGTTTTTAACGTGACCTAATTTGGCAACGTATACAGTAAACAGTAAATTAATACATTTTACAGTAAACAGTAAATTAATACATTTTACAGTAAACAGTAAATTAATACATTTACAGTATACAGTAAATTAATACATTTTGCAATTCTAAAACTTCCAATAATCTGACTGATCATTTGTTATGTATCCATAGTTTTTAACGTGACCTCATTTGGCAATGCGTGTGACGCACAGTGACGCACTGTGTAATAACACATTCACGGTTGTTTTGTATCGGAGGAGCAGTGCAGATTTTACCGCTAGTAATTGTTGCTCAACATACATGTTTTTGTGAGATAAGGGGCAATATGGAGAGCTTTTTCAAATGGTAATGTATACTGTCAAATCTAATAAAAGGAGCACTATGCTCAGTTAGCTGGTATAACAAAGCATCAATTATCAGCAGCAATTGCTTGGTTATATAGGCTGGGAAATGTGATCTATTTGTCTTTTGCACATGAACCTGGCCGGAAAAATAAAGACTGCCTCTGTCAAAGCACAAGGTAATGACTCAATTATTTGCCTGGAAGGTCCCAGGCTCAGGGGCTGGACCTTCACTAACTAACTCAATGTAGACTGCTCCTTAATGTTTCTCCCCCCCCCCCCCCCCTCCCACCCCCTTTTTTTTTATTTTTATTTTTACATATACCATACACACTCATACACACTTCAAATTATATTTTAGAAAAATATATTTTCTAATTTTTGTATGTTCTCTTTTGTATCTTAAAATGTATATCATTTTTCATTTTCGATATGTGCTGTACATTGTTTTGATTTATTCCTATTTGGTGCTGCAGGTCGCCCTGGGGCTCCCCGTGGATTTTGCCATGAGTGTGCAAGCGTTTCATTTGGTGTGTGCATCTGGAAGGGAGCAGCTGCCACCAGGGATTCAAATTGAGTGCTTGGAGTGCAGCGGCCATGATCTCTACCTGGGCACCTTCGATGGCTCCATTTACCATTTCTTGCTAGTGGAAGAGCATAGCAGTGACCCAACAGGACTATCTCTAAATCAGCAAACAGACTGCTCAAACACCAGGTTTTCCATCACCAGGCAAAGGCAAAAGCAACTTGGGCTGAAGAAGCCAGTGTGTGAACTGAGAGCCGCTTCAGCCCTTTGTCGACTGTTGGCGCTGTGCGATAACACTATTCTTTCGCTGTGCAGTGACACCCTTGAGCCAATCCCGGGAATAAAGATCAAGGGAGCTCTTAGCTTTAGCCTCAATGAAAACCCTGTGAGTGGGGACCCGTTTAGTGTGGAGGTGTGCCTTATCTCCTCCAAGAGACGCACAGTGCAGATCTTTAGTGTAGGACAAGAGAAAGTACAACTGCTAAAAGAGGTTGCTACCCCTGAGCAGCCTTGTGCTTTAGCAGCTGATGGACACTACCTATGCCTGGCACTCAGCAGCCGCTACATTACACTGAACTATAACACAGGGCACTGCCAGGACCTTTTTCCATACCCCAGTGAACAGAAGAGACCAATTGTAAAGAGGATTAGCCGACAAGAGTTTCTTCTGGCCGGACCAGGTGGATTAGGTAAGCACACAGAGACACTGTAAATATGTTGCTTTTTTGCACAAACGTTCTAAGAGTCCCAAGGAAATGTTTGTAGTTTTACACTATTAATTCACATGGACATTAAATTGCACATTTGTAACCTACTGTGTAGATTTACCCAGCACTAATAAAATACATATTTCAAACATTAAACTGAAAGCGTGTAAGTAGGCTAGGACATGTTAAGCGTGTAACAGTTAAATATATCACCATGTTTACATTTGCTAATAATCAAGGTAACATTGTGTAAATGGGAAAACAATAGGTGATTACAACAGGTTGGCTTGACCTAGTCTTTAACAATTTTCTAAAAACAGCGTTCTTGGAAGCTGTATCATAATAGCAGAAAGTGACATTAGTTTAGCTGTTCTCCAACAAAATGTGCTGTATAGATAGAATCACTTATTATTGGCCAGTGAAGGTGTTTGACCACGTTTTTGTTTTATTATTTTTAGTGTTGTCCAATTTGATGTGATCCCCTGACAGAAACAGGAAGTGGATTGAATACTGAGATTTATTTTCTTGTGTCAATATAAATATTTTATTTATTTTCTTCACAAGACCTCGAATATTTTAATTAGATTCACCCTGTTCATAGAGGAATTATCTAACCGAAATTTTTTTTTAATTTTTCCTTCCCCTCCGTAAACACTGTTGTACTATTAAACTCAATTAGCCGCACACCAGTTCAAGACACGGGAGCAAACGCCTTCCTATGAGGTGACTGATACACTTACACTCTCAACCATCTTCTTCTGTAATGCTGTACTCTTGGCATTCCTGCCATAACGCCCACACTTTGGACATCCTAGGGATCATAATGATTACCTAGACAGCTACACATGTAGTATAGTTTTTAAATAAAAGACAACTCATTGCTGTTTTCTAGCTAGCTTATACAATTTCCAGCAAAAACAAAACTGATGTATATTTAAACATTACACTTGAAAGTATATTGAAACAAAATCATGATTAAAACATATGAGGGAAAGAGATTCAGTGTCAGTTAAAACAGTTTAGCTTACAATGGCATAATTTGCTCTCCGATATTCTGAAAGGGAATCTCTTATGAGGAAAAACAACTTGCCTTAAATCTCTGCCATACACATTGAATACATTATATATTGTATAGATGCATAGTATATTCAATGTAAAATATAAAGATTTACGCACTTTTCCTCTGTTCCAATGCCAGTTCATGAATATTACACTTCGTATAACACACACACATCCACTAGCTGGTCAATTCTCATCAGTGATGTCAGCACGTTGGCTTCATTGCTGGTGTTGGAGTGAAGTGAGGTCAGTACCTTTTTGGCACTGGCTAGGAAGTTCTTATAGCAACCACAGTGAATGCGTTGCAGAGAGACCCCATGCGACATTGACTGACAGCTGGGAGAAAAACCTATTTTTAAATATATATATATATTTTTTTTTTTTCCTCCTAATCTGTACATTGTGTTAGTAACCCTGCTAGCACAATGTACAGGTAAAATCTTATCTAGTGACCATGTTTTTTTTGGGGCATGACACACGCCTTTAGAGGAACCAAGTAGCATACCTGCTGTAGTGGGTTGGAGTGCCCTGTCACCCCCACTGTAGTAGTCTTTGCTAACTGTTCAACTTCTTTCCTGGGATCAACCAGCCACGGCTCAGTTGCTTTGTTACCACTCTGTCAAGTCAGTGTGTAGCTATGTTTTACAAATCCTCCTAAGCTATTCGTGTAAACGATGTACAATTCCATTTCTATTTTCCTTCTTAGCCTGGCATCTAGATTTTGGGAGCTGCAACTTCTTCCAATCTCTATTTCTGCTGCCCAGTTTGGTTTTTATGTAGGTGATATCACTCACTTTTGTAATTTCAATAAAGTATACTGATTTTTAAATCATTAGAACCCCCTATTGTTCCCAATATATTTCTCTTCAATCCTTGCTACTATTCTGTCCTACTCCTTTTTTTTGCAGGCATGTTTGCAACCGTAGCGGGAATCTCCCAACGTGCTCCAGTTCGCTGGTCAGAGAATGTTATTGGTGCTGCAGTGTCTTTTCCTTACGTCTTAGTTCTGGACGAAGAGTTCATAATGGTTCATAGTATTCTAGATCAACAACAGAAGCAGACTATGCCCTTTAAGGAAGGAATCATTCTGCAGGATTTTGAAGGTATAGCTTTTAGCTGGATGGCTCTTTTTGAATTTTCTGACCCCATTTCTTTTAGTTTTTTTTTCTTTTCTTTTGTTTTGCTCACCAACAAATATTTTTTATTTAAAATAAGATTTTTTTGACCAGGTAAAACTGTAATGACCTAGACAAGAAAATATTCAATGAGATCTATAAATGGTACTATATTTGAAAGTGTTACAGTGTTTCCTTTGACCCTGATTTCATAATGATCTGTACATTTTTTTTTTGTTTGTTTGTTTCTTATGTGCCCAAAAAGTACAATTGCAATCTTTTATTTTATTCTCATCGTGATATCTAACTATTTATCTTGACCTATTGTGCAGGACACCACATATTTAATAGAGAAACATTTTATTACCATGAAATGATCTGAGAAATATTGCAGGTCCCATTCTACTTTGTTTCATCAAACATAATAATTATATTGTATTTCTGTTTTGGAGCGGTTAATACACTTGTACTTTTTTTTTCTCTTGGCAGCAGGGTGAATTTGAATAAAATCAAATCAGTTTAAATAACTAGTTGGTAAAACTTGATTTAAATCATGGCTTTCTAAGTAAAGACTTGTTCTTGTTAGAATATTAATATTTGCAATCAGATGAAGCTTTCATTTTTAGAATAGCTTTTCAGATTAGTTTGTTGGGATTGAGGTCCTTTTCAGAACTGTTTTTGTTTTGTAACATTTTCTTGTGAAGAAGGTTCATGTTATCTCTGCAAACACAAATGAACCGTTTTGAGAATTGATAATCCAAGCACCAGTAAGAATATCTTCTTGACAGAAAAAATGTCCGAAACATCCTTACAGAAACTCTGGAGTGTGAGTTTCTGAATGGATTAATGGAATTAATTGATAAAAGTACAAATTCAATGTTGCATGAATATATAGCCTCATGTTTGTATGCTACATGCATAAAACAAATCAATATGGTGCTATCAATAGCGTGTAAACTATAATATATCTTTATTAGAAAGCAAGCTTAAGAGATTTTCATTGACAAACTTTTACTTATTTAGTTTTTAATCATATTGTTTTATTTAAAAAAAATATATATATATATTCTCACAGGTTGTTTTTTGTTTATTCTATACATAGCATATGTGATTACAGAGCACATAACCTTTTCTAAGTTACTTTACTTACAGCGATTGTAATATATTAAATGCTATTCTAGTATGCTTAAATTAGGATTACCTGTCATATATTCATAGATTTGAGCGGGAACTACTTCACCTCTTGTCAATATTATTTTGTATGTCAATTGCTTGTTGTCAGAAATCCGCATTCTATAAATGTAAAGTGCTGAAGAATATGATGGCGTTATATAAATGCTACTTTTACACTCTATTGTCTGATAAAAAGAAACCCTTCATCTTTTTTAATGATATACAGTTGTTGTTTTTTTTGTGATAATTGCTGTTGATTGCATCGGGGTTTTGCCTAATGGTTAAAATATTTCATTATATGGTGTGTGCATCTTTAGTCAAGCGCATACCTAAATTTAAACTAATATATTGAACAAAAGTACCACAGAAACACATCCATCCTAGAACAAATCTCAAAACCTTTAAATAAAACTACATGGATTGCAAACTCTGTCACCCAAAGGTTCTGACACCAAAAATATTTTATCTAATCTTCTTCCTCGTACTTTCCTGTGCCTTAATCGGTTTCTTTTCCTGAGAGCTCTAGTTTTTGTTAAAATACATAAGGAAAATGAGGGACTAGTTTTCCTTCTGTATAAGGAAAAGGATCATTGTATTAACTAGTGTTGAGGTGACTGTTGTCCTTTTTAAAGCAAGGTTCTGTGTTCGTTACAAATCAAATGTATCTACAATCTATCAGTAAATCAATCAGCAGAAGGGAAAATAGCAGATATCATGGGCAGAGGAGACGAAAATGTCTGTAGCCAGATATTGAGATCCAGCACAAGGGAACATTTTTATTTGTAATTTTTTTTATATATAAAGGCAATTTGGCAGAAGAAAATTATAATCAAAAAGTTAAACTGTTACTGGTAGATGGACTCAGGGCCATCTTTAACGCGGGGCAAACTGGGCAGCTGCCCCGGGCCCAGTTTCTCCTGGGGGGCCCAAAGCAGCTCCACAGTTTGCCCTCTGTCTACAACAATTTATTTTAGGATCACCGATCCTAAAATAAATTGTTGTGGATAGATTGCAAACTGGGCAGTACAGGGGCAGCGGCAGAAGGGTCTCGAGCCACCTTCCTTGAGCAAGCAGAGAGATCAAAAAATCTCCCTGCCAGCTGTTAGAATGAACTCCCTGTTGGTCCAGTGTGCTGCTGGGGCTGCCGCACGCTCACGCGGTTCCGGTGCTCTGTGAGTGTCAGAGCACAGACGCCAGGCTCCCAGCCTGTGCTCTGACATCATCGTGCGGACCACCAGGGAGCCAACCAGCAGCACACTGGATCACCAGGGACTCACTGGACCAGCATGAAATGAATTATTGCCTCCCCTGCCTGCATAGAAGGTCAGCAGGTTTGGCAAAGTTACATAAACCCCCTAACCCTGTCTCGCTAGCCCGCCCCAGCCCTGTCCTGTCTCACTAGCCACCACAGTCCTGTTACACTCGCCACCCCATCACAATCCCTTAGAAACCCCTAACACTCATATTCAAACCCCCTACCCTAAACTGTGGCATGCTCACCTACTATCTCACACTTGCCCAACAGATGTCTGTGTATGTATCTGTGTGTCAACGTGTGTAAGTACCAGTGGGTGTATCTCTGTGTATGTGTCAGTGTGTGTAGACTTGTGTCTTTGCATTTGCATGTCTGTTGCTGTGTGTGTCAGTGTATCTATGTGTGGCAGTGTAAACACGACACACAAATGCACACCTGCATTCTAAAGCGAACATTCATACACACATACTCCTTATAAAACATGCTTACATTCAAACACACACACATTGCTCAGTACTAAATACAACCCTGCAAGAATGGGAAAATTGTAGATCCCAAGCTAGCAAAGCATTGTGGACTTGTATGACAGATGGGGATCTACATATTGGCCAACCTTGTGCTAGAAGGCGGTCCAAAAGAAAATTCTTGCCCCTGCGGACCCTAAGCAACTTGTCAGTATGTCTGTCAGTGTATTTGTGTTTTTAGTAGGTCTATCAGTGTGTGTCAGTGTGTATCAGTATGTCTGTCAGTGTTTGTGTGTGTCAGTATGTCTGTCAGTTTGTGTGTGTGTGTGTGTGTGTGTGTGTGTGTCAGTATGTCTGTCAGTTTTTGTGTGTGTGTGTGTGTCAGTATGTCTGTTAGTAACACACAGATTGCATGCAAGGGAGCGGGGAGGCAAGGTCCAGGGGGCCCAAGCAAATGCTTGCCTAGGGTCCAACTATTATTAAAGACTGCCCTGTACAGACTGGCATCCTGTCTATTCATCTTGTTGTGACCATCTATGTGAAACTGCCCAATTTAAAGCTCTGAAGGTGGTTAGGCCTTTGGAATACCGTTACATTTCTCCTAGGTAAAAGACCGCACTGTAGATGTGCATTGTCCTTTTTATGGGATAGTGCATATTATTATATGAGCTCATATTGGAGTGACTAGGAAGATAGAAAACATCACCACAAAATGGAGGTCGTGTGTAAAATTTACTAGATTAGAAATGTCTCTAAATTTAATTAGATAGCAAAGTAATCCCCCTCTCAAATTTTACATGATTGTTGCCACTTAAGTAGCCATTCTCCACCTTTTTAATAATGATACTCAGATTTGTATCTATGGTAATCAAAAATAATTTTCTACAAACCAATAATCTTGAAACCTTGGTTGCATTTTGTTTTCTAAGAAGTAAACAGATTCTCAGTTTTACTAAGGTTTCTTAAGAACTTTCTGTCACTCACAGAAAATAAAGATTTGATTAAAGACCCAGAGGAGAAAATTATATTTCTTAGTTGATAATTCTCTTGGCAGATGCTCCGTTACCTGAGTTGCTGTGCTTTCTTTCGGTAAAATGTGAGCTGAACAATAGGCTGAGTAACACATATTGGCTTTCCTTTCACCATATGTCAATGTTTGACCTTGTTTGAGAACAGAAATCTGTGCAAGATCTAGTATTACAAAAACAGTCAGTGTCCACAAACATAGAATAGTGGTTTTCATGTACAGTACACCCAACATCCTATGTTGCTGTTACCCCTTTTAGGCCCAATGACAAATACTATAGGATTTTTACATTTTATAGTCCTGTCCTGCATGAAAACCTAAAGGGTTCTGTTCTGTGACATGATTAAAAAATAGCATTCACCTAGCAACCTGTACTGTTTATGAATGAATGTAAAGCTATTATTTAATGAAGAATATTACAATATTTGCAATGATATACTTTCTGGAATACCTTAATTAGTGTTGTTCTATTACTTGATTTATTTTTAATGTGAAAGCTTTGATACCATTCAGAGGAATGTGTTCAGGACCAGATTATTAAATTGAAATTTAATTGAACACAATATTTTTTTCTGGACTGGACTGGATACTACCTTCAATGGTGCTTCTTGGAAGACAGTGTCTCTAAATTGGTGTCTTCCCTTTGTGAAGAACAGTCCCCCGTCAGTGATGTAACATTTTAAAAATATGCATTAGTAGGTTGGCCATGAAGTAAATAAAAATGTTACTTGCAAACCTCTGCTACCACAACGGAAAGAAATATCAATCTAAATAAAACAACATTTTTGTTTAATTAAAATGATATATGTCTCCTGTATGTACCTCTCCTAAAATTGAATGTGAGTTTAGTTTTGCACAGAAAGATTCTTAGTCGGAGTTACTCAAAAAGTTCCATCACACACTTTCTTATTCTTTCTTATTTTTTTATTTTTAAAGGAAGGGTAATTGCAGCAACGGCTAATGGGATATACATTCTACTTCCCTTACCTTTGGAGAAACAGATACAGGACCTCCTGTCAAGCCAGAGAGTCGAAGAAGCCTTAGTGTTGGCCAAGGGGGCTCGGCAGAACATTCCAAAGGAGAAATTCCAGGTTAGTTCATTTGTAATCTTACGGAAATGAGGGATACTTTGTTCCATTGAGTGGACAGCTTTCTTAAAAATGTATAGGTGACTATACATTTTGCTGTGAAAATGATTAACAAATCTAATTATTAAAAGACTCACTTCCCTGGATTACCTCTGACTACTCCAAGAAATGGATGCAAGTAGTTGTGTGCATCCTTTGCCAATGGCCACCTTCGTAGTTTTTCCTATGTGAGGAGTATGGTACTAAAGATGTAATAAAAGGTACACTGTGTAAAATAACTTCATTAGTTGTTAGGTTAGTGCAGTGTATGTATACATGTGTACTTTCACAAAAGTTGTTGGGTTTTGGTTTGGTTTTCTAATCAAGTCTTTTTACCAAATATGTGTGGCCACTTTAACATGTGCTTTTATAAAATAAATAAAACAAATTGAGAACTTAATTTGACTTACTATTAGACTTTTAATACATTGCACCTTGTTAATGCTCAGTGGCAGACATTGACGGAACTGGAAGTCACAAATCTAACACGTTATATTTGTGACTGTATATACCGTATATACTCAAGTATAAGCCGACCCGAATATAAGCCGAGGCCCCTAATTTTACCCCAAAAAACTATTGACTCGAGTATAAGACTAGGGTGGGAAATGCAGCAGCTACTGGTAAATTTCTAAATAAAACTAGATCCTAAAAAAATTATATTAATTGAATATTTATTTACTGTGTGTGTGTGTGTATATAATGAGTGCAGTGAGAGTGTGTGTAATGCAGAGTATAAGACTAGGGTGGGAAATGCAGCAGCTACTGGTAAATTTCTAAATAAAACTAGATCCTAAAAAATTATATTAATCGAATATTTATTTACAGTGTGTGTGTGTGTGTACGAATGCAGTGTGTGATGCAGTGTATGTGTTGCAGAGCCTTGGTGGGGGGTGGGCATTTTTATTATAATTTTTTTAATTTTATTATTTATTTATTTTCGTCCCCCCTCCCTGCTTAATACATGTCAGGGAGGGGGGCACTCACTCCCTGGTGGTCCAGTGGATGGGCTGTGTAGGAGGGGGGCTGGCAGGAAGCATTTACTTACCTTTCCTGCAGCTCCCTTCTCCTCCGTGCCAGTCCAGTCAGCTCCCTCTGCAAGTCCCAGTGTAGACCCGTGGCAACACTCTGACCCCGCGGCTCTCGCGAGACTTACACTGGGAACTGACTAGACTGGCGCGGAGGAGAAGGGCGCTGACAGGAGCTGCAGGAAAGGTAAGTAAACGCTTCCTGCCAGCCCCCAACAGCCCCTTGTCTGTATTATGGCAATGTAAGTTGCCATAATACAGACATTGACTCGAGTACAAGTCGAGTTGGGGTTTTTCAGCACAAAAAATGTGCTGAAAAACTCGACTTGTACTCGAGTATACACAGTAGGTGCTTTCTGTTTGTGGTGCAGTGTGTATTGGGGTAGATTTGCTCAGTGTTTACTCAGACACCTGCCATTTCACATGACTTCAGGAAGGAAAATACCATGCACTTACTAAGGCTGAATCTCAAATTGACCTGCCTTGATTAGTTATCTGATTTCTTACCTGTTGCAGAGCAGTGCAATGCCTGATGTCAACAATAGACTTGTAGTGGACCAGGTAACCCAAGCCATCCAGGAGATTGATCGACAATGTTAATGTCACTGGATGTATTGTTTGTATAGTATAGTGTTTTGTTTCAGATTATTTTTGATTTTATCCTTTTCCCCACGAAGAGCAGAAGAGTTGCAATGTTTTTTGTTTTGTTTTTTTGTATCATGTCCACAAAGTAGAACATATAAACATAAGATGTGTAAGGTAGCATGTATAACATTCTCTTTATTTGTGCAGGTTATGTACAGAAGAATCCTGCAACAGGCTGGATTTATACAATTTGCTCAGCTACAGTTTCTAGAAGCAAAAGAATTGTTCAGGTAACTAGCTACTAGTTTCTGATTTACAGATTTCTTTTTAAACTGATGCATGAAGCCTAGTTTTTAAAACAAGCCAACCTCAATGTTACGCAAATAATAAGTGTATATTATGGTCGTCTAGAAATAATGCTAGAAAAAAAAAAACAACAACCCTGTTTGAAGTGAATGTTTCAGGAGATGCCACACCTGCATTGGTTTGACTGGAATGCAGACCTGTTCGTCTTCAGAATTTGGTCTGCCTTAGGACTCTAAGGACTCTATCTTAGCAAATTTGTTAGATGAGGATTGCCAACCTTCCTAGAACTTTTCAGATATTATTGTCAACGGCGTTTACACTTCTATATACACCCTATGTTTAAGCAGTATTCTGTTGAGGGGGAGGCATTTTGAATATCTGCCATTTACTGCATTTGGAAAAACCAGCCTAGCCTTTAAAATGTCCAGTTTGTATGGGAAGGTGAACATGATGTGTCCTTTACAAATGAATAGTGCTTTTTTTGCTTGGTTAATATCTAATCACAATGAACTTTAATTTGAATGCAGCCCTTTGTAAAATATCATCTCATTGCTGCAGAATCCCTCAGTGGATGCACATGATTTCAGCTGCCCATTGTAATAAAATGTTGGGGACCGTAGGCTCCATGCAACATATCAAGTGAACCTGCCTGACTTGGCCTCTGTTTTGAGAAAAGTATATACCACCATAAAAACCTTCTCAAAATTACCTATATCCAAATATAAAAAGTCCCTTTTCTTAGCATTTCCTAAATGCTGCTAAATTACCGATCTCTGCACTCTAGAAGGAGGCTTTGGTCCCAGCATTCCGTTAATGGCTAGCTTGGCTTGAGTAAATTAGGGGTTAGGAGCTCACCGCTTCCCTGACCTACTGTATAGAGCAGTATCTTAATACCTGGAGACTTGATTACATAGCTATACACGCAGTTATAGATGTGGGCTATGCAGATGAAGCAGTCAGTTAAGTTGGCTTTATTTTATTTTTGGCTTTGTGTTATTGGTGTAGCTCTGGTTTCTTACATGAAGTGTATGGGAAAACTCATAACTCGCTAGAAGTACTCTCATACATTCAATCTATTTACCTATTTCGTACCATTAGATTCTGATAGTACTTTATTATTCCGAAATAGCGTAGATAGCAGAAATTTGTTCAGAATTGACATTGTTTTATTACTAAGCCTTGTGTGGATTATGTCAGCTTGCAGTATTTTCATTGTGTGTAATTTCAAAATAAAAAAATGTATGTAGCCATTAAATGGCTCTGTCCTTTAGCATGTTTTATTTTCTATTGCATAAATATACAAACAATACAATTATTACATCCAGCATACATCCTTATTGCACATACTTAACCAACATTACATCAGAGTCTGAGAAGACTTGCCCTTCCTAAGCTGGATTCTCAATGAGTGATTTAATTATCTATTTTAAATTTGTGTGATAATATAGGCGTATTATAATTGTGTTCTAAAAGTGCTAGTGCTTTTTGAAGACATTCTTCCCTTATATTATTGTTTTCGGAAGGGTAATTATTTATCCGACCCATGCCATTTTCCATCTTTAATTGATAAATAATTTCTTTCCACTGAGAGTATCGTATTTCATGTCGTTGTTTCCAATCTCTTGCTATTAAAATTTTAACTGCAGTGAAACCATGTACTAGAAGATAGTATTGAGTTTTGTTTAGGGTGGGCCAGAACAAATGCAAAAGGGCCGTTTGAGGCTTACTTTCTATTTTAATCTGATCCATACAGATCAAAAACTCATTCATATGGGCCCAACTCCACATCTCTAACAAAATCTTGAAGTATTTGGGTTGATTTTGGCTAATCACGTAGGAACCAGATACCATCCATTGCTTACTTTATAGAAGGTTTCTCTCAATGATAAATTTTGAATTTGTTTATTGACTCCAACTAATGCTTTACCCCATTCATTAAGATTGATTTTAAGTTCCTTTTCCCGTTTTAGAATCACCTTAGCTTTTTCCTCCAATAAGGTTCTCATTACTAAATCATAACAGTCGGCCAGTAGCTTTAACCTTTGGGTCAAACACTTGTTTCATAAGATTATACTCTCTATCTGATCCCTTAAACATATATTTTGATAAATACGATTTGATCCTTAAATAATAGATATTTTGGAATTTGGAATATTGTACTTTGAGACTAAAGAAGAGAAAGGTTTAATACTTCTCCCACTCATAATCTTATCCAAGGTATTAATATTCCTACCCTTCCACTTTGCCAGAGATAAATCTTGGATGAGGAATTCTAATATCTCTATTTCCATAAAACCAAATATTTTATCTGTACACAGTTTTATTTCTAATTTTGTACCATATTGTAAGAATATGTACCATTATCTTGTTTTTTTATTTGTTTCAACCTTTAAATATCTTATGTTATGCCAAATCAGTTTCCAATTCCATTCTAAACCACCCTTCGTTACTCGATGTTGTGTTTTTTGTTTTGTTTTTAGTTAACAAATTCACATGTTATATCCTACTGGCTTCTGCGGTTTTCTTCTTATAGACATAGGCTATCACCATATCTTGGTTTCCCATTTCAATATTTAGAGCGGCAAAAATTTTTTATCATATGTAATCGATTCAGGGATATTTTTTAAGCGAATGTTCTTTCTTCTAGCTTTGTCTTCCCATTCATTAATTTTCTTTTCAAGTATTTTGATTTCTGCTGCAATTTCCTTTTGTGAGTCTGCCACCATTCTATTTTGGATTTCCATTTGTTCGTATCTTTCTTCAATCTTTATTATCTTTGTCCGTACATCCTCTATTTGTTGTTTTAATTGAAAGGCGCTATTTTGGATCTCTATTTTGAATGTTTCTGTTTGCTGTTCCAAACTAAATTTAAAAAAATTCTTGTTAAGGAGTATTTTTGATTCTTCCAGTATTGGGATTTCTGCCCTAGATTTATTTTGTTCTTTACTGGATTGTGGAGAAAAGAATGATGAGACTCCTTTATCCTGTTTAAAGACACAGAAAAAATAGATCTAAAAAAGGACACTAAAGGACCACTATAGGCACCCAGACCACTTCAGCTAAATTAAGTGGTCTGGGTGCCAGGTCCCCCCTAGTTTTAACTCTGCAGCTTACATTGCAGGGTTAATCCAGCCTCTAGTGGCTGTCTCCCTGGCATGCGCATTCGGTGTCACTCGGGAGCGGACTTTGGCAAGGGAAGGAGAGGTCACCAGCACCCGAGGGATCCCTGGCTGGATTAAGGTAAGGATTTTAACCCTTTCAGCCCAGCGGGAGGGGGGGCCCGAGGCGGGGGAGACCTTATAACCCTGTAGTGCCAGGAAAACTTTTTTTTTTTTTCTGGCACTGTAGTGTTTTTTTTAAGGTGGCCATATTTGGTTTACTTGGTTAAGTTACTTTGTTCACTCTAGGCCATATAGATTATTTATTTTATTTATTTCACCTCTTGATTTATAAAAAGCAAATTGGTGCTTCATGTTTAAACAATTCACATGCAGGGAGCCAAAACACAAAAGAAAGAAAAGAGAACAAAAAAGAAAAGGAAAAAAAACAAACAAACAACTTTACACCTATAAAGAACTAATAAACCTTAACATCCTTTTCCCTTTTTTTCCTCTTGATTCATAATATGGTAAAGGTTTGCTATTTTTTTTCCAGTTTTAATCCCATTTAGTCACGTTTGTTTCTTTAAGGCTTCACAGATTAGTTGGTTATATAATTTGCTTACCACCAGTTTCGTTATATTGATAGTAAGGAGATTATTTTACACTTATCGTGCAGGGCTTGCTCATCCAATTTCCTTCATTAGGCCCCTTGTAAATTTCCTTTCTGCACTACCTCTCACAGAGCCACCGTACACTTTTCTTCTCACCGGTCTCTCCCATCCGTGTTAACGCCAGAATATTTGGTCCACGGCCGCTATCCCTTACTCAATATAGGTCACCACTCATCTCAGCATTCAGCTTCCAGACCATTCTCTATTGAACGCCGCTGATTACCGTACTCCGCCCAGACCCCGCCTCCTGATGCGTGCGCGCGTCCGCACGTAGTCACATCCTGTCCTTTAGATTTTATGATCACAGACTGCAAGCTAATAACTCATAAACAATAAGCAATGATAGTGGTAGGTTTCAGTAACTGCCTGGTAAATATGACCCTTTACTGCTTCAGCAAGATAAGATGAGTGGGACTTTGTCAGTGAAATTAATTTGTTAATTTGTTCATGATTTTTTGTCATCACAGAACCAGCCACCTTGATATCCGAGAACTAATATCACTTTACCCTCTCCTGCTGCCATCTACTTCCTCGTTTATCCGTACGCACCCACCTCTACACGAGTATGCGGATCTCAACCAGCTCACTCGAGGAGACCAGGAGAAAGTGGTCAAATGCAAGCGCTTCCTTATGAGTTACCTGAGTGAAATCCGAAGTACTGAGGTGGCTAATGGATACCAGGAAGATGTGGATACTGCACTATTAAAGCTGTATGCAGAGGCGGACCATAAAAGCCTACTAGATCTTTTGGTATCAGACAATGCATGTGATCTCGCAGACGGTGTCTCCTGGCTGGAAAAGCACAAAAAGTGAGCTATGAAAGATTTTAATACAGTGTTAGTCCGTAAATCAAACCTTTACAATTTTTATAAAGTCTAATTGGAGATTACGATCACACGATTGAGCCAATGTGAGACACTTTACAGTCTTCATCACCGCATGAAGTAATGTGGATGAAATAAGTCTTAACAGTAAACTCTTTTGTTGACATTACAATGCATTCAAAAGCTATACATAAGACAAAATAATGACTACTTTGTCTCAATTGCCTATCTTTGGCAAATGTGGACTTTCTGCCGTCATTTCCCATCAGCAGATACATATGGCACCTTATTGCACATAAGCAAAATTTAATGGAATATAGCAGGATCCATTGTAGACTTTTTATTTTGTATCTCAAGAGTACAATAGTAACATTGCTGCCTGGCATATGAGAGAGAGCAGTCTGTATCTGCTCTCCCAGTCCACCACCATGCAAGCGGACATAGTCATCTTGTAGGGTCTATACAACGTATGCAAAGACTCCACAAGTGAAAGTACCACTTTAAAGTTGTATATCTTAACTAGATATTACACAATTCAAGCTTTTTACACTCTTTTTCGTGTTAATGTGTTTAGCCTGTAAAGGATTCATTTTTACCAAAGGAATATTTTTATCTTGCTTGCTGCTTCATTAAATAGCCATCTACTTCTACAACTATTTTATATTTTCTGTATTTTAGATACTTTGCACTTGGTCTCCTGTACCACTACAACAAGCAGGACGCAGCTGCACTTGAGGTAATTGGAACACATCCTGACACATGTTGACACATTTCCCATGTATTATCATTAAACATTTTCATTCAGTACAGTCACTTTCCTATTACAAATGTGTATCTTGTACCAGGGTTTCATAAGGCTTGCACTCAGAAATATAGTAGAAACCTAAAAGTGAAGTGGGAATGTTCATTGTTCATTCTTGTTTCAGCCGCTACGGACCGTTTTTTTTTTTTTCTTCTCATATGTATTCTTTGTTTGAAGCTAGTTTGTGCAAAGGATTGCATATTGGCAAATCCTTGAGTTATCACTTACATTTAATTTAATGTAATTACTTAATTTAAAAAAACAATCAGTTCGGGGGTGAGAATAGTATCGCTCACGAGCAACGGCATGATACAGAGCGATGACCCAGCGGACAATCCTGAATGTTCAGCGTAAATAACAGCATCTATCCAGCATAAGCCAGATGCCTTTACTTTACTTTCCATGACCTGCTGTCACTTCTCTCATAAATCACGCTGTCTCACCCTAGTATAGGTCTAGATCTTCTGCAGCACCGTTTTACATTTAACTGATTAATGCTTCAAAGGACTTTTGCTTGTTATCTTTACTTCATACACTGAACATAGGCTTTCCTCTCATACTACAGCTGTATGATATCTAGGTGCTCAATGCATGCAAGACTCAATGTTTAATTAACCAGTTTATTCATAGACACATCTGCCTCGCAATTTGTAGTTTGAGGTCATTTGTCTGAAAGGCTTAAAGTAAAGTCATAAGATTTTGATTAGCCACTTGGACACAAGAGTATAGCATGTTTTGGATAGATGACCATGTACTGTATTGACACATTACTGTTAGATAGCCTTACCGCATTAGCCTGTATAACTGACAAGCATATTATACCCACATTACATGCACTGTAATTGCAATGGCCTGAGTATAACTTTGACAATTGTACCTTAGTTATGTATGTGCTAAAAGTCTACTTAATCATAAAAAATAAAATAAAAAAAGAGGCAGAGAACTCGCGGAGATGATATCCACTGTATTGTTATACCCCCGTCTGTAATGTATCTTTACCGTCTCCCCTTCTTTATTCTGTTCCCATGCAACACTATGCCTCAATAAAAGAAAGAATTGAAAAAAAATAAGTAGTTTCCTACTATAGATGAAACAATCTGGAAGCGGTGTGCAGTTCTCCTCCTGAGTGATTGTGGTATGGAAGGTGTTTATCTGTTTTTGTGGTGATATTTTTTTTGTGTGATATATATATATATTATATATATATATATATATAATATTGGGTGTAAAGAAACTGCTTGCACTCACGGACTTGAGATCTAAAAGTTTTTCTTTATTCAAAGCATATCCATAAAATCGTCACACCAACGTTTCAGCCCTCGTCCGGGGCTTTCCTCAGGATGAACGGACAATCCTGAGGAAAGCCCCGGACGAGGGCTGAAACGTTGGTGTGACGATTTTATGGATATTATTATTATTATTATTATTATTGCCATTTATATAGCGCCAACAGATTCCGTAGCGCTTTACAATATTTTGAGAGGGGGGGGATGTAACAATAAATAAGACAATTACAAGAAAACTTACAGGAATAATAGGTTGAAGAGGACCCTGCTCAAATGAGCTTACAGTCTATAGGAGGTGGGGTATTAGAAACATTAGGATAGGAAATATCAAGTAGGAGTGAAGCAGAGCTGGAGGAGAGAGCAAAGCACTATTCCATAGGGACAGGTATGTAAGGGAGAGATTACTCTGGGAGGCCATACGCTTTCCTGAAGAGATGGGATTTAAGGCCCTTCTTAAATGATTGAAGACTAGGGGAGAGTCTGATGGCAGTAGGCAAGTTATTCCATAGGAGAGGAGCAGCCCGTGAGAAGTCCTGCAAGCGTGAGTTGGCCGTACGGGTGCGAGCAGCGGTCAGGAGGTGGTCGCGGGCAGAGCGGAGGGTACGAGGAGGGGCATACCTCTGGATCAGTGAAGAGATATAAGAGGGGCTGGAATTGTTCAGTGCTTTAAATGTATGGGTTAGCACTATATGCTTTGAATAAAGAAAAACTTTTAGATCTCAAGTCCGTGAGTGCAAGCCGTTTCTTTACATGTATACTTTTGGCTATGGCTTTGAAGCATCCGGCCCTTAAAATTGTGGTTGAGCCCGAGTGCAAGGATACAAGCATCTTTTTTTAATTTTTATTTATATATATATATATAATATAAATTTGAAGAAAGGTGCACTCACAGGGCTTCATCAATAAGTTTTTATTCTTAGATGTGTATGTTTTTTTTTATAAGTTCTTTTATTCTTAGATGTGTATTACATGTGTAATCAAATCATCAATTACACATGTAATACACATCTAAGAATAAAAAGAACTTATGGATGAAGTCCTGTGAGTGCACCTTTTTTCAAATTAATATACATACCTACGCTGAGGTTTGCACCCAGGCAGGAACACAAAGAAAAATTTTTTTTTGAAGGGTGAGTGCCATATATGTGAGTGTAATAAATATATATATATACCGGTGTGTGTGTGTGTGTGTATATATATATATATATATATAAAAAAGCTTTGTGACTATTTTATGTCCGTGTTATAGCTTATTCTTCAAATAGGCCGTTGGTTATTTGTAATATAAATTCTGATTATGGTAATGTGGGTCAATAAAAGTTTTCCCTTCACCCTTACAGGTCTGGGTGAGAATTGTGAATGGTGATCTGGAGGATAACACACGCCCCGACCTCTTTGAATATATTGTGGACTTTCTTACCTTTTGCACAGACCCACAGCTGGTGTGGCAGTACACAGATTGGGTTTTACAGAAAAGTGAGCAGGTTTGTGGTTCTATTGAGAGCAAATTGAGCTGACTGTGGTTATTGTAAACTGGTGCGTTTTATTTAACAGTAAATACATCACATACTATTTTGTGTATGTCTCTATCTCTGATTAATCATATTTTTTTTATATGCTGTTCCCAGAGCCATGAATGTGGTTATCTTCTCTTCTTTTTCACTTATTGTTTCCTTTTTTCCTTATTTGTAGCAGACCCTCAATCGATGTCCCAGAGGGCTGGCAAATAAATAGACACTTTTGTTAGAACAAAGCAAAAGAAAGGAAGCTTAGGGAGTACACTCGTGTAGGGGTTAACCCAAAGAACTACAAAGGTAGTAAAAAAAAAAAAAAAAAAAACAAGAGCATGAGTGCCCTAAATCATACAATATAAACTTTAATTGTAATTGATAAAATCAGGGCTATACAGGGAGTGCAGAATTATTAGGCAAGTTGTATTTTTGAGGATTAATTTTATTATTGAACAACAACCATGTTCTCAATGAACCCAAAAAACTCATTAATATCAAAGCTGAATATTTTTGGAAGTAGTTTTTAGTTTGTTTTTAGTTTTAGCTATTTTAGGGGGATATCTGTGTGTGCAGGTGACTATTACTGTGCATAAATATTAGGCAACTTAACAAAAAACAAATATATACCCATTTCAATTATTTATTTTTACCAGTGAAACCAATATAACATCTCAACATTCACAAATATACATTGCTGACATTCAAAAACAAAACAAAAACAAATCAGTGACCAATATAGCCACCTTTCTTTGCAAGGACACTCAAAAGCCTGCCATCCATGGATTCTGTCAGTGTTTTGATCTGTTCACCATCAACATTACGTGCAGAAGCAACCACAGCCTCCCAGACACTGTTCAGAGAGGTGTACTGTTTTCCCTCCTTGTAAATCTCACATTTGATGATGAACCACAGGTTCTCAATGGGGTTCAGATCAGGTGAACAAGGAGGCCATGTCATTAGATTTTCTTCTTTTATACCCTTTCTTGCCAGCCACGCTGTGGAGTACTTGGACGCGTGTGATGGAGCATTGTCCTGCATGAAAATCATGTTTTTCTTGAAGGATGCAGACTTCTTCCTGTACCACTGCTTGAAGAAGGTGTCTTCCAGAAACTGGCAGTAGGACTGGGAGTTGAGCTTGACTCCATCCTCAACCCGAAAAGGCCCCACAAGCTCATCTTTGATGATACCAGCCCAAACCAGTACTCCACCTCCACCTTGCTGGCGTCTGAGTCGGACTGGAGCTCTCTGCCCTTTACCAATCCAGCCACGGGCCCATCCATCTGGCCCATCAAGACTCACTCTCATTTCATCAGTCCATAAAACCTTAGAAAAATCAGTCTTGAGATATTTCTTGACCCAGTCTTGACGTTTCAGCTTGTGTGTCTTGTTCAGTGGTGGTCGTCTTTCAGCCTTTCTTACCTTGGCCATGTCTCTGAGTATTGCACACCTTGGGCTTTTGGGCACTCCAGTGATGTTGCAGCTCTGAAATATGGCCAAACTGGTGGCAAGTGGCATCTTGGCAGCTGCACGCTTGACTTTTCTCAGTTCATGGGCAGTTATTTTGCGCCTTGGTTTTTCCACACGCTTCTTGCGACCCTGTTGACTATTTTGAATGAAACGCTTGATTGTTCGATGATCACGCTTCAGAAGCTTTGCAATTTTAAGAGTGCTGCATCCCTCTGCAAGATATCTCACTATTTTTGACTTTTCTGAGCCTGTCAAGTCCTTCTTTTGACCCATTTTGCCAAAGGAAATGAAGTTGCCTAATAATTATGCACACCTGATATAGGGTGTTGATGTCAGTAGACCACACCCCTTCTCATTACAGAGATGCACATCACCTAATATGCTTAATTGGTAGTAGGCTTTCGAGCCTATACAGCTTGGAGTAAGACAACATGCATAAAGAGGATGATGTGGTCAAAATACTCATTTGCCTAATAATTCTGCACTCCCTGTAAATAGATATCCCCAATGTAAGCGAAATGCAACAATTAATATACAAGGCTAAACATTTTTAGCCTTGTATAATAATTGTTGCATTTCACTTACCTTGTGGATTTCTATTTATATCCCTGATTTTATCAATTACAATTAAAGGTTATATTGTATGATTTTGTTAGCCTGTTGGCCAGAGCTAGTGCAGGACACGGCCTATTTTTTACATTCCTTTTGAACCGCTGATTTATTGTACTCGATTTTTGTGCCCTATACCCCTCTCGTCATTATACAAACTGAGCATTACCACCTAGTGGTGAAATGTGGGTGCTACACATGCTCACTTCATTTGGCAACTTGGTAAGCAAGCAAATAGCACATGTGATTTTTGGCTGCAGCTGTGATGCCCTAATTTTTTTTCTGTTGCTGATCTGTGGTTGTATACGCCTCTCACTTATCTTATTTCTGTATCACCCCCTAGTGGTTAACTGTGGGTATTACATTTGTTTACAATATTTTTGGAAGCTTACTCACAAGGCTGCAGCTTATTTGTTTTCTGCTACAGCCTGGACAACTAGTGACTTAATTGGGGTACTACACTTAAGGATAAGTACATGTACAAAATAATTAAATATTTCTTGTGGAGCTAAACTTTCCTTTTCCACAAAATTAAATATTTTATATTACCTTGGAGCATTTTAAAGTATATGTAATGAAAGTTACTGTTTTGTATTTACTTTCTGTATAGTTCCACTTTTTAAGAAGAACCCAGTCCAATACTGTACTGAGTGTTTAAAATATGAACGTATTCTTACTATACTTTTAAAGATATACTGGCGCCCCACTTGACCTCACTATTCAACAGCTGTCTCCAAACAGGAGTCATGCCCACAGACATGCTCCAAGCCCACATCACAACACTCCCGAAACGGGGAAAACCCCCGACTCACTGCTCCAACTTTTGGCCAATTTCCCTCTTAAATTGTGATACTAAATGATATGCCAAACTACTAGCCAACAGGATAAACCCCATTCTACCACGCATAATACATAATGATCAATCAGGCTTCATTAAAGGGAGGCAAGGTTCTGACAATACTAGGAAGATTCTCAATATATTATCCCACGTTGAAACGGAGGGGATCGAGAGTATTCTTTTGGCCCTTGATGCTGAAAAAGCCTTTGACAGGCTTAACTGGGCATACATGACGTCAGTACTGATTGAATTCGGCTTCCCACAACAACTCATACGCGGTATCATGGCGCTATATAGACACCCCACTGCTCGAGTATATCAGTGGGGATTCCTGTCAACCCCATTTACACTTAAATGGTACCAGGCAGGGGTGCCCTTTATCCCCCCTACTTTTCATATTAGCGTTAGAGCCCTTAGCCTACAAAATCCGACAAGACCCACTCATCACTGGAATATGTATAAACACAAACGAATACACATTATCTATGTTTGCCGATGATATCCTACTTTCCCTTAGTTCACCGGAGGTCTCTTTACCTCGGCTCATAGAAACGCTACAAGATTACGGTCACATATCGTACTATAAACTCAATAGTACTAAAACACAAGCCCTACCATTACACATACCCTCATCACAGATAAACGTACTACGTCATAACTTCAACTTTGACTGGAGGCAAAAGTATATTACGTACTTAGGTGTGAAATTAACTCTGCATGCCCCACAAATGGTGGTCCTCAATTATGGTACGCTACACCATATATGTACCTCACACTTCCAAACATGGAAACACGTCCTAATCAATAGAGAAAACTACCTCAATAAAGAGAAAGTGTTTCTTTACAGTGCCCAAAATGTAAAAGCTGCCCAACACTAAAAGTGGAATACCCCTTACCCACAATAAAAAACAAATATACAGAAATAAGGTATACAAATTATACCAAACAAGTGGAGCGCTCTAAACAGTAGAGGGGTTTACTCACCCCTTTGGTACAGTGACAGTCTTGAAAAACTTGAATGTACATATACAAGGAAGCAAAAACAAGAAAAACAAAAATATAGTGCAGATGTTCCAAAAATGGATAATTGGTAGTATGTAATGACTGAAACCACTCACATGGACAGGAGCCTATATGGTATTGGCTCCGTAAAAGGATCCTTTATGCTTTTACAGCAGCAACACACCCCTTTATCCCAGGTAGTGTCCCTCCAGGAGTATACAACGAGAAGAAAAGCAGAAAAACAACTGTGTAGAATTGCACATACTATAATGGTATTTTGAAATATAAATAGTTGTGCTCACCTTCTGCAGAGCCCTGAAATCCCGGCTCTGAGGTTGATAAACAATGTGCTACTTTAGAGGGGGAATAGCACTCTCCCCAATGGAGTTCCTGATGGCTAGAAAGGACTTTGGACTAAAGTATAAAATAGTAAATAACATTTATTGTATTAAAAACAAAATAAATGGGTACTTAGAAAGTAAAAAAGATCCAATAAAAGTCCAATAAAAAGTCCAGAATAATCAGCTAAACGCGTTTCACTCTATGAGCTTCCTCAGTAGCTACGCTTCCTCAGTAGCTAGGTTTCCCAAAACTATCTGCATACTACGAAGCCGCCCTCCTAGAATCCGCCATACGCCTCCATGCGACTAGACATAGACTACAATGGGTCGATATGGAACATGACAAAACACTCCCATACAAATTGCTGCACACTATTTGGTCTCCGACACCGTATAGGAGTCAGAAAGGAATGCTATACCCTACCACCAAACTATCTGTGAAAATCTGGGACAAGGTCTTAACCACAATGTCTGACAAAGGGAAATTTTGCACATATGCCCCCTTGTGGGCGCTGGAAGGGGTAGCATCAGGACTATCATTGAAGCCATGGAACACTCACGGTATCACCCTTATCAGAGACCTCTGCTCCCAAGGGAAAATGCTGCCTTTCCTTGACCTTCAGGCAAAGTATAACCTACCTACATAATTTATATTTAAATACCTGCAACTGAAGAGCATGATACAAAATAAATGATGCAGACCTCACTGATAACACCCCGAACGGCTCATTCCGTAACTATCTTTAACAGGTGCCCTTCCTCACCGACCAAACCCAAAGCCTTATATGTTTGCTATAAGGCCCTGTTAGGACACACACCACCTCACTCTTTCACATATATATCCCAATGGGAAAAGGAGGGCATACCACATATCTCGAATGACCAATGGCTCCACTCACTAAACGCTCTTAAAGGGCTCACGTCTTGCTTCTCACAAAAAAGTAGTCTATAGGTGGTACCTGACGCCACAGAGACTTAACCAAATATATCCCGGGACAAGCCCTCTCTGCTGGAGATGCGGCGTAGACACAGGTACTATGACCCACATATGGTGGGAGTGTGGCTTGATTAGACCACTCTGGCTGCAGGTTCACCACATATTACGAACCACACTGGGCTATTCGACACCCCTTACACCGTTGACAGCTCTCATGCTGCTCTTCCCAACCACGTGGAATAAAGCGGCTAAGAAACTAGCCTCTCACGTCATATTGGCAGCCAGAACGCTTTTAGCCCAACAATGGAAAACCACGTATTGTCCATCACGTAAAGAACTGTTAGACAAATTGTACCAATATTATAGATATGAATTGCTTTCCTCTGAATCCCACATGAAGGCGAAGCACACAGAACGACTATGGCACCCTTGGCTAGCACTCTTATACCCCCCAAAATAGCGGTTGAGCATCAACATATATCATTAACATATATCACCAAGATACCTGTTCCAGAAAATGACACGCTCATGTAAGTCCGTGCTACGAAAGTGGCTCTCCCACAGACGCACAATATGAGATAATTTAAGACAATCATACAAAACGCTAAACGGTTGCACGATAATGTTGAAAGACAACTCAAATATAAGATGATGACTGTATTAAAATGTGTAAACATATTCGATGATGTGTTCCACACTGTATGCATGTCAATAATGGCACTGTTGTAAAAATGTTACATAATATGCTGGAATCAATAGCTGGAATCATAGTGTACCCCCACCCCTTCTTTCTTCTTTTTGTACCCCCTTTTCTTTTTTACCTTTGCAAAATAAAAAAAATGTAAATCTCAAAAAATATGAACGTATTCTGAGAACACTGGCTTCTACAAGAATTGTTTGCATAATTCTGGCTTTGATTGATGATCCTTTACTGTTGTAAAGATCGGTGTTGGAATTTTTTATATATATATATATATATATATATATATATATATATATATATATATATATATATATATATATATATATATATATATATATATATATATATATAAATATATATATATATATATATATATAATGTGTGTGTGTGTGTAGAAACAATCGCACTCCTGGGACTTGGTTGAAGTAGTAAAATTTTGCTTTTATTTATTCCATATAAAATATCAACGTTTCAGCTCCAACATGGAGCTTCATCAGGACAGGTAACATGTAACAAATGTGCAGACAAGAGAATATGTACCCCAGATCCCTCCAAAACAAACTGAACAATCAAATTAAATTAAATATGCACCACTGGAGTGTATTTACTGAATCAGTGTCCGGATGTAGCACAGCTGGCCATGGCTGACTCCCACTTTGCCCTTGTATCTGCACAATTGGGGCTCAGAGGGAAGGGGGGAGGGGAGTGTTTGTGTTCCAACCACTTGCCTGGCAATATCCGGTATGCATGCAGGGGCGTATTAGCCGCGAGGCAAACAAGGCATTTGCCTTGGGCGGCATTTTCCAGGGGGCGGCAAAAAAAGCCGCCCCCAAATGCCCAAGGCAAATGTCTTGTTAGCCTTGCGGCTAACAGACATGCCGGCGGGCTGTTGGGCGATCGGGCGGGCGGCCGGCGAGGGAGCACTTCCCCTGAGCTGTCTGCTCAGCTCCCTCGCCAGCCGCAGAGTGAGGCTGGGAGCCGGAATATGACGTCATATTCCGGCTCCCAGCCTCACTCTGAGGCCGGCGAGGGAGCTGAGCAGACAGCTCAGGGGAAGTGCTCCCTCGCCGGCCAGCCGCCCGCCCGCCAGGCAGTGTCGCCCGATGGCCCAGCAGCCACTGGACCACCAGGGAGGTACAGACACCCCCCACCCCCCCACCATTCCCAAAGGTAAGGAGGCTGGGGGAGGGGGGTGTTAAATTTTAAAAAAATGTGTTAAAAATAAATGTAAAAAAAAAACATGTTAATAATAAATTAAAAAAATGTATTAAAAAAAAAATGTGTTAGTGTGTGTCTGTTAGTGACTGTGTTTGTCTGTTACTGAGTGTGAGTGTGTCTGTTACTGAGTGTGAGTGTGTCTGTTACTGAGTGTGAGTGTGTCTGTTAGTGTGTGTGTGTTTCTGTTAGCGAGTGTGTGTTTCTGTTAGCTAGTGTATGCGTATCTGTCAGTGAATGTGTGTGTGTGTGTATTTAGAATGCGGGGCGGGGGGAAAGGTTGGGTGGGGGTGGCGCGGGGGGGGGAGGGGGGGCGCCTGAGTTTTGTCCTGCCTAGGGCAGCACAAAACCAGGATACACCACTGTATGCATGGTTTGGGGTTACCATGATTACAAACAGAACTTTAACTCTCATCATCCTTAGCCAGCGGTGTTGCCTGGGTACTTGATTCAGTAGTGTAAAAAAGCTTGTATAAAAATAGTTACTAAGTAGTGAATTACTAAAAACAAATACTCGCAGGACAAGATGGCGAGTCGCAAAGCTAACAAATTATTAGTATAATAGACTGATAGTTAGAATGCATCTTATCTACAAGTTTAAGGGAAGGGCTTGGTGGGAGTAGCGACAGAGTACCGTCAACCTTATAGTAATAGCTTGTACTAGCACTGTTTTTAAGTGGCAATAAGGTTTTAGTGCTAAGACAACATACCCTCAACAGAATAGCTACCTTTGCCACAACCAGCACCGGGCACTACAAAAGTCTTCTACGATGTGTGTGTGTATATATATATATGTGTATATATATATATATATATATATATATATATATATATATTTTTTTATTTTTTTTTGAGTTGCACTGGTGTCTATAGTTCTGTTTTGAGCACTTACCATTTCTTCGCTTGGTCTAAACTTACCGATTAAGGGGCTAAGCACCATAACCACTTTGGAACTGTTTCACAAAAAAAACTGGGCTCTCCCTTTCAGCTATAGCCACTTTTACACTTTTACATTGTCATGTGTGACTGTGAATACATGTATGCATTGATTACTGAGAGCGCTGAGCTAACCTGTCCTATGAACTCCCAGCCTGTTATTGCCACCCAAGTTCAGATGGTTTTTCACTCGATAATAAAGGAGTGTAATATAGGCATTATGAATGCGGTTGCAGAGGCCCTGGGCCCCAAAATGGTTTTATATAAAATTTGGAAGACCGCGCTCATAGACTTATAGCAGTATGGTGCTTATAGTGGCCCTTTGGATTTCAACTGATTGTGTAAAAGCCTGTAGTTACAGAATAGTTAACTTGTGTAGTCCTGTTGTGCATTTTCTGTATGCTGTGAATTCTCTTTGAAATAAAATGAGAAGCACGTCTTATATCAGGTGCAGTCAGCAGGTAGTGCTAAATGTGTTGATGAGTTTCAAGTTCCATGATTGTCTGCAAACCTGTGTCCATCCAACTGCTCTTGAAAGATAATGGAAGTCCTAGATCAACAACAACTGTTAAGATACCTATTGGCTACTATTGCTTTATTTTTATTTTTTGTTTGTGTAAAGCAAACTGTATTTGAAGCCTTTTAACTATATCCAGAAGGTAGAAAAAGATTGTAGCATCATCAAATGGCATTCTCCAGACTATATCCTGTGATCAGTTGAAGATGTAAAGGGGCTCTTTAAGTGCAATACCCACTACTGACCATTTTAGTGTTGGTCCTAGTTATTTAGACTATGGAGGCCAGATGCTCTCAGCATATCACTGCCATCCAGTTATGATGTTGCTAATGTGGAAGTATATATTCTGCATTTGCAAAATGTCATAAGCATGCCTGGGATACAGTTCATGCTACTTGGAGTACCCCTTTAAATGAAATCTCCAATAACCATAACCCACTGTAAATTTTTAAAGTGCATTTAGAACAGTTTGAATTCTTACCTGAGTCATTGTGGAACTGGTCCTTGCCTGTGCTAGGGAGAGCCTGAAGCTCTCTGCCTAATCTAAGTCCGGCATTGATTAGGTCAGCTGACACTCGCAGCCCATGAGCTAGCACTGTATATCCAGGTTAGTAGCTTCAAGGTGTCCACAGAATGTGGTGGGTGCAGGAAGTGGCTCCCAACAGGCCTGTAGTAAGAAGTCGAACCAATCTAAAACTTTTTGACTGCTTAAAATGGGTAGGTGCCAGGACACCCATGTACTGTTTATCTGAAATAGTTATGATGCTTGAAGTGTTCCTTTAAAAGAGCCTTTCCAGGCACCAAAACATGTATTTATAAAATATTTTACCAAGAAGGATACATTGAGATTTCTCTCGTTTTCAAGTATGTCCTGGGTGAAGTTGTTATAGTGCCAGGAGGCCTCTGGAGGCACTCCTGCCTCAAAGGGTTGAACAGTTCTTGGAAAGAAACCTTTTTTCCAAGCCAGTTTTGTGATTGAGGAGTCACTGATTGGCTGAGAGCATCAGCTGACCACTCTCAGGCCATCAAGGGCGCCTCTGCCCGGTGGCACTCCACGCTTCCTAAATCTAAAAATTCAGAATCCAGATGCCGCCTGGGGGAGTGGACATTGCCGCTAAAGGCAATTTTGGGGTTAAACTGTCCGAGAATGGTTTAACGCCTTAAGGTTAGAGTGCCTCTGGGGGTCTCCTGGCACCATAGCAACTTAATTTAGATGGAATGGCCCTTTAATTCACTAGCATGTTATTTTATGCAAGGGAGGTCCTGTACATGTGCTATTGAGTTGTATCAATCACTTTATAGTGGGGAGTTTTTTGTTTAGTTTTTTTATGCATTCCCACTTAATGCTTTAGATTCACTATTGCACCCTTTTCATATCTTGCAGATTGGAGTCCAGATTTTTACAAAACGGTCTTCAGATGAGCAGTTACAGAATGGCTTCAGTCCAGATAAGATTGTGAATCATCTGTGCAAATATCGCCAGGCCTTAATTGTATACATGGAACATTTAGTGTTGGGGAAAAGGATACAGGTAAGGGCCTCAAAAAAAATAAATACATTTATTTTTTTTGTGCAAAATTTCTGACCTTTTTGAAAAATAAAAGCACTTTGACGAATACGTTTTCCGTGGTTTTCTTGGAATTCATCCATTATCTTAAGCATGTTGTTTGGCATTATTTAATACCAACGTGACTAGTGTTAGGCAAGGTATGTTTTATTGTGACACGTCATCTGTTACAATGAAACTGCTAAAGGGTTAAACATATTCTGGGGATTTAAATGTAAGGAAAGTTTCCCAGTGAAAGTTGTTCAAAGTACGGTATGTGAAAGAGAAAATGGCCTTTAAAGGGATACTGTAGACACCAAAACAATTTTATCTTAAAGCAGTTTTGGTTTATAGGTCTCTCTGCTCAATTATCTGCTATTTAGGATTTAATCACTTAGTTTATACAGCCCTAGTTGCACCTCTGCATGTGACTTTCCCAGCCTTCAAAAACACTTCCTGTATCGAGGGGTCTAATGTTTAAACTTATTGCACAGTCTGTTTAATTCAGATTTTATCTACTACTTTGTTAAAAGCATTATAGACCCTGCAGGAGCCTCCTTTGTGTAATTTAAAGTTTAATTTACAGAGCAGGAGATAAAAACTTCAAAGTAGGTTAAAATCTGATTGAAAATGGGGAAAGAAAGAAAAATTCATGCAGTCTGTGTCAGTCATAGCCAGGGGAGTTGTGGCTAGGGCTGCATAAACAGAAACAAAGTGATTTAACTCCTAAACGGCAGAGAATTGAAAGTCAGGGTTCTAGTTCCCACCATTTTTTACTGTCCATTATATACATTTCAAAAGTATATTTTCTGTTTAAATTTTTTTTTTTTTGGCAAACATTCCATGTACCAACTACGGTCAGCTGCTCATGATATGCTTTATTAATCACTTTATAAATACTCGCATAACAATTCAAGTTTGATCGTTATTACTATATTGAATATTCCCAATAACCTGTTTATGAGAGAAGTCAGAACTCAACATTTACACTCACCAGTAGCCATTGGCAAGATAAACGTCTTCCGTGGTAAGTAGAAATTCACCTCTGCGAAGTCTGTCATGGAACCACCGAGCATGCAGTGGTGAGGAACATTTAAGGCCTACAAAGTAGGGTAGGAGCTTTAAGCCCAGATTATATGATTTATAGAAGAGTGATTTAATCCAGAAATGCATTTTATCTTTGTATAATATTTTATGTATGTGTTCTGCTGTAAGTAAATAAACTGATCCTCTCTTGACAGAAGGAAAAGTATCACACACATCTGGCTGTTCTGTATGTGGAAGAAGTCCTGCGCCTTAAGTCTATGGACTCTTTAGAGCAAAAAGAAGTAATGGAGCTCCATACACGACTTCAAAACTTGCTGCGACAGTCAGAGCTTTATAGGGTTCTCCTGATCATAGGTAAATATGTGTGACTATACAGGAAAATAAACAAGGCTTACAATTTAGAGATCTTTTAATAAAACACTACACAGGCATCGATTAAAACAGGTTGGGAATACATTTTTGAATACTTTGACGTATAATATTGATCATTTTTGCTGTGATAAATATTTCTCAAACATTCAAAGTAGAATAAAAAAGTGTCATAGTGAAATATGTTCATATGTAGAATTGTAAAATTGTGAGTATACTTCCAGGCACTCTCATATAAAAAGCAGAGTCATAGTTTTTAGGATTTCAAATGCAACTCTGCTGTAATTCTTTAATATTAAAAATACAATATTTGCACAAATAGTCTCTCACAAATTAGAGAATGTACAATGAGGGATGTGTAGGACCATCAACCACTTGAAATGTCCATTGTAACTTTGTACCCTGCATTTAATCACAGTCTTGCTTAAGCTGTTTGTGTCTTAGCTGATACACTGGCTTCTTTATGTCTGAATTGTTAAATGTAATGCTCACAGGGTGTCATCTTAATAAAGCTTTTTATTCAGTGTCGGACACTTTAAAGCATGACCACTGATTACAGCCAATATTGGGAATTGTGGTTATTAAAGGAAATGTTTTGTTATTAAGTAGCTTTGTTAAGCTTTATTTATCTTCTCTGTCAGATAAAATAAAAGGGACCGATCTGCACCTGGAGCGGGCCATATTACATGGAAAACTGGAAGAGCATGATCAGGCTTTGGACATTTTAGTTCACCGTTTAAAAGACTTTGCTGCTGCTGAAAGTTATTGTGTGTGGAACTCACAAGGAAGAGACGTCCCTTACCGCCAGCGCCTCTTCCAGCACCTTCTTACCACCTACCTCAATCCTCCCAGTCCAGATAATGCACTTTTAGTGGCTGCTGTGGATTTACTAAATAACCACCCATTGGAGTTTGACGCTGCCAGGGTTTTGCATCTAGTACCAGAGAACTGGTCCGTACAGCTCTTGTCCCCTTTCTTGGCTGGGGCTATGAGGGAGCATATTCATGCACTAAGGACGTCCCAGGTGGCATTGGGCTTGGCAAGAGCTGAAAATATCATTTACAAGCAGGAAAAGGTGTGTCTGCTATTTTTTTACCCCTTTTTACCTCAATCATAAAGATGTAAAATAACATGAAAAACTGTGCTAAAAAGAACAATGTAAAACAAGTCTCATCATTATGAGCCATGTATCCTTATATAGTGACTTTTATGTGTTAGGACTGACAGATATAGAATTTAAAAGCCAGACTTTCATATTTAAAAAAAACAAAACTGATTTTTTTTTCCCCATTATATTTACTTATTTATATTTCAGAATTAAATTCACAAGTAGTACAAAAAGGAAAAATGGCAATCCTTATATGTCATATACAAGTATAAGCGTATTCCCCATACACAATAGATAGCCATATTAACCCTATCACATACACTGATTCTGTTTTTTACACGAGACGGCAGCCAGCCTCCCTTACGAACTTTGATTTGTTTAACCGGTAATAGCAACTACTAACAGACTTGCATTACTTGCATTATTGGTCCCTCGATTATCATCATTTTTTGTTATGATGAATAGGCTGACGATTATAGACCACGACTAGGGTATCTAGTCAGCTCTGGGATCTGGGGTGCGATATATATATTTGTGTTTGCGCTCCTTATTAGTATCTGTTACAAGTTGGCTTTACTTGATTGTTAATTCTAGACGGTAGTCAGCCATTCTAAACGAACATTCATTCAGCAACAGCGACCGCCATCACTACAAACCTGCTTGACTGGTCCCCATATTATTATGTTGGGTCATGATGATTAGACCGACGAATACATACCACGATCAGGGAATTCAGTCAGCTCTGGGATCTTGATGGCAATTTGCCGTCAGGGGCACATACTTTAAGTTATCCTCATACCTATCAGGGTTCTATAGGGCTTTACCATATGATCTCTATATCTTAGGGTTGGTTTTCTAGCATTTCCCCTCCATTAGGAGGACTTGTCTCGTACATTCTGATTTCCTTACTCCCCTTTCCTGTACCAGATGCCCATGAAGGCATCTTTCTCACTACATCTCTGTTTATTTGTACAGCTAATACATTCTCTGAACAGGATCCCTGCATGTTATCAGGTCTCTCGCTACTATTTGATACCTGTTTCTTTACAACCAATTCTGTAACTTTGTTATAGTCCCGGTGTTGCTTCAGCTACTGTGTACCATTCTCGGACATTATTCTGCTCGAGTTGGGTGCTTTGTCACTCTATATTATATCCGCACGTTATATTGCAACATTATATCGAATCATAGCGTACTTTTAGTAGCGCAGGGCATATTCACGCAGAGAAGGTGATCCTGTCATCTAGGGGATCACTGAATGTTGACTACGTGTGTATTCACACGGACTACTGACATTAACTCTATACTTGCCATTTTGGGCTTTAGAGTCCTGTCCTTTCAGACAAGCCTCCTGGGAGTGTTTCTGAACCCTTTACTTGGGATTATAATTGTTTTTTATATTGACACCGTGATGCTTTACCTACCCGGCTAAACATGAGTATGTTTCATGTTCGCATCACCCGTATTATGGCTTTTAGTATTATTTTTCTTCTTTTCTGTTATATTTTGATTCTCGGCTTTTGACTGCCATAACTGACTCGATCCTCTAGTCAGCAAGTCATTACTGGGATAGCTTTTTGTTTTGATGTCCCATCTTATATTTCACCAATAAAGGACTTTTAACTATTTGTTAATTTCAAATTTTGGGAACAGATCTTTTTCCTCTTTCCCTTTTTCCCTCCCCTTTCCCCCTTTTTGTACAGTACTATCACATACACATACCAACAATAAGACAAACAAAAAATATTGACTGCGAGATCTATTTCTTCGTTAACTTCTATTGTTCCTGGTTCAGTAGACAAAAGCCAACACTATCAGGGTTCGGAGTACAGGCCAACAATCTTGTCTATTCTTTATAGATGGTTGAGGAACTGTAGGGTAGTTAAATAGTATATTTTTCATCTCCAATTGGAAGAGCAGTTGTTTTATAAATAGTTGGAATTATTACTTGCTTGCAGTGTCTAGCAATCAGTAATTTTGCTGCCATTAAGCAATGTGTAATCAGAATATCATATTTTCTAACACCTACCATGCTATTTATATTTAATAAAGCAGTTTCTGTTTTTTTAATCAGCAGTATACCATCCTACAATCCTTTGTGATTTTAAATACTTGGTCCCAAAATTGAACTATCCTAGGGCAAGAGGTGTAACTAGGCTGTTTCTGGAGGATGTCGAGATTTTTCCCGTTACCTCCTTCCCTTTAGGGGTTTTAATGTGCGGGTGTGCGATGTTTTTTGCGGTTGACTTGTCTTGGTGTGTATTTGGAGCATGTAGGTCTTTTGTAGGACTGATCTATGTATTGCACCATAAACCCATTCAATGGTAGGATAGTTAACTTGTAGGAACAGTATAGAACAAAACAAAACAAAACATGTGGCCAGTTTTGGCAACTTTGATCTTGGTATTGTGTTTGAGCTTTCTTTTCTTTGTTTTAATATATATTATTATTTATCTGGGTTTTTTTTTTTTTTTAGTTTCTTGCCTTCCTTATGTGGGGTTACTCTCTGGTGGGTTTCTGAGGAGTGTTACCGGGGTGGGTTTCCCTCTTGGTATTCTCTGTGCAGCCTTCTTTTCTGCCGTTCCCTGTTTGCCGGCCTGTTCGTTTGTCTATGGTATTCTGTGATATAGGGGGCCTTTGTGGGGTCAGTGGTTGTTGGTATCGTTTAGGCCGTTTAGCTTCTGTTTGTTCGTGCCGTATTTTAGTGTCACCAAAAGGGGGGGGGAGGGGTGACTCCAATACTATGGGGGTGGGGGGGTAGAGCTAATTAATTTTTAAATCTTTCTTTATACCCTGCTATTCTTTCAAAGTTTGTGAAATTATTAATGATTTCTCGAAGTCGTAAGTAGTTTTGTTTCTTTCTATATCATTCCACAATCGATAAGCAAGGTTGTCAGAGCCTACTCCTGCTTGCTTCCAATTTATACCATGCCTGATCCTTTGAATCGTTGATGTGTAATTTTTGGACGTGAATAATCATAATCGCCAGATAGGTATTTCTAATTACCGGGTATCCTATTCCTCCATGATTCTTTTTTTCATTTTTATTTATTTTTTGGCCAATATCCTAGTATTTATTCGAGGTCTTTTGCCTCTCCAGATGTAATTGGTAAAACTGTATTGTACAGTATCTAGCCATTGTTTTGGGATTGCTAGAGGGAGCATCTGAAATAGATATGCCCATTTGGGGAAGATATATGATTTAATGGTGTTAATTCTCCCCCACCAGGAAATTTCATAGTATCTCCATTCTCTTAACAGGATAATAGTATGTTTAATGAGTCTCAAAAAATTTACTTCCATTATTGCTTTTGGATCTACGGTAATATCAATGCCCAAGTATCGTATAGCCTTAGCAGTCCAATTAAAATCATAATCTTTTTTAAGTCTTTTAAGTTTGTTGACTTCAATATATTTAAATAGGACCGATGTTTTATTCATATTGAATTTATAGTTTAAAACTAGTCTATAACTCTTAAATTCCTGCATTAGATGGGGTAGAGAAAAACACGGGTCTGTTACGGAAATAAGGATGTCATCGGCATGTAGGCATAGCTTTAGTTCCCTACCTCTTAGAATCATTCCTTTAATCAAGGGGTTACTTCTTATATTTATAGCAAGATATTATATAGATAATATGTATAATAGAGGGGATAAAGGACACCCTTGTCTCGTTCCATTAGATATATCAAACCTATCTGTACAAAAGTCCTGCCCCACCAATCTAGCTGAGGGAGATGAATACAATGCACCAATCGCATCTGCAATCAATCCTATCAGGCCAAATCGTGTTAAAACCTACCTCAAATATCCCCAACCCTGTCGATGGCCTTCTCTGCATCCACCGCCAATCCTGCTTGGCCCAAATAAATCCACAATCCGCCTTGTATTATAACAAGACTGTCTTCCCATTAGGAAGCCTATCTGATCCGAATGAGTAACTAAAGGCAAGATCTTCTTGAGTCTTTCTTATAAAATTGAAGCATATATTTTCATATCTATATGATTAAAGATATTGGGCGATGGTTAGATGCGTCTGTCTGTACCTTGTCCAGTTTTAGGATTGGGATTATATTTGCGCTTAATAACTCTTTTGAGGCCGACCCTTTTGCTGCCGACCTTTTTGCTGCCAGCTCATTAAAGGTAGCCGTCATAGGTGCAATAACACTTTTCTGGAAAGCATTATAGAACGTGTTTGTATAACCATCTGGTCCCGGGGCTTTGCTATTAATCTAATTTTACTAATTGCTTGCTGTACCTCACCTGGGTCAATCTGCTGGTACAGGATCTCTAAATTTTCCAATGATATTGTCTATATCTTGGATTTTTTTTTTATAATTATCAATATGTAGGGGTATTGAGTAGTCCTCCAAATTATAGAGTTTATTATAAAATATTTTAAATACATTGCCTATTTCTTCTGGCTTTAGTTATGTCTTGCCATCTTTTATTAATGTATAAATTATCTATTTTTTTTACTTATTAGTTAACATTTTATCTACTCTGTTGTTCCTATAGTAAAATCTGGTTTTTAGTCTGCTTAAATTGGTTTCTATTCTTTCCGATATTTTTGTGTTAATCTTTTCTCGATATAGCTTAATTTAATTTTCCCACTCCATATTTAGTCCTTTTTTTTTTCTTTTTTTTTTTTCTTGACTTGCTATTTTAATCCAGTAACAACTTATTACTGTTTTAAAAGTATTCAAAAGAAATCTCTTCTGATTTTTTTATTTATTTTTTCCAAAACTGACTTTTTTGTAAAGTGTGTATATAGTGGCAACTCCCATGATGCTTTAGCAGTAGTTATACAGCTGCAGGCTGCATCCACTGTTGTCTTTTCTATGGAAAGTGTTTAAAGGGGCACTATTGTGCCAGGAACACCAAGTGTATGTAGTTTTTAAACCACTGTTTAGATGATCGGCCCCACTTACATCTTGTAAGGTTATTTGCTCACCTTTTTCCATCTCCGCACGGTGCTCCTCGTGTTTGACCCCATCCCTCATCCGTCTCCTTGGCCGACATATTTAGAACTGATGATCTCTGCCAATCACAATGTTTTCCTATAGGAAAGCATCGGATTGACTGAAATCATCAATTCTGATTATCTTAGATTATCTCAGCCAAATGCCACCATGACCAATCTGCATCTCCTCCTGGAGATGCATTGAATTAATGCATCTCTATGGGTAAAGTTCAGCACACTGTGCAGCACTGACCCAAAAAGCACCTCTAGTGGCCATCTGAGGAGTGGCCACTAGAGGTGTTCCTGGGCTGTAATGTAAACACTGCCTTTTCTCTGAAGTGTTTACATCAAAATGCCTGTAGGGACTGACTCCACTAAATAAACTGTAGTTCTGGTGACTATAGTGACCTTTTAATTGTTAGGTGATAATGGTTTTATTTCGAGGATCTAAAGCTTTCCTAACTCTTGCATTTGGTCAAGTCCTGTATATGCTCGTACATGTTCATTGCAGTGCAGTGTCTCAGTGATAACTGGTTACCCCCAACATAACATATTTTTGTCTTTTCTCACATTGATATGGTGCAATGTCACATTTGACATGCTAGTATGAAAGCTTTGTAAGAGTTTTTATGTTTGCTAGCTTTTTGTTTAACCTGTGTCTCTTCAGTGTTTGTTTTTTATTTATTTTTTTCACACAAAAAATTGATGAAAAAAACATGTTTTGTTTGTTTCTAATTCCAGCTGAGCATGATGAAGAATCCAGTGGTTCTGTCTGAGAAGAAGCTCTGTCATGTTTGCCGAAATCCTTTCCAGGAACCAGTTTTTGTCAAACACCCAAATGGCCATATTGTTCATACCCATTGCGCTACAAACCAGCACATGAATAGTACCATTTCTGACAATCTGCCCAGTGCTAGCAAACGAACTTGAATGACGTTCATGGACCCAAAGTTATCACGATTATCTGTCAATGATGGAAACTCTCTCCCTCAGCCAGATATGTAAGGAATTTGGTGGCTTTAGATGAATGCAATGAGAAAACATTGCAGTTATCAGATGTGAAAACAAGTCATGAACAGTCTAAAGTATTGAACATGACATTGTGGAGATCAACCAAACCACCATGAACCACCACACGGAGCATATTGGTAAGCGGTCAAGCACTTGTGATGTCAACACCGTCCCATGAGCAACAATAACTATCTTAAAACATCAACTTAATGAAGTCAGGAACTAAGCTTTTTGCATTTTTTTTTTTTTAAGATATTTGCACTGAAGATATTTTGCATAAAATGTGATGGGGAAATTCAAGAAATCGTAATGCATTGGATCCAAAATCTACCATAGTCTTTTTGGGGGGATAAATGTCTTGTTGCAGGTATCATGCAATCTCTAAATCATGATTCGTCACATGTTGACACTTCTCTAAATATGAATTGTGCTCTGCCACTACACTCCCTGATCATCAGAACTCTATCATATATTGCATTCCTGTTACAAAGGAGGTCCACTTGACCAGTTCATAGCAAGAGACAAATAATAGTGGTGTTGCTCTCCTGAACTTCAATAATGTTTTGCTGGTTTTTACAAATGGAAAATGATGCATACTGTTATATAAAAATTGTATAAATTTATATGCATATGTGTAATCTAATTACATCTCTATTCATGTCCGTGATAAAAATCACTCACATTATCAGATTTTAAGACATTGTATCAAAGCTTTTCATCCGCTCGACGTTCTAGTCACAGCTAATTGATATAGTGTTTTCTAACTAAATCTGATCTTCAGCCTGTGTATTCCTTTTTGATCAGTCATTTATCATTGTTGGTTATGACAAACATTTCTAAAGGAATGTTTAGAGGTGTTGAATAGTACTCTGCTTTGAATTACCTGAATTTACATCATTTTATCACTTAAATGGCAGATTTTGCCCTAGTCACCTTTTTTCTTAGATATCTGGTTTCTGTTTGTATGCGAGGACCATTGGATCTGTGATATGATAGATCAAGATGAATACCTGTGCATGTGGCATTCTCATAACTGTTAAATGGTGGGTGGGGAACATTAATTTTTGTGTTTGACCTTTTAAAAGATACATATTTCAGTGCTGATTAATGCTCCTACATTTTCAACGATCTCCCTAAATTCACATACTAGTCAAATTGTGGCTTTCCTGTCTGCATATAGGTGATTTGACTTGTATTCATTATCTATCCTTAAATCCTGAAATCCCTAATCTGAAACTCCTGTTTAAAGTTGATCTTGATGAACTCTATAGTTCAATGCTTAACAATCACTATACCATAGACTTAAATGAACACGCCAAGCACCATAATCACTATAGCCAGCTTTAGAGGATATGTTGCAAGGAGGGTATGATACTACAGCCCACTGTAGTGGTTATGGTGACAGAAGTACCCGGACACCCTTTCAGAGTATAGTGTCAACGCATTTTAGAATGGTTAGACAAGTTCCCTGGGTGCCAACACTCTCTCCTGCAGGAGAAACCAAATGTATCACCCCAGCTAAGCACATCCTGATACCAGGCCATGCTGCACTGATGCTCACTGGAGCTAAATGGATTTTCCTGCAAGGTGGGACCCAGATATACTGTCAAACCCTTGTTAAATTACTCTGAGTTATCAACAGGAGACTCCTCGCACCATAACAGCTTAGTGTTCCTTTAATGTTTAAGTTAACTCCATCTACTCTCTGCAGTCCTGAGATATATCCTTGCAGTATTCAGCAATGCCAATTGGCTGTTTTTAATGGAAATGTTACATTGTCTTGTATTACATAAAATCCGCATTGTCCTGTCCTTTAGAGAGCTATATCCACAGGTTCGGTTTGTGTTCCTAAACTGAAGTTAAATTATATAGGAATCACATTTACTTTCCGTTCCATTCATGATTTCTCAAAATTTCTCTAAGCGTTGCTCGCCTACTCTGTTTCCAGGAAATTTATTAAGATGTAAGTACCATATTTTTCGCTCCATAAGACGCACTTTTTTCCCCCTCAAAAGTGAAGGGAAATGTCTGTGCGTCTTATGGAGCGAATATGAAGCTTTACTTATTTGTCTTGTAGCGTTGGCCGGCTTCACAGCGCGCACCGCGGTACAGGAACGTCAATTTCAGGTTCCGGTTTCCGGCGGGACTGAAAGGAAGTGCGCACTCAGTGTGCACACTTCCTTTCAGTCCCGCCGGAAACCAGAACCTGAAATTGACGTTCCTGTACCGCGGTGCGTGCTGTGAGGCCGGCCCACGCTACAAGACAGGTAAGTAATTATGGGAGGGGGAGGAGAAGACTATGGGACAGGGGAGAAAAAAAAAATATTCTGAACAAACTGTCCCATAGTAGGAAACACTATGGGACAGTTTGTTCAGAATTTTTTTTTTTTCTGGGTTTCTTCCTCTAAAAACTAGGTGCGTCTTATGGTGTGGTGCGTCTTATGGAGCGAAAAATACGGTACATAGTCATGTCTACAATAATGCGCAGAAATGTTATTACACTCCAAGCAAGGTTAATTATTTGCGTGGGAAGGATGCAAACAGATTTTGTATTTAGGAAGGTTTTGTGCTTAGGATTTTATTTTGTTTTTGTTTTAAATAATAATAAAAAAAGCAAAAAACTATACATTGCAGGGTTTATGTGATAAACTTGATATTGCGGAGAATTGTCAAAGTAATTGCAAATGTTAGGCAAAACCAAGTCTTAAAGGAACACTATAGTCACCTAAATTACTTTAGATAAATAAAGCAGTTTTAGTGTATAGAGCATTCCCCTGCAATTGCACTGCTCAATTCACTGTCATTTAGGAGTTAAATCACATTGTTTCTGTTTATGCAGCACTAGCCACACCTCCCCTGGCTATGATTGACAGAGCCTGCATGGGAAAAAAAAACTGGTTTCACTTTCAAACAGATGTAATTTACCTTAAATAATTGTATCTCAATATTTAAATTGAACTTGAATCACATACAGGAGGCTCTTGCAGGGTCTAGCAAGCTATTAACATAGCAGGGGATAAGAAAATCTTAATTAAACAGAACTTGCAATAAAGAAAGCCTAAATACAGGAAGTGTTTATGGAAGGCTGTGCAAGTCACATGCAGGGAGGTGTGACTAGGGTTCATAAACAAAGGGATTTAACGCCTAAATGGCAGAGGATTGAGCAGTGAGGCTGCAGGGGCATGTTCTATACACCAAAACTGCTTCATTAAGCTAAAGTTGTTCAGGTAACTATAGTGTCCCTTTAAGCCAAGAAATAACAGTGAAAAATGTTTCCAACTGTCTCTGCTTAAAATTTGCAGTTTCCTGTTCAGTTCGCCATAATATTGACTGTTTCCCAGTTTTAGAAAATTATTAAAGGGAAACTATAGTGCTAGGATAACAAAGTTGTTTTCCTGGCACTAAAAGCTCCCTTTAGTGCTCCCCCCACTTCTGTCACTTACCTGATTCCAGCACCAATGTCCCACGGTGCTGGTTTAGGCTCCATCTCTGCTCCTCCCCCGCCGTCAGCCTGTGGGGGAGACCATGTGCGCCGATCGTCGCATTAGAACTTCCACCATAGGAAAGCATTGTACAATGCTATCCTATAGGGTTCAGGGTGAAGCTGGATGTCCTTATGCAGAGCATGAGAACGTCCAGCGAGCAAAAGTCGCCTAACAACCCGAAAGTCCCTCTAGTGGCACTAGAGGTGGAGTTAACCATAAAAGGTAATTATTGCAGTTTCTTCAAAACTGCAATTATTACCTTTGCAGAGTTAAGGAAGCTGGGACAGTGCACCCAGACCACTGTAATAAGCTGAAGTGAGATGGGTGCCTACATTTAAGGTTTATTTTTATAAAATGATGGCATTTAGTGCATTTTGCAGAAGCCTCATTATAATAATAATAATATATATATATATATATATATATATATATATATATATATACACACACACACACACACACACACACACACACAATGCCTGGAAATACAGGTCACAGAAATAGAAACATTTTACTGCTTAAACACAGTATCAGTTTTAATTAAAAACCTTTCCTTCCCTTAAAATTGCCACTTGTTTAAATAAATGTCACAATCATCACTAGCAATAGGGTATAACCATTGAATAAAAATGAAATTGTTTATAGCGGTGCCTGGTATTCCTATGCAGCTGTCTTTGCTTTAAACATGTGTATCAACCAAACCACCATGAACTACCGCACAAAGCATATTAGTAAGAGGTCATTTTGGATATGCTGACTTTATAAAACGGTTACGTTTCTTGTCCTGATACTTCCAGACACGGAAGCTCATGGAAAAAGGCCGATTTAGACATGAGCAATCATTGTTTAAATTCTAGGTGTACCTGGAACCTCTAGCATTGAAACGATTACATCACTAATTATTTTCCATTTAAAAAAAATCCTTTTTCTATTCACCAGGCATGCTCTTAATGAAATGAAATTGGTATTGGGAACTGCGTTGGTCAGCAGAGATTAAACCCAGGCTCTTAACCCCTTAAGGACACATGACATGTGTGACACGTCATGATTCCCTTTTATTCCAGAAGTTTGGTCCTTAAGGGGTTAATAGGTGAAATAACAATTTGTAGCATTTTGAAGAGTGTGTATAAAAAAAAAAATTAAAAAAAAAGAGCACTTAAGTGATCTGTAAATTGGTTATTTGTGATGGAAATCATGTTGTCTTATTTTAACTCCAACAAGCTCTTTTGTTTTGTGTGTAACTGAGCTACTGCCCCTACCTCTTACTTTAAGTGCATTTTAAGTTCTGCCCTCTGCCACACATTCAAGGAGTATAATCTGTTTACAGAACAATGGAATATGCCTGTCTTATGAGTGAATGCTTAAAATAGAGAATGGCCCAATGCACATAGCTGGTAAAGGACTGCACATTGTAATGTCAAACCCCTAGCAATAGCTGCTAATGAAAGCATGTGTACATGAATTACTGCCCTTTTGTGTGAATGCTCTTTCTTGCCATTAACAAAGCACTGTGAGACTTCATTCATTGAAAAATGATTATTATGCTGTCAGTGAATTTATTTTAATTGCAAATAAAATCGGAAAGAAAATTGTATACCCATTCAAAATGTAATTACTACTCGTGATACTGATGATTAAATAAATGTAAAAAGATCCTCTCTAAAGTCTTTGTATATTCTTTTTATTTTTTTGTGCAATATGAAATACATTAAACGAGTTCATCAGTAGCAGATACCCAAGAGGGCAATATAAAGGGATACTATAGTCACATGAACAACTACAGCTTATTGTATTTGTGTTTTCAGAGACAATGCAGTGTTTACACTATAGCCGAGGGATACCTCCACTGGCCGCCACTCAGATGGCTACTAGATGTGCTTCCTGGGGCAGGGCTTCAGTGTGGAGCACTATCATTCAGTGTCTCTGCCTTCGGCATGCAGACACTGAACTTTCCTCATAGAGATGCATTGATTCAATACACCTCTAAGAGGAGATGCTGATTGACCAGGGCTGTAAGGCTCTGCACCTGATCTGCCTCTTGAACAGTCTCAGCCAATCCTATGTGAGAGCATTGGTATTGGTTCAGATCACTACTTCTGATAATGTCAGCCAAGCAGGCAGACCAGGGGCAGAGCCAACAGCTGCAGAACAAAAGTAATACTTTACTATATTTAGGGGGGTGGGAGGAGGCGACAGGAAGGCTAGATGGTGGTGGTTTTAACACTGTAGGGTCAGGGATACATGTTTGTGTTCTTTTAAATTTGACAAATTTGTAATTGAGATGATATAAACACTGAGTCACAACATTAAAATCACCTTTTATTATCGTGTAGATTCTTTTCGTGCTGTCAAAACAGCTCTGCTGCGTCGACGCATGGACTCCACAAGATCTCTGAACGTGTTTTGTTATCTGGCACCAAGACTAGCAGTAGATCCTTTAAGTCCTGAAAGTCACAAGGTGGGCCTCCATGTTTCGGATTAGTTGTGACCACACATCCCTACGATGCTCCTTTGGATTGAGATCTGGGGAATTTGAAGGCCAAAGCAACACCTTGAACTTTGTCATGTTCCTCTAACCATTCTTGACAATGTTTGCAATGTGGAAGGGTGCATTAACCTGCTGAAAGTGTCCATTGCCATCACAGACCACCATTGTCATAAAGGTGTGTATGTTGTCTGCAGCAATCTTTAGGTAAATGATTAGTGTCAAAGTAACATCCACTTGAATGCCAGGACCCAACAGAACATTGCTCAGAGCATAACTTTGCTTCCACCGGCCTGCCCTCTTTCAATTGTGCATCCTGCTGCCATCTCTTAATCAGGTAAACAGACATGCACTCGGCCATCCACCTGACCTAAAAGAAAACCTGATTCATCAGACCAGGCAACCTTCTTCTATTGCTCCATTGTCCAGTTCTCACGCTTTCATCATGACCAGTCTGCAGCTACCCAGCCCCATACACAACAAACTGTGAGGCACTGTATGTTCTGACACTTTTCAATTATGATGATCATTTAGTTTTTCAGCAATCTGAACTACAGTCGTTCTACTGGAGTGGCTAGCCTTTGCTCTCAATGTGTATCAATGAGCCTTGGGTGCCTATGACCCTGATGCTGGTGCACCACTTGTCCTTTCTTGCACTACTTTTGGTAGGTACTAGCCACTACATACTGGGAACACTCCACATGTCTTGCTGTATTGGAGATGCTCTGACCAGTCATCTTGCCATCACTATTTGGATCTTTTCAAGGACAATGAGTTCAAGAACTGACAGTTTACTTGCTGCCTAATATATCGTACCTGTTGACAGGTGCCATTTTAAAGATATAATCAATGTTATTCACTTCACCTGTCAGTGGTTTAATGTTGTGACTGATCTGTGTGTGTGTGTGTGTAAGTTATATATATTATCTATACATATAATACATGCACACTAGCATTGCGGGTTTCAATTGCATCATGAAAAGAATTACTTCAATCTGTTGAGAGACCTTCAGAACCTTGGGCCCACAAAGGCATCTGCATAGAGCAGAGAGACAGGAGGCATTTACAGTCTCTCTGCAGAGACAAAAAGGGATACAATGAAGTTCTGCTGAAAATGTCTGTGCCTAGAGAAGATGGGAAATGGGTCAGAGGTGAAAGGCAAGTTTACTTTATTTTGTGTTCCTTTGAAATACAAAATAAAAGTTGTACATGTGTATAAATAGGGTTGGAATTAAAGGGGTTATGAATATTTACAAGGTAATTTAATAAACTCCAGATTTTAGTTATAGCAGAAGTTGGGACACACAGGAATTATCCATTGCCGACCTTATTAGGAAAAAGGAGTTGCGACGGTTCAATGGTAAAACGGCATGTATTTTATTCTATATGCTCTCATCCTAATTTATCTATTTTTTTGCCTGGCCTATAGTGGCAGTAGACAGTGGTGTCTGTATTCCTTAGTGGGACAAGCAGACTGCAAAGTGAAATAAAATAAATTTAAATAATCCCTCTTCCTTCCCATGTAAATTTGGGCTTACCTTACACCTTCAATATTTTCTTATCCGAAAAAGGGACGGACAGGCGGACAGCACGTGCCAAGGGGACCCTGCCCGAGAGCTCCTCAGGTGCTGAGCTGCAAGACACTGCTCCATGGGGAGCTGTGGACGCATTTTTGTTGAGGAGCTTCCAAACAAGTGTTTGGATACATTCCTGGGCGGTTCGTCTATTGCGAAGCAGGCTTTGCGCCAGCGCACAGTTGTGGAACACATGCCGAAGAGGACTTGTGTGCCACTGAGGTTTCAAATGCACTACTGTGTATGCACATTTTAAAACCTCGATTCCTGGCGCAAAATTCTATTTTTAAATGCCTATTTAAGCTGTGCAAGCCCTTTTCTGGCCACAGGGTACGTATCAGTTTGGGATATACAGTGTCACTAGTTTTACTCCCACAGTCTTCGAAGACTTCGAGGTGAGCTTAATTATCTCTCTACTTTAAAGACTTCCATTGTATTTTCCAAGTTTAGTCATTTAAACTTGGATTTTTTTTTTCTTCTTGTTCTGTGTTTCAGATGTCTAGCCTGATGTCACTTGAAAAAATGGAGAAAGATAAAGTTTCGGCCACAGTATCTCAAAAATGCTTTTAAATCCAAGCCACCTGCCTTGCAACTAGTGTGCTGCGCAACTCTCTGATAGCTGTAAGAAAAAGATCTGCAATCAATGCTCTGCTGAGTTTTTGGAAAAATCAAAACAAAAAAAGATGCAGTCATTTCTGCAATGGTTTCAAGGCAACCTAGCGCAGACTTTTGAAGCATTTAAAGAAAGAGCTTAGTTCAATCTTTATGAACTTGCAAGTAAGAAATGTAAAAAAGAAAGGTCGTCGTCATCATCTCATTCTGAGTTATCATCAGGAGAATGTTCGGATTCTTCTATGTATGAATCATCTAGCCAAATTTCTAGCGTGGAAGAAGGTTTTTCCAGCAGAAGAAATCAACAGATTTATGAGAGAGGTGACTTATGTTTTACAGGAAGATGCTACCTCTAAACGTAAGTGAAAAGGCTTCCTTATACAACCTAAACTTTTAGAAGTTATGAAAAGTGAATTGAAGAATCCAGAAAAAAAAGAGCATTCATTTTGAAACCTTTTAAAGAAGTATTTAAGTTACAGGAGGTGGAATGGGAAGTCCTACCTAAAGGTGATATCCAAATTGCCTAACTCTCTAAAAAGACGGAAGTAGAAGATGCCAAGCTTGCTATCAGAGGTAGTTAAGATATCCGGAAAGATTCCTTAATTTTCAGACAACAAATGGATAACTGGTTTAATGAGAATAAATCCAATAAACAGGACAAAAGAAAGATTCTGATGGCATCAAAGTAGGAGGGATAGTCCAAGGGTTTTATCAAATATGGAAGAAAACAACTGCAAATCCCTGGATTCAATACCTCATAAAAGATGGGTACAAGATAAAGTTTACAGAAAGGCCAAGGTCACATTTCCTGATCTCATCATAGCTTTCTCATGCCAAAATGGAATCTCTCTTGGCAGAAGTTTAAAAAAGGAGTAATTGAGAGATGCCAAGGAAAGAAAAGCACCAAAAAGTTTACTCAAGATTATTCCTGGTTCCAAAGCAAGAGCATTGCTTTTCGTCCTGTGTTAGATCTCAAACACATCAACAAGTTCATTCCGTATCTCAATTTTTGCATGGAAACCATTATGATGGTAACTCACATTCTTCAAAAAAGAGATTTTTATGGTTACCTTGCACTTGAAGGACGCATACCCGCATGTTCCTATGGCAGCAGACACAAGGTGGTTTCTGAGGTTTGCAATCCCCTCAGGAAAGATAATTCTACATTATCAGACTGGCCTCTGCCCCAATTATATTTACAAAGACCATTTAACAGCATCATTGAGAGAAAAAGACAACTCCATAGTATCCTATTTAGATGATTGGTTTCTCAAAGCAAGATCAAAACTTTGTGTGCAGGAGGATATTCAAGCTACGCAGCAGCTCCTAAGAGATCATGGTTGAATCACCAACCAATAAAAGGCTACAGCCCGCATCAGTTATTCAGTTCCTGGAATTTATTGTAGACTCAACACGCTAGCTCTTCATCTACCCCTTCAAAATAAAAGGAAAATCAGAAAAGTCACAGCACATTGGTCACAGACAGAGTGCTCTCCACATCCAGAAACTTTTTTTTTCCAATTTAGTGTTTATTGGTGTTTTTTATTGATTGTTTTTGCTTGAAAACATTTAGTAGAACAAGTTTACATACAAGCGCAGAAATAGTAATAGTAATTCAGTCTCAAGGGGTTAACATGATTAACATCAGCGAATCGGTATATCGTGTAGGGTATAGTGGATGCAACACAGGCAGCGTTATCACATCAAGACCAAACAACACAGTATTGATCCGTACATCATACATATTTTGTAAGTATGCACCCATATCATTAACCATAGAGAGGGGGGTTAGGAAATAAAGAAGACATGCTTTCATAAGTGTAGTATTGTTGTATTTTGTCACAAAGCTGGGAGATGGATTGACACTTAGTGGATTTTAGAGGCAATTAGATTACAAGCTGCCAGGAGAATAAGGGCAGTCAGCTTTCTGTGTTTACTATTTAAGGTGGATGGGAATAGTAGGAGTAGGCAAGACGTGATTGTCATGGGGAAGTCTTGAGTTTCCAGCATATTTAAAATGGTCTTGACATGGCCCCACAGTGGACATACAGTTGCAAGAAAAGGTATGTGAACCCTTTGGAATGATATGGATTTCTGCACAAATTAGTCATAAAATGTGATCTGATCATCATCTAAGTCACAACAATAGACAATCACAGTCTGCTTAAACTAATAACACACAAAGAATGAAATGTTGCCATGTTTTTATTGAACACACCATGTAAACATTCACAGTGCAGGTGGAAAAAGTATGTGAACCCCTAGACTAATGACATCTCCAAGAGCTAATTGGAGTGAGATGTCAGCCAACTGGAGTCCAATCAATGAGATGAGATTGGAGGTGTTGGTTACAGCTGCCCTGCCCTATAAAAAACACACACCAGTTCTGGGTTTGCTTTTCACAAGAAGCACTGCCTGATTTGAATGATGCCTCGCACAAAAGAGCTCTCAGAAGACCTACGATTAAGAATTGTTGACTTACATAAAGCTGGAAAGAGTTATAAAAGTATCTCCAAAAGCCTTGCTGTTCATCAGTTAACGGTAAGACAAATTGTCTATAAATGGAGAAAGTTCAGCACTGCTGCTACTCTCCCTAGGAGTGGCCGTCCTATAAATATGACTGCAAGAGCACAGCGCAGACTGCTCAATGAGGTGAAGAAGAATTCTAGAGTGTCAGCTAAAGACTTACAAAAGTCACTGGCAAATGCTAACATCCCTGTTAGCGAATCTACAATACGTAAAACACTAAACAAGAATGTATTTCATGGGAGGATACCACAGAGGAAGCCACTGCTGTCCAAACAAAACATTGCTGCACGTTTACAGTTTGCACAAGAGCACCTGGATGTTCCACAGCAGTACTGGCAAAATATTATGTGGACACATGAAACCAAAGTTGAGTTGTTTGGAAGAAACACACAACACTATGTGTAGCGAAAAAGAGGCACAGCACACCAACATCAAAACCTCATCCCAACAGTGAAGTATGGTGGTGGGGGCATCATGGTTTGGGGCTGCTTTGCTGCGTGAGGGCCTGGACTTGCTATCATCGAAGGAAAAATGAATTCCCAAGTTTATCAAGACATTTTGCAGGAGAACTTAAGGCCATCTGTCTACCAGCTGAAGCTCAACAGAAGATGGGTGTTGCAACAGGACAATGACCCAAAGCATAGAAGTAAATCAACAACAGAATGGCTTAAACAGAAGAAAATACGCCTTCTGAAGTGGCCCAGTCAGAGTCCTGACCTCAACCCGATTGAGATGCTGTGGCATGACCTCAAGAAAGCGATTCACACCAGACATCCCAAGAATATTGCTGAACTGAAACAGTTCTGTAAAGAGGAATGGTCAAGAATTACTCCTGACCGTTGTGCACGTCTGATCTGCAACTACAGGAAACGTTTGGTTGAAGTTATTGCTGCCAAAGGAGATTCAACCAGTTATTAAATCCAAGGGTTCACATACTTTTTCCACCTGCACTGTGAATGTTTACATGGTGTGTTCAATAAAAACATGGCAACATTTCATTATTTGTGTGTTATTAGTTTAAGCAGACTGTGATTGTCTATTGTTGTGACTTAGATGATGATCAGATCACATTTTATGACCAATTTGTGAAGAAATCCATATCATTCCAAAGGATTCACATACTTTTTCTTGCAACTGTACACCCTCCCAGGCCCACCAGATATGGAGAAAGGATCCTACGTCGGTGGTGCGCCTCCAACAGCAGGATGGTATGTTAGGGAAAATTGTGTACACTCTAAGAGGAGTCATTGTGTACACTCTAAGAGGATCAGTTTCCTATGTGTGAGTAACATTTTGTCACTGTGGAAGGCCATTAAGTGCAAATAGAAAATCTTTGTCAAAGATTGGTTCTGCCCTACCCGTTTCCCACTGGGTTTTGCAGCTGGGTGGTTTGTTCAGCATCATATCTTGCCATGCTTTGTAACATAAAGATAGGTTTAGTGGGAGAAACCCAGCATCGCTCTAGCAAGAGCTGTGCGAAAGGGAGGCCTGGTGGAGGTGCATGTAGTGCTACTTTAGCTGAGATTATATTTTTAAGTTGCAGGTAGGAGAATATGGTGTGATTAGGGACCCGACAAGTGTTTTGTATAGTTAGGAGAGACTCTGTGCCCTGGCTGTCAGTTAATTGGCATATCTGGGTGACACACAAGGAAAGCCACCCTGCGATGTCCCAGAGTTTTATGGTCAAGATAGTTGTAGGGAGCAGATAAGGTAGTCTTGGTCAAAGGGCTTGAGGTGTCCACATGTAATCAATTAAACATTGTTTATGGAGTTGTTCTCTCCATATCTACCCACTGTGAGGTTTCTTCTGGTGTATGCATGAGTATTCCTGTGTAAAGAATTGCGGCCTTGTAGTACAGCCATAAATTAGGCAGACCTATGCCACCGTGTTGAGGGGGCCTTTGTAATAGAGTAAACGGAATACTCTTTTTTTTTTTTTTTTTTTTTTTACAGTACCAGATGAAGAATCCAGAAACCTTTCTAAGTCTCGTAGGAAGGTTTGGTTTGCCAGAAGTGGATCTTATGGCAAGATGAAAGAACAGGAAAGTGCCAGTTTTCACTTTCCTGTACAAACAAGAAAACCCTCAGTTTCTGGATGGTATGTAAATTCCATGGGTCTTCAAACTTGCTTACATTTTTTCCTCCAATGGCTTTAATTCTAAGAGTACTCCAAAAAATCAGAGCAGAGAAGGCGAGAATTATAGCAATAATTCCTTATTGGCCAAACAGGGCTTGGTTTTCGGAATTGAAACAAATGGGCTTGACCTACTGGGAACTACCAGTTTCAACACAACCTCTGGAAGACAATCTTCTTCCAGAGGACTCACTCCAAATTTTTCAATTAATGGCTTGGCTGCTGCAAGGTTAATTCTATATGATCAAGGAGTGCCGGAAAACTTGTGACATACTACTGAACTCCACAAGAAAGTCTACATCAAGAATTTACTTGAGGATTTGGAATAAATTCTTACATTGGTGTGGACATCATAATTGTATTTGATGTGCCTTATCTGTTTCTACAATTCTCAATTTTCTACTGTCCGGTTTCTTGTCTGCTCTTGGTGAAAGTCCAGATTTCGGCTCATAGACATTTTCTGGTCCAGGATTTCGCTTCACACTTATTGGTTAAAAGATTTTTTTAATTCAATTTTTTAATTGAAGTACCACTCCAAACTATCAGGCTCTGGGAGGATCAGCCCCTTGCAGTCGTAGGATCCAGTGGGTGGACAGCTGAAAGTACTCACTTGATGACCGGTAAGTTCAAAAGTTAAATTCCGTTTATTCAAACATAAAAAGTATAAATAAAATTGTTAAAAGCATGCTCCTGTCGCTGTTGGAGTCCAATAAGTCCAGAGTTGCGTTTTCCCTGACGAGACGAAAGTAGTAGTTTCCTCTTTCTCTTCGGCTCTCTCCTCCAGCGCAGCTGCTTCCGACTTCCGGTTTCACGCAACGCGTTTTGCCCCGCCTCTCGGGGCTTTCTCAAGCGGACGCTTGAGACGCTTGAGAAAGCCCCGAGAGGCGGGGCGAAACGCGTTGCGTGAAACCCCAAAGTCGGAAGCAGCTGCGCTGGAGGAGAGAGCCGAAGAGAAGTCAGAGAAAGAGGAAACTACTACTTTCGTTTCGTCAGGGAAAACGCAACTCTGGACTTATTGGACTCTAACAGCGACAGGAGCATGCTTTTAACAATTTTATTTATACTTTTTATGTTTGAATAAACGGAATTTAACTTTTGAACTTACCGGTCATCAAGTGAGTACTTTCAGCTGTCCACCCACTGGATCCTACGACTGCAAGGGGCTGATCCTCCCAGAGCCTGATAGTTTGGAGTGGTACTTCAACCACTCCACAATTGTGAGTGTGAAAATATTTTTCTTTATTTCAAGTTCATCTACCTCAACAATATTGCACTAGGTCTGTGTCTTTTTATATTATAGATTGGACTACCTGAGCAGACCTGTGCAAGTATATATTTTTTCTTTGTGTTGGTGTATATTAATTTGCACAGTTAATATATACGTAGTGTTTCCCCAATATGCATATACACCTGCATTTGTGTATTTGATTGCATGACACGTTTGCATGCTTTGCACATTATACTGTACGAGCTACATATTTATTCTGCGCACTTATTTTTCTATTGTCTACAGGGGATGGTTAATGTTTGCACTCACTAGATAGTGAATAATATCAGGCACTTCGCAGGTACTTGAGCTTCTTGAAGATTTCCTCAATGTAGCGTTGAATGTGTATATGTGGAGAAAGGTCACAAAATATGTGGCAATATATCAAAAGTAAAAGTACAACTTATATCTATTAACGTTCAAGGAAGTAATATCTGGAAAGAGGTCTCCAAACCTTCTACTGCTAGATGGATCACCGATACCGTTAAACCAGCACACGAAGGCTGTGGTCTAATGTTATCTTTTCTTGTGCAAGCACATTCCACCAGCGGCAATGGTGACTTTCTTGGTGGAGAGAGATCCAACGTTTTACCAGGAGATATCTGCAAAGCTGCAATATGGTAGTCATTCAGCATGTTTATAAAGCACTACAGGCTAGACATTTCCTCCGTAGAGACTTCTTTCAAGTGTAAGGTGCCCCAGGCTGTTGTTTTATAAGACCCACCATTTTTGTCATTTTTATTTTGGGATCTTGCTATATCCCCACTGTCTACTGCCACTATGTCAGGAAAAACTGAAATTGTACTTGCTGTAAATTCTTTTTTCCTTAATATAGCGACAGTACAATTTCCCTCCCTTCTTTTTGATAATAAATTTATATTTTTGCATTTAGCATGTATCTGCCTTTTTTTTTTTTTTTTAATATATATTTTCTGAAGTGTATGTAAGGTATGAGCCAGCATTTATATGGCAAGGAGGAGGGATTATTTATTAGATTTTACTTTGCAGTCTGCTTGTCCCATTAAGGAATACAGACCCCCCACTGTCTACTGCCACTATATTAAGGAAAAAAGAATTTAGTAAAATTTCAGTTATACTCAACTACTAATTACATCTTCAAAACACTGTTTAACAAAAAAAATGTAAAATATTCAGGCTGTATAGGTCAATTTAATGAAGAAAAAAAATACCTTTATTGTGACAGACCCAAATACTACAGATATGCACAAAATATATTCAGTTGAATGTGTGATGCAGAAAGGATAAGTGTAAAAATTAGATGTTACCAAGTAATTTGACTGTCTTCATATGAAATGTCTGTTATTTTCCTTTATATGCTAATAGTATGTGCTTAATTTAATTATTTATGTTTGTTCTCCAATCCTTTTTCTCTGTTTGTGTCTTTATGTTCTAGAGATGACTAATGAATAAGAACACAATTATGTATTCAATTATCTCTTAAATTGTGTTTATAGTAGGGAGGTTTATACTAGAACCATATAACAGAAACCGTATTTATTTATTCTTAATAAAAATATCAAACAGCCATTGTGCTTGTGTGAGAATGGTGCTGAATATATACATGATTCAGTATGTTATAACCTTGCTCAAATGGCATATAATGTTTCAGAACTACTGTATGTAATACAGTATGGGGTAATAGTAAGAAGTAAATAATGAACTGGGCCTTGGACAGTATCTATCTGATTCTATAGAAAACTGCTATGCAGTGGAGAGAGATCAGACAGGCAAACAGGGCTACCTGTGGCTGCTATCAAGTGGACACATGACGATGCTGTGATTTCTTGGTGTAACCCTGCAGCAGCTAAGCTAGACTAAGCAGCAATTTGTCAGATAACAATAGAATCTGAATCAACATACGGTAACTGAAATGTGTTCCTGAAAATGGTGCAATTGCAAAAACCCAGAAACAAGCAAGCTGCTAGTTATGCAAATGGGTAGCAACCATTTGGGGTTTTTTTTCCCCATAAATTGATGCTACTAGTTATTGTTCTAGATTAAAAAAAAAAAAGTGTAATTTTATGCCTTTAAATAAATATATCTTGTAAACGTTAAAAAAAACTGTTTACCACGTTACGAAATGGCAAACCATAAATTGTAGGAGGTGCTGACTCAGTGGTTTGCAGATACCATCTGTCTTGGAGTTGGTATTTAAGAAAAACACATTATGTTGTCTATTTTCAATTTTAAAATGAAAACAGGGCAACAGTGAGAAAACATTTAATTGCATTTCATTTAATCTTTCTGATACTATGAACACATTTACAACCATGGAAGTCTGAGAAAAGTCACTTCATAAAGGTCTGGCATTAAGATTTATTCCATTGTGGATGGCTCAAATGGGAAGGGGTGCAAAAGACAATATTGTGCTAGCTAGTACGTCACACTCCCTGCTTATTATAACCATATTAATTTAACAGGGCTGCAATCAGAAATTTTGGGGCCCCTGACAAATGTCAAGGTCTGTGCCCACAGAGCCCACCCTCAAGTCTGCCCACAGGTGGAACTAACTTAGAGGGGGCCCTGGTGCAAGACATTTTTTGGGGGCACCCTCTAGCACAAGGGTAGCAAAATGTAGATACCCATCTTTCGTACAAGTCCCAGACTGCTTTGCCAGCTGGGGATTTACAATTTGCCCATCCTTGCATGGTTGTATTTAGCACTGAGCAGAGTTTGTGTATTTGAATGCAAGCATGCACAGACACACACATACACAGACACACTTAAAGTTACACTCACTGACATAAAACACACACACTGACACATCGGTATACCCACAGATATACACACATACACTCAGGTGCACACTGACACACAGACACAGAAAGGTGCCTCTACTGGCTGGGGCTTATATGAGTCAGGATCTGGCTCTCCCATCCTCTCTGCCTTACCTGTACTTTAATTGTTTAGTTTTGACACTGTTTTTTATTTATTTTATCACATTAATTTTGCACTCTATATACTCGCAATGCTCTTACATTAGATTCATTATTATACACTTTAGCTTATTTAACACTGGAACTATTTAATTTTTCTCCCACGTTTGGAATAAGTGTAGTACCCATCGATATTGGGGCACATATATATATAGTGATAATTACTACATATATATATATATATATGCCTGGGCCATCAGGACCACCGGGCCCATGACAACTGTCCTGTCGCATTTTACGGACCAGCCCTGTTAGCTATATTTATTGTATGGAAATAAACAGACTCTGTGGAGGAGTCTAATTTCTGAGCTGATTGCTAGTTGTTATCCCGAGGTGTCTCCAAAGCTGCCACTGGCAATTACCATGCTTTCAATTATATGCTTTCAATCTATTTTTCCACTGATAATGGACTCCTGTGCCAAGAATACGCTGTGTGCAAAGGTATATGCATCTATTTAACAATTATGCATTTATTACAGTTGCTGAACATAAGCAGGTTTTTTCATTAACAACAGGGGATTCTTTCCGATATCTACAATTAAGGGATTTAGTCCAAGTAGACACAGTTAAGTCTGCAGTAAACAACCCCCTCACCTTTTGTGAATGCATTTGTACCCCAGACACACTACAAAAAGGCCTTATTACTACTATATACGGTTATATTTGTGACTCCTCTGGGGAATGGGGCAGACCAGGAACAAATCCTTGGCTCCAGGTCGCCATAGCGATTTAGGAATTTTGAGTGTTTTTTTTTTTTTAAAGTTTGTCAGTCTGTTCAGCTCCCAAGGTGACCGGCTGGCAGAGGGGTGAAGGTGGGCAGGTGGCGGCTGTAATGATTAGAGGCGGCAAGGGAGCGGAAATATTATTGCTCTGCTCCCTCACACACCCTGCTGTGATGCCTGGAACCAGAATATGATGTCACTCCGCCCTGGCATCACTAAACAGCGCTCAAGGGAGCAGAGCAAAAAGACCATGGAGATCATCAGAGCAGCTCCACTGGCCCTCCGGAAAAAGATTCACTCCACCTCTCCCAAAGGTAGGGAGGTTTGGTGGACATAACGTAAAATAAAAAAAATATTTGTGAGCGCCTGAGAAAAAGTGTGTGAGGTTTGCACTATTAGTGTGTGCCTGTCAATGTGTATCAATGCTGCGCCAATCAGCATCTCCTCGTAAAGATGCATTAAAACAATGCACCTCTATGGTGAACATTCAGCGCCTCCAAGCAGAAGTGGAGACGCTCAATGTAGGTGCTGCAGCCTTGAAATCATCTATCTCCATCACACAACAAGAACAAACATATAAGACAATATGCAAATGCTACACTATCTCAGTGAAAATGTGTTAAATGGAGAAAACCAATTTGGATCTATGCTGCAGAAGGTGTGAGCAAATAGGCACACATGGTGGTGGAACTGTACAAGGTTCAACAATATTAGATGCAGGTAACAGATTTGTTGACATTCATTTTCCATATACCCATTGAACTGGACCCATGGTCCTTTTAAATAGCCAAACATCACACCACACCAACAGGTTATTTAACAAAATTACCCTTGCTGCTAAAAGAGCATTGGCTCAAGTTTGGTAAGGGGCTTACATTCTTGAGAACGATAGAATAGTAATGAAAATAAAAGACAGTTACTTTTTTTTAATATATATATATGTATTTTATTTTTAAAAAATTTCATTAGTACATAAAAAACATACAATACCTCAAATTGCAACACATGTTTTCAATTATAGTATTTTTACCTCGATACTAGGTATAAAGCAATCAAAACGAGAAGTCTAAAACATATAGCTATGCATACAATGCCTCCAGTTACATTACATGTATTCAGATAAAAAGATTTACAGTGTCATTAGATGGATGGATGGATTGCAAAATTAAGGTACCTCCAAGATCAAACACTCTCAGACTCATTCACAGTCCCGCGGAGCTAGCAGTGTCATGTGCGTATGTACAATTACTACCCAATTGGGGGCGTACATAGCAGCTAGTGTCTCTCGGGACCCAGACACACCTCAGGGGCATCAAATACCATCGATATTATTGTGGCGGAACCAACCTCGCCACTGAGAACTGGAGAAGCCTGGTTGCTAGCCTCCTGCCCAGTGATTATGGTCCCTGGGAGATATTGCCCTTTAAGGGACTGAATTGGGGCTTATGGACTGCTACCATAATGTACTGACCCTTTAAGAACTACTTTGGGCATGTGGATTGTATAATACTGTCCCTAGCCCTTTAAATACTTTGGGGACAGATTGGTACTTTTGTATATGGCACTTCGGACACAGTCGAAGCTGTCGAAGTTACCGAAGTTGTCGAAGTCGTCGAAGTGGCCGGTATCGGACAAAGGACCACGTGGCGGCGGCCATTTTAACTTCGAACACCGCCGACCCTTAACATCAACTCCACTTCGACACTTCGACCAAAGTCGAAGTTCAGGCACACTTCCAATGGGACTTTTTTGCCAGGAATTGACCGACTGCACAGCCCAAATCTATGGAACGGTCGGTCATAAAAGGACTTCCGTGTAACTTTTGATCCAGTGATCTGGAGGGATTTGCCTGAATTTTGGAAGTGTTTATGTTTAAAGTATGCTGAGTCTGAATATGTGATTTGTATGTGAATGTGATGTATGGTTTTGAAGTTATAAATATTGTGTAAAAAGTATATTTTAAACTGTATGAATAATGGGATTATGTGTCACACTAAGGGGAGGGGATGTGTGGGTTGCACCCGTGATACTATTGGTTATTTTATGCCTCCCCCTGGGTGTGGCCTGTATGTGTACTCTTGTAATAAAAGCCAGGCTGGATGTGCCAGTCCAGAGTTCCTGTTTTACCCTCAAAGTGAAGTGTCGTCTCATTATTGGGGGAAGGATTTATTGCATGCTGTTCCAGTTGACTGCTAGGAGTGTAAGCCTATTCGTATGGTTCCTATTCAACGGTCTACAGCATTCCTATGCTTGAAAAGATTCATATGCTGCATCGGTTTGGTGATTGTGGTGTCTGCCAGAGTGCTTGGAGTCCTCAGGAAGCGCTAGGAGCATCCATTAAAGGAGGTACCCAGTCGGGGTGCCAGGCGATCCGTTACAATTATAAACATTAACTACTGACCAGGAGCTTTTCCACAATTTATGTCATCTGCTGATTTTGGTCAGTCCAACCGAGTTCCCTTGAATTATTCCAGTTTCCATTTGACATTGATATATTAATTGTTTTTTAATTTCATCCCACTCTAAAACTTTATTGCTTTTCCAATGCCTTGCCAGCATTATCTTAACTGCCATTAGAATGTGAGTTAATAAGATACTTTTTTCAATGGGCATGGAGGGCCATCCCTGATGTAACAGGAAGCTCTGTGGTGTAAAAGGTATATATATCTGGCATATAGCATAAATCTGATCATATATACTCTTCCATAACTTAAAAAATTTACATTGCCACCATATATGGAGATAATCACCTTTCACAACAGCACATCTCCAGCATTTATTATTCTGATCTTTATATATTTTAGCCAGTTTTTCAGGGACCATATACCATCTATTTATGAGCTTATAAAAATACTTGACTATGTTTAAGCAATGCACCGACTTGTTCACCTTAACCATCGCCCTTAACATATCTTGCTCGGTAATTTCAATGTGTAAATCCTTTTCCCACTTATTCTTGGATTTCCAAACAAGAGACTTCTGAGAATCTTTTAAAAGTTCATAGCATCTAGTAATATGTCCTTTTTTCCTGTAGCTTTCCATAATATTTTTTAAATTATTCAGATTTTTATCCACCTGAAATTCCAAGACTTTCCCCAAGTAGAACTTAATTCTTAAATATGTAAAAATCTCCTTGCTATTGATACCGGAGAAACTGACGGAAGCCGAGCACAGAGAGATGGACACAGGTTTCTTCAGGAAGGAAGAGATCTTTATTCGATTCACTGACCGGGACTCAGAGGGACTAATGTCACCAAAAAACAGCAAATTCTGAGCCCTGATCATACAGTGTAGGTCCCTTATATAGGTATATAGCTCCTCCCATAATCAGCTCCACCCACACGTACTCTTACCCAATCAACAGAATAAAGACTAACTTCCTGTTTGACCACATGGCTTGCCCAGCACAATGGAGGAGGGGAATTCTCTATATCCTGTATTTCTGCACATGCTCCGTACACTACTGATTGTATCGTTGCCACGTGCAACCAACCGACCGATACATCAGTATATGCACGTGCACATACCACGTGGCAATCTCGGCCTACTAAATTTATTTTTACCGAGATTCCACCACATTCCCCCCTTTGATGCTTCTGATATTTCATAATTCCAGATGCATCACTTAATCAGAGTTTGCTTACACCTCAAGTTGCCATAAACCAGACTAGACTTTGCGACTCTCTAAAGATACGAATCCCTCAGCATTCCTCTTCCTGTACATGTTCTCCTTGATTTAGAGCCTCATACCTATAAACAGCCATTATCTGTGCAGCTGCCTTTCTCTCTGCTATATTCTCTATAATGCTCTGCACAGACCTAACTACCAAAGGAATCAGACATGGCAGGAGAAGGCACAACATCAAGATTAGCATGACTCCACCTACCAATGCCTTGAGTCCTCTAAACTGCTCATACCAATTACCAAACCAACTACTCGGATTATACCCTTTCCATACTTGAGTAGGCACATGAGCTAGTTTAACCATATGGCTAGTAAGCTCAGATATTGCTTGCCCTTCATCATCTAATTGAAGACAACAATTGCTTAGATTAAACTTCCCACATACACCTCCCTCTACTGCCAATAGGTAATCCAAGGCTAATCTATTTTGGTAGACGGCTGTCCTCATCCTAGTGTTATGCTTTGCCAGGAGATTGAACGCTTGCGATGTTTCATTGGTAATTATCTCAACCACTGCCTGTAACCATATGATACGGTTGAGCATGTATATTGGGGTTCTATATCCAAAAGTACCATCTTCTGCCCGCGTAGCTGGCCCATAATAATCTATAATACGCTGGGGAGGCCACTCATTATCTTCCCAGGTACCTATCTCTAGGGGTCCCCTTTTCTTTCTATGATTCACATCCTATACTTTAACTCCCAAAGTCTCTCCTGTTTCAATTGGCAACAAGAAGAAGGATGGTTTGAGGATACCTAATACACATGACCCTTCCCAGTCCTGTGGTAACTCCGAATAGGCCTTCTTACCACAGATCCAGTACAAATTTGCTGGAGCTTTCCAACTAGATGTAGCAGATAAGTCAAACCACACATCCTTTAAATTGGTATAAATTGCAAACGGATTAGGTGGTTCTGAGACATTTGAAGCTGACCACCAAGTTGTATCTTTTGTATCATCATCATAAGCTTTTTGCCAGGGGTCAAGTCCTGGGTAAAAAAGTGCAGGAACTCACCCCAGATCCACTCCCCGCCCCCTCCCCCCCCTCCCCCCCAAAAAATTATACGCTTGTATGCAGGGGCTGAGTAAGGGCACGGGGCTGAGGAGGGGGGCAGGAGCTGAGGAAGAGGGACAGGAGCTTAGGAGGGTGGGGGGGAGGGGGGCATGGGCTGAGGAAGGGGGCATGGGCTGAGGAAGGGGACATGGGCTGAGGTAAGGGATAGGGGCTGAGGAAAGGGACAGGAACTGAGGGGCTGAGGAAAGGGACAGGAACTGAGGGGCTGAGGAGGGGGACAGGGGCTGAGGAAAGGGACAGGGGCTGAGGAAAGGGACAGGGGCTGAGGAAGAGGGACAGGGGCTGAGGAAGAGGGGCAGGGGCTGAGGAAGAGGGGCAGGGGCTGAGGAAGAGGGGCAGGGTTGAAGAAGAGGGGCAGGGTTGAAGAAGAGGGGCAGGGTTGAAGAAGAGGGGCAGGGACTGAGGAGGGGGACAGGGCCTTAAATAGGGGGACAGGGACTCAGGAATGGGACAGGCCTGAGGAGGGGACAGGGACTGAGTAAGGGGATAGGGCTTGAGGATGGGGACAGGGACTGGGGAAAGGGACTAAGGAGGGGGGCAGGAACTGAGGAGGGGGGACAGGGCCTTAAATAGGGGGACAGGGACTGAGGAGGGGGAACAGGGCCTTAAACAGGGGGACAGGGACTGAGGAGGGGGGCAGGAACTGAGGAGGGGGGACAGGGCCTTAAATAGGGGGACAGGGACTGAGGAGGGGGGACAGGGCCTTAAATAGGGGGACAGGGACTGAGGAGGGGGGCAGGAACTGAGGAGGGGGACAGGGCCTTAAATAGGGGGACAGGGACTGAGGAGGGGGGCAGGAACTGAGGAGGGGGGCAGGAACTGAGGAGGGGGGACAGGGCCTTAAATAGGGGGACAGGGACTGAGGAGGGGGGACAGGGCCTTAAATAGGGGGACAGGGACTGGGAAGGGGGACAGGGACTGAGTAAGGGGATAGGGCTTGAGGAGGGGGGCATGGACTGGGGAAAAGGTCTAAGGAGGGAGACAGGGACTAAGGAGGGGGGACAGGGCCTTAAATAGGGGGACAGGGACTGAGGAGGGGGGACAGGGCCTTAAATAGGGGGACAGGGACTGAGGAGGGGGGCAGGAACTGAGGAGGGGGGACAGGGCCTTAAATAGGGGGACAGGGACTGAGGAGGGGGGACAGGGCCTTAAATAGGGGGACAGGGACTGAGGAGGGGGGGCAGGGCCTTAACTAGGGGGACAGGGACTGGGGAGGGGGACAGGGACTGACGAAAGGGATAAAAAAAAAAAAACTAAAGTGCCTTCCCCCCTCCCTGAGGCTTACCTTGGGCCAGGAGGGGTGGGACAGGATCTGGAACCTGCAGCCTGCAGTCAGTGGAGTAAGCCGGCCTCTCCTGATGATGTCAGGAGGATGGGGCGTGGCTTCCTCTGCTCCCCAGCGGTCCTGTGAGAAGAGCAGAGAAAGTCACGCCCCCTCCTACTGACATCATCAGGAGAGGCTGGACGACTCCACTGACTGCAGGGGGAGAGGTGAGTTTAGAAATCCGAGTCCCCAGTCAGAGGCAGGGGATTCGGATTTGTGCTCCCCCTGCTCTCGCAGCCGCTTGTGCCAGCCCTGGATCCTGCAGGACTAGTAATGGGAACGGCGTTCCTGCTGTGGAAAAAGTGCAGGAACGCCGTTCCCACGCGTTCCTGCAGGACTCGAGCCCTGCTTTTTGCCCTAGACAAGTCAATTCTCCTACAGATGTATTAAACATTATTCCTTTCCTTGCTATGCAAACATAACCTATAATGGAGGTCTTTAATCGCCACTCAGATTTACCTCTAACACTCATTTGATAATCAGTTTGAGAAGATATTAACTGTTCAACTGTCTCAGAACTGGAATACATTACCTCCTTTGCTTCCCATGGCCATTGGTCTCCCATATTAGTACCTCCACACACATAGCAGTTGGTTACATTAAGACTACCAGCAATACTAAATCAATAAATACGTTCTTTGCGTTATGGGGGATCTTATTTTCCACACTCATCTCCTCATAGAAGGAATGGAAGACCTGATGAGTCTGGGTTGCCACAGTATCGGTCTCTATCCCTATAAATAATATTGTCCCAGGATCCAAACCTGTTCCATATATTTGGAACCCTAATAAGTTCCCAAACCTATCTATAAATAGTTCTGGGTCATTGATAAGTATATGGACTGGGTTACACTCCATAGACTTACAATATGGTTTGGTAGGCAACTTAGTAACAATCATATCCTTATCTACTGTCTGTCCCCAGGTTGCCCACCCTACACAGGACCAATACGGACAATAATTATAATCTTTATTTGGGCATTTTGGATCCATATATTTGTACTTACTACTGGGACAAATATATTTATCATTAGACCCATACGTTCTTTCACATTTAAGATCACCACATACATTCCACGGTTTTCTACCACCTGATATCGCCTTACATGCATCAAATAGCAGAACACCTGAAGAATGTACGGTTTCTAGTATGGTCTTATTTATCAGGGTCCCCTGTGAGTCTCCATTCCGAATAGTCAACCAAATTGTACGGGGTTGATACTCAGGGCTAAAACACTTAGGTTCTCCTGCTCCTAAATGGCATACACTATAATCTATACCTAAGTATCTACACTTAGATACATGTCCTTTACACTCATATTGTGAATGCCAAATAAGGGTCTGGGAAATGTGATTGCCTGTTTTCGTAGTCTTAATGCAAACCTCACAGCCTGGTGTGTCGGTACCTCTACCTTCCTGAATGATTAAAAACACACATATATACATTATCAAACACATCACTCCCGACATCTTTGTCCTGACTCTTCTAACGTGCGATGGCACCTCAGCTTCCAGGATGTAAGGGCTGCAGGGAATAGAGTCCTCCTGATCCTCACTTTTCTTCATAGAGATCCCTTCAAGACACTCTGACTATGTAACGTAGGCAGGTGGTCAGGCTTTATTATGGCCGTCAAAACACCTACTTGCTGATCTCTATGATAACTCTAGAAGTCCCAATATTTCCTCGTCACTCCGACTGAGTTGCACGCTTCAACCGGATCTTGCAGGGATTCTCAGGATCTGGTGTAACTTGCCAAGAATCTACTGCTGCTGGTTTAACCCTGGAGTGATGAATCCACTGAGTCACTTCGGCCATCTTTATAGCTGTTGGGGTAGACAAAAGAACAACATAAGGACCCCTCCACTTTGGCTCCAACGGTACACTGTTCCACTCCTTTATCCAAACTTGATCTCCTGGATGATAAGAATGGACAGGTGGATAAATATTCACAGGTAATCTATCTTGTACCCATTTCTGTACCTCCTCCATAGTTTTACTCAACTCTACAACCTGCTGCCGGGTAATTCCTTCTCCCAACTGACTTAAATCCCCCCTTAAGTTACCAAGTACGGGAGGTGGACGCCCATACATAATTTCAAAAGGTGAGAGACCCATCCTTCTGGTAGGTGTACTATGAATGCGCAACAGAGCTATTGGCAAAAGAACATTCCATTTAAGTTGGGTTTCTTGACACATCTTTGCCAATTGGTTCTCAATAGTTCTGTTCATCCTTTTCACTTTCCCAGAACTCTGAGGCCTATATGCCGTATGAAGTTTCCACTTAATACTGAGCATATGAGTCAGTTGTTGTAGGCACTGGTGAACAAAGGCTGGACCATTATCCGATCCTATAGAACATGGTAGTCCATATCGGGGTATTATTTCCCGCAACAAAAATCGCACAACTTCTCCTGCTTTCTCTGTACAAGTAGGACATGCTTCTACCCATCCTGAGTAGGTACACACAACTACTAGAAGGTAACGATGTCCACCGGATTTAGGCATTACCGTGTAATCTATTTGGAGATCGGACATAGGGAGTCCTCCCATATACTGGACTCCCGGTGGTTTCACTGGACCTTGCCTTGCGTTGTTTTTGGCACATAATACACATCTTCGTACAATGGCTTGAGTCAGATTGGACAATCTTGGTATGTAGAAATGCTTCCTAAGAGATTCTTCCATACCATCTCTTCCGGAATGTGTCCCATTGTGATAATTCTGGACAATTTCTACGGCTAGCGATGCTGGAATAACTATCCTTCCATCTTCTAACTGATACCACTTATTCTCCAAGTATTTTCCAGCTTCAGTCTTTAACCACTCTTCTTCTTGAGCTGTATCAATTGGAGTCCATTGAGACAGGGGGGTCGGTATAAGAGCAGCTATACACTCCACATATTCCTGTTGTCCCGATTCAGCGGCACGCTTGGCTGCATTATCTGCCATCCGATTTCCTTTCACCACATCACCATCCCCTTTCAAATGTGCTCGACAATGCAGTGGCGTACTAAGGGGGGGGCGGGGGGGGCGGTCCGCCCCGGGTGCCATCAGGCACGGGGGTGCCACCAGGGCTGGCCAGGCTTGGAGTTCAGTGAGCTGTGTGGCTGCACCGGGTGCCATAGCAGCAGGGGCGCCGGGCAGCCGACACAGCTCACACACGCAGGGGCTGGAAGCAAGCAGGAAACCTGCACGGAGATTTGGGGGCGGAGCCAGGTCGGCCGTGGGGGCGGAGTCATGCCGGATGTGGGGGCGGAGCTAAATGCAGCCTCATACTGCTGCACACAGAGAGAGGGGAAGCAGGAAGGAGTCCCTGCTTCCCCAACTACAGCACAGGAGGGACTGAATCCACTCCTACTCCAGCCCAAGCTTACTGTAAGTGAGAGAGAGAGAGAGTGTGTGCTGTGTGTAACTGTGATTGTGACTGTCTTTGACTGTGTGTGTGACTGCCTGTGATTGTCTGTGTGACTCTGTGTGTGTGATTATCTGCCTGTGATTGTCTGTGACTGTGTGTGTGATTGTCTGCCTGTGATTGTCTGTGTGACTCTGTGTGTGTGATTGTCTGCCTGTGTGTGTGACTGCCTGTGATTGTCTGTGTGACTGTGTGTGTGATTGTCTGCCTGACTCTGTGTGTGTGATTGTCTGCCTGTGATTGTGTGTGTGACTGCCTGTGATTGTCCGTGTGATTGCCTGTGTGCGCGATTGCCTGTGTGTGTGATTGCCTGTGTGACTCTGGGTGTGTGATTGTCTGCCTGTGCGTGTGACTGCCTGTGATTGTCTGTGTGACTGTGTGTGTGATTGTCTGCCTGTGATTGTCTGTGTGACTGTGTGTGTGTGATTGTGTGTATGTGTGTGTGTGAGACTGCCTGCCTGTGTGTGTCTGTGTGTGTGACTGTCTGCCTGTGATTGTGGATGTGTGTGTGTGACTGTCTCTGACTGTGTGTGTGTTTGTGACTGTCTGACTGTGTGTGTGTGTGTGTGTGTGTCTGCCTCTGATTGTGTGTATGTGTGACTGTCTGTGACTGTGTGTGTGTGTGTGACTGCCTGTGATTGTCTGTGTGACTCTGTGTGTGACTGTCTGCCTGTGATTGTGGGTGTGTGTGTGTGTGTGAGACTGTCTGTGACTGTGTGTGTGTGACTGTCTGCCTGTGATTGTGTGTGTGTGTGTGTGTGAGACTGTCTGTGACTGTGTTGTGTGACTGTCTGCCTGTGATTGTGTGTGTGACTGTCTGTGAATCTGTGTGTGTATGTGTGACTGTCTGCCTGTGTGATTGCCTGCGTGTTTGACTGTCTGCCTGTAACTGTATGTGAGTGACTATGTGAGTGTGTGTGGGACTGTGTGCATCTGACTGTGTCTGATGGTCTTTGCCCTGCAGTGAGCCGGAAGCCAGGATATGATGTCATTGCGGCCTCGGCGTCATTACAGGGCGTGCGAGATCCCAGCAGCCACCACTGACCACCAGGGACTGAGGATCCACTCCATTCCTTCTAGAGCAAGGTAGGGAGGCTGGGTGGACCTCTTAATTATTAAATGTGTGTATGTATGTAATGTTTGTGTGTGTATGTGATTGTATGTGTGTGGGTTAGTGATTGTGTTTGTGTATATCTGTGATTATGTGTGTGATTGTGTGTATCTCTGCGTATGTGTTTAGTAGATAGCTCCCTTATTTCCTGCCCTTAAATATTGCAATCCCACATAAGGATAACAAATAAGGGATTTATCTACTAAACAACTGAAAATAAGAAAAGGGCATTTTTTTTAATCCTTTAGCTGATCATTCCCTGAATTGCTGCCCTTATGTGAGATATCCATATTTAAAGATGCCAAATGAGGGTGCTGTTTAGCAGATAGCACCTTATTTGGTGTGCTTAAATATGTATATGTATCTGCATGTGTGTATGTCCGTGTATGTGTATATGTGCAGACATCTAAAACTCTTGCCAACACTACACACAAATACACTCATGCATTTCAACGTCAACACTACATACAAACCCCACCATTATATATAACCATACCACTGCATTCAAATACCACACAACACACAAATGCATGCTTGCAATCAAACGCCAACACTACATACAAACACACCGCTACATTCACTCACATATACTCCATACAAAAACATGCATACATTCAAACACACAAACACTGCTTAGTGCTAAATACATAAAAAAAAATTGGTTGTTTTTATATTTAAAGTTGGGGGGAGGGGAGAAGGTGGGGGGTGCCAAAAATAGGACCCGCCCCGGGTGCCAAATGATCTAGGTACGCCCCTGCGACAATGTATGATACCAACTTCTTTCGGTTCTCACACGGCTTCCAAGAGTTGTAATATCTCAGCTGCGTACTTGATTTCTTTACCCTCTGAGTTCAGTAGTCCTCTTTCTTTATACAAGGCTCCATGGGCATGAGTGGTTAAAAACGCATATTTTGAGTCTGTATAGATGTTCACCCTCAAACCTTCAGCCAATTGTAACGCTCGTGTGAGTGCGATTAATTCTGCCTTCTGTACTGATATTCCTTTTGACAATGGCCGAGCTTCTGTCACCTTGTCTATGGTTGTCACTGCATATCCTGCGTAGCGAATCCCTTCTTTCATGTAACTACTGCCGTCCGTATAGTACTGGACATCGGGGTTCTGGATGGGAAAATCACGAAGGTCCGGTCTGCTTGAGAACACTTCATCCATCACCTCCAGGCAATCATGTTGACTCTCAGTAGGTTGTGGCAAAAGGGTAGCTGGATTCAAGGTATTAAAAGTCTCAAGATGCACTCTCGGGTTCTCACATAACATAGCTTGATACTTAGTCATACGGCTATTGCTAAACCAGTGATTGCCTTTATAATCTAGCAATGTCTGTACTGCGTGCGGGTCTCGCACGTAGAGTTCCTGACCCAGAGTGAGCTTATCAGCTTCGGCTACCAGCAGGGCGGTGGCAGCTACGGCTCTTAGACAAGGTGGAAGGCCACTGGCCACTGCATCCAGTTGTTTGGACAAATATGCAACAGGTCGTTGCCATGATCCCAAGTACTGTGTCAGTACTCCCACAGCCATCCTTCTTTGCTCATGTACATATAAGTAGAATGGACGTGTATGATCAGGTAGACCTAATGCTGGGGCGCTCATCAATGCCTTCTTAACATCCTCAAATGCCTTCTGCTGTTCGATAGTCCACAGGAAGGGATCGTGTTCTGTGCCTTTTATAGCTGCATAAAGGGGTTTTGCCAATATCGCATAACTGGGAATCCATATCCTGCAGAAGCCTGCTGCCCCCAAGAACTCTCGCACTTGCCTTCTATTCTTGGGTGTTGGTATTTGGCATACAGCTTCTTTTCTCTCTGGCCCCATTATCCTTTGACCTTCAGAGATATGAAATCCCAGATACTTGACAGTTGGCTGACACAACTGGGCTTTCTTCCTGGACACCTTGTATCCTGCCTTCCAAAGAATGTGCAGTAAATCATATGTTGCTTGCTGACCTATCTCTTTTGTAACTGCCGCTATCAACAAATCATCTACGTATTGTAGTAGTACACATTCTCCTGGGATGGACTTGAAATCTAGTAAGTCCTGACTTAATGCTGATCCAAATAGGGTAGGTGAATTCTTAAACCCTTGGGGCAGTCTTGTCCAAGTCATCTGGCGTTTCGAGCCCGTTACAGCATTTTCCCATTGGAATGCAAAGATACACTGGCTTTCTGTAGCAATTCGTAGGCAAAAGAAGGCATCTTTGAGGTCCAAAACTGTGAAGTAAGTAGCCCCGCCCGGAATTAAAGCAAGCAGGTTATAGGGATTGGGCACAACTGGGTGTATACTTACTACCGCATCATTGACTGCTCTCAAGTCCTGCACAGGGCGATACTCATCTGTCCCGGGCTTTTGAACAGGCAACAATGGGGTGTTCCAGGGGGAAGTACAGAATTTTAGGATACCATACCTTATGAACTTATCCAAATAAGACTGTATGTTCTTCTTTGCCTTTTGTGGAACATGGTATTGTCTTAGGCTCACTGGATAAACCCCAAGCTTTAGTTCAATCCGTATGGGTGGGATATTGCGAGCAAGTCCTGGTGGGTTACTCTCTGCCCACACTCCTGGTACATTAAACAAGGATTCATCACTCTTAGGGTTTTGGCTGGTCAACACTGTATAAAGTCGCCACTCTTCTTCCTTTGGTACTGATATTGTCATTATACCTGAGGGTCCATTAAACTTCAAGGATGTCGTTCCGTTAGGCAGAAATGTTATCTGTGCTTGTAATTTCGATAACAAATCTCGCCCTAGCAGTTGGACTGGACATTCAGGCATATAAAGGAACTGATGTTTTACTACGTGGCCTCCCAGTGTACAGAGTCGACTTTTAAGAACCGGTTTAGCAGCACTCCTCCCAGTTGCTCCTATTACGGTGATAGTTCTTCCTGAAGGAGGAGCGACTAGGTCAGTCACCACAGAATGTTCAGCACCAGTGTCGATCATGAAAGAACTCCTTTTTCCCCCTATTGCTACATCGACCATAGGCTCCGCTCGGCCAAGGGGGATGGAGCCCGGTCGGTATCAATAGTCCTCCATGACAGTGTCAGCCAAACCCACAAAGTCTCTATCTTCTCTCTCTCTGGGTATCTGTGCTGCTGGGTAATACCTATCCCCATTAACGCTTCCTCTATTACTCCCACCATTTCCTCCAGGGCCTCCTCTTCCTCTCGCTCTGCCTCTATAATTATTGCTATATCCTGCCCTTGTTCTATCTCTCTCTCTCTCATGTTGTTTCCTCTGTGGACACTCACTTCTCCAATGCCCTTCTTCCCTACAATACGCGCATTGGTTCCTACTTAAAGGCTCCCTATTCCACTTATTCTCGCTTTTCTCAGTTCCCCTATATACACCCTTCTCCCTTCTATCTACACCCGCGATAGCTATTGCTAACATATCTGCTTTCCTTCTCATCTTTCGCTCTTCTTCCTTTTTCGTCTCTGTCTCCCTATTCATATATACCTTATTCGCTATCTCCATTAGTTGAGTTATAGACATCCCCACAAACCCTTCTAACTTTTGTAACTTTCTCTTTATATCTCCGTAGGCCTGGCTGACAAAGGCAGAGTTAACCATCCGGGAATTCTCAGGAGCCTCTGGATTAAAGGGGGTATACAAACGGTATGCCTCCAATAATCGATCATAAAAGGCACTGGGTGACTCATCACATTTCTGCAATACCTCAGCCGTCTTTGACATATTGATCGCCTTATTCCCTCTGGCTTTCATGCCAGCAATAATGGCGTCCCTGTAAGCTTTTAAATGGGCCATGTCTGCACCATTGACATTCCAATTCGGATCTGTATTTGGATAATGGGCTGCGGCCCATGCTGCCGGGTTGGCCTGATTTTGAGTACGGGCCACTTCTTCAAGCACTTTAATTGCCGCCTGATTTATCCGTGTTCTTTCCTCGTTATTGAACAATGTCATAAGCAGTTGCTGGCAATCAGCCCAAGTGGGATTATGTGTCTGGATTATGAAGGTAATCAAATCTGTCATGGCTTGAGGTTTATCGGTGTAGGAGGAATTATGGGTCTTCCAGTTGAATAAATCAGTTGTGGTAAAGGGAACATAAACAAATACAGGATCAGCGTGTTGTAGCTGGCCTTCACCGTTAATATGTGTCGGCCCCGGTGTCAGTCGGAGAGAGGCATTTGATAATGTCGGGGTTGGAGGGTACCGGTCAGTTGTCAGGTTAGTATGGGGCTTCGTTGAGGGATGTCAGTTATGGGTTCCGGTCGAGGGGTAGTAAGACGAGGGGAAAGGGACGCTTTGTCTTTACTGAAGGGAAGATCAGTAAGTAAGATATTCCGGGCCGGGCTGGGAGGAGCCTGACCAGGAACTAGAAATGCTGTCAAATCCGGATAGGTGGGGTTAATAGGTGTAGGTACCGGAAAGGGGGGGTTTAAAACAAGTGGGCTAGCCTCTGAGCTAGAGGAGGGGGTAGGTGGAGACAACGGGGCAAGGGGAGTAGTGTTACCAACAGCACCTCCTCTTCCTCTTCCTGTAGAGGAGGAGTAAGGGGGCGGCATGGGGATCTCTGACTCAGGGGGCGTGTCCAGAATGGGCGTAATCACGGCCTTAGTGGACAACCGAGTTCTGGCCACCATGAGGCGACATTGCTCCTCGTGGCATACCCTGATCCATTTTGGCAAATCATTTACGGCCGCTTCCAACAAACAATATACAGAAACTGGCCGTAAAGTTCAGGCCTACCCGATACAGCCACGTGTACGCGCTGCACCAGATTAGGATCAAAACTACCACGTGGTGGCCATGCAGCCCCCAAAGTAGGCCATTCCCTACTACATAAAGTAGTCAGGCGTGTTGGAGACATCTTTACTCCAAAGTCATATACATTATATCCCTTCTTAAAGTTTTTTAAAATACATTCTAAGGGATCAATAATCTTTGAATCCGACGCACCCATACTTAACAATGGAGCGTCGTCTCCAACAGAAGCAAACACACTTCCAACAGTCACACTCGTTCCCCTTGGCAACAGCACCACGTGGTACAGTTACTAGGCCAAACGCACACAACAAAACATACAGGGAATTCCCGTACACACACAGCTATTTACAGTATCAGTAATTATAATACATGGTTATGGTACCGTGCGCTATGATACAGTTACACACTATTCACACTCTCGCTAGACGGCAGAGCTCACACTATCTAGCAAGATATACACTCTACTACAATAATCTTTAAAACATTTACAATTTCCCAACTAATCTATTGGCCAGTACCTCGATGGACTACCTAAAACTATTTACATCCGTTTTGGTTAGCCGTCGCTGCCCAAGCACCACATATAGCGAACTAGAGGGCGGAATTTACAACAAAACCCTTTTAGTCTATCTACTCTATCAATAGTCTAGTGGGTTCCAAATTTACACGCCTTCCCACTTAGCCAAGATAGGTTGAGATCTAGCGGACTGAATTTACACCAGGCGCCACTTAGTCTCCCGGTCCCTCCGACCTAGCGAACGAAATATACACCCTAGATACGCTAGTCTAGACAAGACACCGGTGTCCGGCTTGGGCTATTTACACAGGACCCAGCCTGACTCCAAACCAAAATTAAACGGGCTGACTACAGGGCGTTTAATTACGAGCGGTGCGCCTTCGCTCCTTCCCTCCACTGGAGGGGGCCAATTCCATACACAATACAAACCCCTTATGGGCCTACCGCACAATCGGTATCCAATACCCCTAGTGGGTCCACCGTCTAAAACAGTAGTCGTCTTACCTCCTCGTTCCTAAACCTGAGTTCACACTCATCGACGGGGACACCCCAGCACTTACTACGTGGAGGCCGATGATCTCCTGGACAACAGACCAGTGGTGCCGAGACGAAAGGAGGTCCACGCAAAAGTTCACGGGTACAGCCGTAGGGAGCGTGGGCAAAGATAGACCGTCCCACGCCTCTGCTTCTCAGCTACCGTTGAACGATGAGCTTCCCGGCCAATGCACCAAATGATACCGGAGAAACTGAAGGAAGCCGAGCACAGAGAGATGGACACAGGTTTCTTCAGGAAGGAAGAGATCTTTATTCGATTCACCGACCGGGACTCAGAGGGACTAATGTCACCAAAAAACAGCAAAGTCTGAGCCCTGATCATACAGTTTAGGTCCCTTATATAGGTATATAGCTCCTCCCATAATCAGCTCCACCCACACGTACTCTTACCCAATCAACAGAATAAAGACTAACTTCCTGTTTGACCACATGGCTTGCCCAGCACAATGGAGGAGGGGAATTCTCTATATCCTGTATTTCTGCACATGCTCCGTACACTAGTGATTGTGTCGTTGCCACGTGCAACCAACCGACTGATACATCAGTATATGCACGTGCACATACCACGTGGCAATCTCGGCCTACTAAACTTATTTTTACCGAGATTCCACCTCACTATCAATTGCCAACTCTGTTTGTAACTGGGTGAAAGGCTCAACTTCGGTTCTATCTATACAGTCTTGAATTATCTGAATACCCTTCTGTAACCATTTACTAATATTAATATCATCAATATTCCCCAGAATCACCTCCATGGGTAAAAAGGGAAACAGTCTGTATTCTATTTTGAGATCTTTTTTAATTTTATTCCAGCATCTCAGAATACTATCGATAATAATCGAATTTCCTGGGTGGGCTGGTTTACACTTATTTTTGTCCTTTCGTGTTACCCAAAATAGGTCAGAGAGACTATCTGCCTCCACAAGTGTTAGCTCTATTTGGTACCACGCTTGGTCTTTTTGATCTTTACTTAAGGTGGTAAAAGCGTGTGCAAACATGCAGGCATTATGGTATTCTATTACATTTGGGTCAGCAAGTCCTCCGAAAAGACAGTTACTTAATGGACAAGTTCACAGCTCAGGTCTGCAATACCATTACAGCTTTTTACAAAGTTGTGAGCATGTAAATAGCAGAACCACCTAATACCCGTATGCCTTGACTTCACAGATGGAGATGACCCCTGTGGGGGCGCGAATTCCTTCATTCCCATATTCGTTCTCCCCCTCCTCCCCCATCTTTTTTTCTGACCTTTCTTTACTTGCTTTGTTGTTTCTCTCTGTTTTACGTCTATTTTATTTGACTTTCGAGGAGATATTGTTCTTAAAGTTCAAAATTGAGAGGCTGGGGACAGGGTTGCCAGGATATGTTGAGCATTTTGTTCAAGTATTGTACTGATCTCTTTGTTACAACTGAATGAATGTACATTGCCAATTTGCTCTTCCTATGTGTACCTCTGTCTACATGCTCTCTTAAATAAAAAAATAAAACAATAATAATAATACACTGTGTGATACAGGGATATATTCCATATCATTCTGCTCTGAGTGGAGCCACTTTGGGACTGAGGCCTACCTCCACATGGAGAAACTGCAAAGCCTTTTAATTTCCAAATGCTGTCTACAGCGTACTTATGATTGTATGACTGGTCTGGACTTGGCTTTTACTGTATAGGATGATTCTGGGAAAATATTTGAAAAGAATGTTACAGGAAGCAGATAGCTGAAGATGTAATCTTACTATGCTGCACTGTGCTCCATTCTCAACTATTCCAAGCACAGTAGAGTGATCATTTGCAGACTGGATGCCAGATCACCTACCAAAGATCAAGACATCTGCTTTATACATTATCTTGGAGGTTCTGGATTAATTACAGTTGTGACCAAGACCTGCCAGAAGTCATATGGCAGATCATATGGGTGGGGCATTGTAATGTCATATGGGGGGGGGGGGAGCGGCAAGTTTTTGTTTGCCTACGGCAGCAAAAATCCTTGCACCGGCCCTGGCCAGAAGCAAGTCCTGGACGCCAGATCTTAACTGTGACATATATCCATTGCCCCCAGTGTGAGATGGACTGCTTGCTGCTTTATCAGAAACCAAATTCTACTCAAACCATTTTTTGACGCTATGTGTTAAGATTTTTAAACAACCAAAGCAGCAATAATGGAGATTTACTATTACACATCCCACTCTGGGTGGCTTGCTATGATACATTGCTTGATACATGGGAGAAAGCTGAATTTTACAGCAAGACAGGAGGCTTCATATTTGCATAATCATTGTTTACTGACACCTCCAGCAGCAAAGAAACTCTTAAAGGGACAATATAGGCACCCAGACAACTTAAGCTTATTGAAGTGATCGGGGTGCAGTGTCCCTGTCTCCCTTAGTCCTGCAATATAAATCATTGCAGTTTTAGAGAAACTGCAATGATTACATTGCAGCACTAAAACTTCCTCTAGAGCAGGGGTTCTCAACCCAGTCCTCAGGACCCCCTACCAGTCCAGGATTTGGGGATTACCTGGGTGTGTCTAAGGTGTTTAGAAAAAGTGAAAAAAACCACCTTAGACTCCAAGGTGTTTTTGTTTTCTTTTTCTAAACACCTTAGACACACCCAGGTAATCCCTAAACCCTGGACTGGTAGGGGGTCCTTGAGGACAAGGTTGAGAACCCCTGCTCTAGAGGCTGTCAATCAGACAGCCACTAGAGGCACTTCCTGCTTGCTAGGAATATTTTATTGATAGTGTTGATCTGATTTGTACCTTGTGGGGCTGTAGCTGGACTGCTTCTGGGGTTTGCTGCTTTCTACTTTCTTTTCCCCCGACAACACGGGCCTATTGAGGTTCTGTGACCACTTGGCTTGCCCTGGTGCCCCTTCTCCTGACTGTGGGGCTTCCCTATCCTCTTTCTCCTCTTTTGGCTGACCTACCTTTTTCCCTATTGTCCTGCTGGGGTCCTGCACACACATTGGCTTACTGTTTTTTCAAGGAAAGTCTTATCGGACCATGAACATTCTTCATTCGGCCAACTTTGTGGCTCACTTCACTTGGCAGGGTTCAGGCATTGGCAGATATATCGTTTGCTAGACCTACTCCTTTGTGTTGTGCTCTGTTTTTGGGGGTGTTTCCCAAGTACACATATACACACACACATACACCGTCTAGGTGTATTTTACTATTAATATATATATATAATTATATATATATATATATATTAATATCAAATTACACGTAGACTGATACTGATTAAATATATATATATATAATTATTGTTATATATATATTTATATATAATATAAAAAAATATGTAAATACGTAAAAAAATAAAATGAAAAAAATAATTAAAAAATCTATAGATGTGTGTTATTTCGTTCTAACTGTATTGTAATATTAATATATATATATATATTTATATCAAAATACACATAGAACTAAATAATATATATATCTATATACATAAATATATACGTATATATCACTATATATATACCTATATATAAATAAAAATATTAAAAAAAAAAATATATATATATATATATATATACACATTTATATACACATACGTATATATATACATATATTAATTCTACACATATATGTATGTAATATTTTTACATAATTAGGTATCTTAATTAATTACAATCAGCGGGACCTGCCCTACAACCTATGCCGAAAGTATAGGGAATTTAATTTACTAGCACTATATTTAACCCTATAACTTTCCAAGACACCATAAAACCTGTACATGGGGGGTACCGTTCTACTCGGGAGACTTCGCTGAACACAAATATTAGTGTTTCAAAACAGTAAAATGTATTACAACGATGATATCGCCAGTAAAAGTGAAGTTTTTTGCATTTTTCACGCACAAACAGCACTTACATGGATGATATTATTGCTCCGGTACTTTTTACTGTTTTGAAACATTTGTGTTCAGCGAAGTCTCCCGAGTCTCCCGAAGTCTCCCGAGTACAACAGTACCCCTCATGTACAGGTTTTATGGTGTTTTCAAAAGTTACAGCGTCAAATATAAGGCTTGTGTTTCATTTTTTTCACATTTAAATTCGCCAGATTGGTTACGTTGCCTTTGAGACCCTATGGTAGCCCAAAAATGAAAATTACCCCTATGATGGCATACCATTTGCAATAGTAGACAACCCAAGGTATTGCAAATGGGGTATGTCCAGTCTTTTCTAGTAGCCACTTAGTCACAAACACTGGCCAAAATTGGCGTTTTTTGCATTTTTCACACACAAACAAATACTAACGCTAACTTTGGCCAGTGTTTGTGACCAAATGGCTACTAAAAAGACTGGACATACCCCATTTGCAATACCTTGGGTTGTCTACTATTGCAAATGGCATGCCATTATGGCTGTAAATGTTATTCCTGGGCTACTATACAGTCCCAAAGGCAACGTAACCAATCTGGCGAATTTCAATTTCAAATGTAACATGCTATATTTGACCCTGTAACTTCCCAAAACACCATAAAACCTGTATAAAGGGGGTACTGTTTTACACGTGAGACTTTGCTGAATACAAATATGTGTATTTTATTGCAGTAAAAGCAAACAGTATTATGACATTGACAGTTAAAATGTCATGTAGAACTAAGAAAATAACAAAATGTCTTATTTTCTCCCATTTTCTTCATATTAAATTATGTTTCATAGCTAAATATTTGATATTAAATAAAAGCCCTCTTTCCCCTGAATAAAATGATATATAATAGGGGGGGTGCATTTAATATGAAAGAGGTGAATTACGGTTGGACAGACGTATAGCGCAAATGCCAGGTTTGGTTTACGTTTTGTTTTGTTCACAGCGTGTACATTTGGCTCAGTCCTTAAGGGGTTAAGTTTTTGGTCTTATTTATACAACATATACCATATCACTTACAGAACAAACATATATGAACAGGGGTACAACTAAATTATGTTTTCTTTTTCTGCCAAAGAAGGGGAGATCAGAGGCACAGCCATGAAGTATATTCCTTAACACGGTGAACTTTTTTTAGCCATTGATCCCATATATCATATTTTAAGAGGTTAAGACTGACATCTCTTTCCATTTGAATTTGGTTTAATAATTGAGTATATGCTTTCTGCCATATCGAGCTGCTAGTGGATTTCCAATTTTGTGCTATTATCAATTTTATCGCTAATAGCATACGGATAAGCGGCATTTTGTCTTTTAGAGGTATAATTGGCCAATTCATATGTAATAGAATTTCTGTTGGAGACCATTTTTTTGAACCTTAGATATTTTTGCAAACCAATAAAGAGATTTGTTCCAGAAATCTTTAACCACATTGCATTCCCACCATATATGTAGGTAAGTACCATTTTCTCTATTGCATCTCCAGTATATTTCAGTTTCAGAGGGGGAGATTTTTGCAGATTTTGTGGGAACCCAATACCATCTATTCATAATTTTATAATGCATCTCCAAAAGATTTAGACAATGGACTGATGGCGAGGAACTAATCAGTGTTCTATTCCAATCTTCTGCATCAATATTTAATCCTAAATATTTTTCCTAATTAGATATAGCAGGGATTTTTTGTATATTATTAAAATTTGTAATCAATTGCCTTGTTTGTGCCCATATTTTTTACATTTTTGAGTAGTTCAATATTTTTTATACATTTGAGATTAGAAAGGAATCTTGGTAAATAAGATATTTATTTAAAATATTATTTACTCTAATTTGAGAATTGGGAAGATTGAATTCCTCCATCATATCAGGAAATGATTTTAGAAATGCATTCTTCATTAAATGTGATATAGTGGTAATGTTTCTTTGTTTATAAAGATTCAGGTTTAAGTCGTTTGTAATTACCTCTAGTTTTGGCAATATTCCTAATGGCTTTTTAATATTTATCCATGATTGTATTATTTGGCTTAAAACTGTACTTTGCTGTTTTAAGATGGTAATTAGTTGTTTTTCTTGATTGATGCGACCCCACCATGATAATTCAACCTTCCTCCAATTTTTGATGGAATGGTTTGTTGATTTTAACATATCAAAAAAGTTTACCTCCTTTAATCTATTTAGATTTTTAATGATTTTGACACCAAAATATGAAAAACTGTGTTTGACCCAACTAAATTGATAGAGACTTTTAAGTAGTTTTTGTTGGTCTTTATTTTTGTGGGAAGGATCATTGATTTTTCTATATTAATTTTGTAATTAGAGACTTTACTAAATTGTTGAAATTCTTCCATAAGATTTGGTAATCATTTATCTGGGTTAGTTATTGTTAAAAGAACATTGTCTGCACATAGGCTAATTTTAAGTTGCTTTTGTTTAACAGAAAAGCCTTTCATATTTTGATTATTTTTTACAGTTGGGCATGGTATTTTGTCTGAATGGTTCCCAATACAAAAGGCACCAGGCAGGGTTGCCCACTCTCACCTCTTCTATACATGATTCAATTGATAACATGTCAATTGATAACTGCTAATGGGGTATGATACATAGACATGATTGCTTGGAGCATCCAGTCTTGAATACCAAAGTATAGTAACTATTTTCTCATGAATCCCCAACTGACCCTGTCAAAGGCTTTTTTGGCATCTATTGACAGGGTCAGGAGGGGAGTCTCATATCTTTCTATCTATTACTGGTCTGGTATTTGAGCCTGAAAATCTGTTTGGCATAAAGCCTATCTGGTCTGGGTGTATTAAATTATTTAGAACTTGTTTTAACCTGTCAGCAAGAATAGATGCGAATACTTTGATATCAGTATTCAAGAGAGAGATTGGTCTAAAGTTTTGTATTTGTAAATGATTTTTGTTAGGTTTTAAAATTGGAATTATGTTGGCTTTAGTTAATTCTAGAGGAAAATATTTTTCATCTACTATACCATTAAATGTGGATGTTAATTGGAGTAAAAGATTTGATTTGAATAGTTTATAGAAAATATTATATAGACCATCGGGATCAGGATTTTTTTGAGATTGTAACTTAGTGTCAGGCTTACCTTGCTGGGAGTCCAATATGCAGAGATATGCTCACCCTTGCAATTAGACACAGGCCAAGGTGGTCAAGGTAGAACTCACCTGGCCTGTGAATCTGTGCACGGGGGCTGTGCAGGTGAATGCTTGAAGTCGCAGTACAGAAAAGGAAATCCAGGAGAATAGTCGTAGGTAAGCCAATGGTCAGAGGATGCCAGAAATCAGGAGATACGAGTAGCGAGCCGAGGTCAGGGAATGCCAGAGGTCAGGGTACAAACGAGTAGCAATCCAAGGTCAGGAGAATACTGGAACGTGGAATAGCAATACTCCAACCAGAGTCATTGAACTGACACTGCCCTTAGGGAGGGGCAGTGTCTTATACCTTGTTGATTAGGTATCAGATTCAGCTGGAGAGTGATTGACAGGTCTGAGCCAGGTGAAGTCCAGCCCCCTAGTGCTGCAGGCAATTCAGGTATAAACGGGAGTTATCCAAAGTCCTGAAATGGCTCAGAGGTAAGAGAGCAGGTTCAGAACTGCCGAGTACACAGGTTCAAATCCCTCTTCGGGCAATAAAGGGACGACCCCGTCTGGCAGTCTGGAGGTCACGGTGTGAATCCTGACACTTAGATATATTTCATTCTACTTCTTCCATTGATTGTTTGTGTTAGTTTTGCAAATGCTAGATTTGGTAAATATTTGTCTATTTCTGAATCTTGGGGAGGATTGTTTTAATTATATAAATCTTCATAGTAATTGTTAAATGCTTTTCCTATACTTTCAGGAGATAATAAAGTGTTGTTATTTACCATCAGTTTAGATATCTTAGATTTCAAGTCATTTTTTAAATATGTCGGAGTGTAATTTATCTGTTTTATTACCTTTAGCGTGATATTTAATTTTCATTTTCTTCATTGCGTAAATCGATTTCTGTCTTAATTTAGAATTTATTTGTTCTTGTATTTTTTATCATTTCTGAATAAATTTGATTTGATGGATGTTTTTTTATTTTCATTAGAAATATTTTATATATAAATCGGTCATGTTTTTCCCTTGGTTTTTTTTATGTTCTTGGTCTAACTTCATTAAATTACCTCTAATAACAGCCTTAAAAGCACACCAGTTGTTAGCTATAGCTGCGTCTTGTGGATTATTTTCTTTAAAGTATAAATTAATTCAATTTAAAATATATTCTTTATTTTCTTTTGAATTGAGCAAATATTAATTTAATCTCCAGGGAGGTCTACTCTTATGTCTAAATGAGTCTTTTAATTTAAGCACAAATTTACTGTGATCTGACCATGTGTTATTTAAAATATTTAATTTAGAAATTCTGTTTAGTAGCGATTGGTTTCCACAAATCAAGTTGATCCTATGACATATTTACTCTGAAGAGATGAGTAAAATCTTTTTCCCCTGAATGGGAAATTCTCCAGGCATCATACAAATGTAATTTATTTAGAGTATTGGTCAGCATCATAGCTTGTTTTTTTTTAGTTTTTTGTTATTGATTGGGGTAGATTTTAAAAATGTGTTATCTATCTAATTCTACATCTAAGATACAGTTGAAATCTCCTGCAACTATAAGCCATATCTGATATTTTCTTAAGGTGACCAACTCGAGAAACATCTGTTTTGTTTCTACATTAATTGACATACAAAGGTATACATTTATTTATATCTTATTCCTTTATCTTTTCTACTGATATTTATTCTCACTTTCCTTTCTCTGATTTCTCTCTCTGTCTTGATCTCCTATCATCTTATTATGTCGATCTTATGTATAGGCAGATATGAGATAAGAGAAATATAAAAGAAGATATTTGAAAAAGAGGGAAAGAAAACAAAATATTAGGTAGACAGAGTGTGTGTATGTTAGGATAAAATTGAATAAAAGTGTGTTTCCTATGTGGATCTGTGATATATTGTATATATAGTGTGATGTGGTGATTGACTCATATGTTGGTGTATTTTGTTGGCCAAAGAAAATAGTGTAAAGTGATGATACGTGAGAGAAGAAAAAAATTAATAAAATAAATATATATATATATTTATATATATATATTAAATAAAGAATTGTACCGATTGTGGTGGTAATTGTAGATGAACCCATAATGTTAATTGAAATCTGTATGTCTAGTATAGTGAAAATGTTATAGAATGGTGTAGAAAGTGACAATAAAGTGATTGTATGATAATGAGTGAAATGTAAAATTATCAAGTTGTTGATGTTTAGGATTATAAATCTATAATATTGTAATGATACACAAGTGATAATATGAGTAAAGAATTAATTGTAATGTGTGTAATTTTTGAAGAGAAAAACAAAACAAACAAAAAACAACAACGTACTATTGCTTTTGGTAATGCTACTGTTGCGGTCGCCGGCCCGCCGAGTCTCACGGCCGTGCCCGACCGGCACAGCCTCGCCGACAACACGAGCTTACCTGCTCATCGGCGAGCCGGGAACCGCTCCCCCAGGTCTTCCGGGCATCACGCCCAAATCCAAGATGGCGCCGACCGCGTGGTCGCGTCTATCACTAGCCCCGCCCCCGGAAATTATACCAACGTGTGCGTGACGTCACAACGTCAACGCACACGCACGTTTTGGGGTCAGAGGTCGCCCTCTGACCAATCAGAGCATAGAGAGGGATATTTAAATCCCTAACTCACCCCAGTACTCTATCGTGGTTTCCGTTTCCTGGTTTCCTGAGAGTGCTCATTTTTCGTGTTTCTGATTTCCTGGTATCCTGATCTTGGCTTTTCCCTGGTTATTCTAAATTCTGGTTTCCCTGACTTGGCTTGTGTTTACGGTATTGTGTATTTTCTGGCTTCCCTGACCTCGGTTTTCCCTTTGACCATTCTCTGTCTCTAGCGTATTAGTCCGGCCATTCTAAGGTCCGGTTTACACTCTGTCCTTTTATTTCCCTTTCCTTGTTTTCTGTATATGTTTACATAGTTTCTGCGTGCTGGACCACACTAGTAGTCGCGACATTACGACAGGGCCATGGATCCTGCAGAATTATGCAAACATATGATTGCTTGTGAGAGTAGGGTGGAGGATATGAACCACAGGTTAGACCAATTTGCCCAGGCATTTCAGACCTTGCTCCAGAGGACTGCCTATTTAGAGGTCCCTCCTGTACCACCTGTGGTTCCGCCACCTGTAGTGGTTCCCATGCCACATAAACCACCGTCCATAACCCTTTCACCTCCCCCTCGTTATGGAGGTGATTCCAAAGAATTTAGAGGTTTTTTAAACCAAATTGAGTACCACTTCGAAGCCTCTCCAGGTTCATTCCCTACAGATAGATCAAAAATTGGCTATCTGATTAACCAATTAACTGGAAAGGCCTTAACCTGGGCTAACCCCTTATGGGAGAGTGGAGACGCAGTAGCCCGTGATTACAGTGTCTTCCTCACAGCATTTAAGGCTACTTTTGAACCGAAAGGCAGAGAGAAGAACGCTGCCAAAGCCCTTATGAGAATAAAACAAGGCAGTCGCTCTGTAGCCGATTACGCCATAGAGATGCCAGAACACTGGCATCCGAAGTTGACTGGACCAATAGTGGTTTGGTGGCTGCCTTCTCTGAAGGTTTAGCTGAGAGTATACAGGACGAAACCGCAGCTAGAGACCTTCCGGTTAATCTCAATGAGTTTATTACGTACATGATAGATATCGATAACAGGCTCAGAGAGAGAGAGAAAAACACTCGTAATAGAACAACGTAATAGACGTCCTAACTTGTCCATAGCTCCTCGTTTCTCTAACCCAGTGGTGAGTAGCCAAGCTCCTCCTCCAGAACCTGAACCCATGCAATTGGGTAGTGCTAAACTCACTGAGGCAGAGAGACAACACAGACGTAATGAAGGGCTATGTATGTATTGTGGCAAGGGGCATCAAAGATTGTCATGCCCGGTTCGGCCGGAAAACTTGCACACCTAAGGCACGTACGGGGACCGACCTTAGGTGTGATGTATATGTCCCCTAAATTGACTAAGAACCGTTTCCTTGTCAGAGTTACCTTGTCTTTTAATAAAACCACTGTACAGTGTGAGGCTATGATTGACTCTGGGGCAGCGGAGAATTTTCTAGACAAAGAATTCTCTGCAAAATATCTCCTGCCCTTAAGACAGAAAGAGAGACCTATAGCAGTCGAGGCCATTGATGGAAGGCCTCTTACCCAGCCTTTCATCGCACACAAAACTCTGCCAATCACTGTCTCAGTGGGTATTCTTCACTCTGAAGAGATGGTCTTTCAAATCTTATCTTTGCCTACATGTCCGATAATACTCGGTTTCCCTTGGCTCCTGAAACACAATCCACGTTTGGATTGGGTTGAAGGAGAGTTTGTTAGTTGGGGTGAGAGATGCAAAGGTGTTTGCCTAAAGCAGATACCACAACCAATTGGTACCATCAATGTTCCTATTGCACCTCCCCTGACCACACAGATACCGCCGCAGTATTTGGATTTAAAGGAGGTGTTCAACAAAGTCCAGTCAGAGGGGTTACCTCCACATAGGCCCTATGACTGTGCCATAAATTTATTACCAGGTACTATGCCTCCAAAGGTAGGAGTTTATGCTTTATCCCACCAAGAAAAGCTTTGTTTAGAAGAGTATATAAAGGATACTCTCAGAAAGGGTCATATCCGTAGGTTCTCCTCACCCGCCGGGGCTGGGTTCTTCTTTGTCTCTAAAAAAGAAGGAGACCTACGCCCCTGTATCGACTATAGGGGTTTGAATAGGATTACTATAAAAATGCCTACCCTATTCCCCTTATATCAGAGCTATTTGACAGATTGAAAGGAGCTCGAGTCTTCACTAAGCTCGATCTCAGAAGTGCGTACAACCTAGTCAGGATTAAGGACGGCCACGAGTGGATGACCGCATTTAACACAAGAATGGGACATTACGAATACCTGGTTATGCCGTTTGGATTATGCAACGCTCCAGCGGTATTCCAGGATTTTATTAACGATGTCCTAAGAGAGTACCTCCACATGTTCGTTCTAGTGTACCTGGACGACATTCTCATCTATTCCCCAGACCTAGAGACACACCACGAACATGTGAGAGTAGTACTCAAAACCCTGTTACAGAATGGTCTTTACTGTAAACTGGAGAAATGCCAGTTTGACCAAACGGAGATACAATTTCTTGGATATGTTATATCTCCGTCCGGTTTCCAGATGGATCCCCGCAAGCTGGAGGCAGTCTTACAGTGGCCGTTGCCCAAGGGCCTTAAAGCTACACAACGCTTTATAGGTGTTGCGAATTACTACCGCAAATTTATTAAAGGGTTTTCTTCTGTAATTTCTCCTATAACCAATTTAACCAAAAAAGGAGCAAATTGCATATCTTGGCCCAAAGAAGCAAGAGAGGCATTTGAACAGTTAAAATCTTTATTTTCCTCAGCACCTGTCCAGACCCATCCTGATCCAACCAAACCATTTATCCTAGAAGTGGATGCGTCAGAAACAGGAGTTGGAGCCATTCTGTCTCAGAGAGAAAATCCTGATATGCCTTTACATCCCTGTGGGTTTTACTCTCGCAAACTCACACCTGCAGAGGAGAACTATGACATAGGGAATAGGGAACTTTTGGCCATTGTACTTGCCCTTAAGGAATGGAGGCATCTCTTGGAAGGTTCCAAAGAGCCACTTTTGATCTTCACTGATCATAAGAATTTGGCTTATATTGGGGACGCTAAGAGATTGTCCTCTCGTCAGGCTAGATGGTCATTGTTCCTCTCCCTATTCAATTTCGTAATTACTTATAGGCCTGGAACTAAGAACACAAAGGCAGATGCACTTTCTAGACAGTTTGAGACAGATGAAGTTCCTGAACAAGAGGTATTTCCTATCATACCTCCAGAATGCCTCATTGCCACCACAGTTTCCGAGGTGTCTTCTCCACTCTTCTGTGCCATAATAGCAGATAAAACTCAGGCACCCGTGGGAAAACCTCAGGATAAACTGTATGTGTCACCTCCGTTAAGAAAAAAGGTACTTGATTTATTCCATGATAACTTCACAGCAGGTCATCCTGGAGTCCATAAAACCCTCTCTGCTATCTCCAGGAGGTTTTGGTGGTCTACTCTTAGGAACGATATCAAAGATTATGTGGGGGCATGTCAAATATGTGCCATTTCTAAAGTTCCTCCTAGATCACCCCCTGGACTGTTACAACCACTGCCCGTACCTAATGCTATATGGACCCATTTAGCCATGGATTTCATTGTGGATTTACCCAGTTCAAATGGGTTCAATACAGTTCTTATGGTCATCGATAGATTCTCGAAGATGGCACATTTTATTCCACTTAAAAAATTACCATCCGCTCAAGATCTAGTTCAGATATTCTTGAGAGAGATCTTTCGGTTGCACGGTGTACCCAAAAGCATAGTATCTGACAGAGGTACCCAATTTATTTCTAGGTTTTGGCGTTCCTTTTGTAAACAATTGGGCATCGAACTCTCCTTTTCGTCAGCTTATCATCCTCAAACAAATGCAGAGAGGGCTAATCAGTCTTTAGAAGCCTATTTACATTGTTTTATCAATGCCAATCATTCTAACTGGTATGAACTCTTACCCATGGCTGAGTTCGTCAGGAACAACGCGACTCATGAATCTTCTAATCATAATCCATTCTTTGTAAATCAGGGTTATCACCCCACTATTTTCCCTTCTGAATTCTCAGACAAGGACATTCCTGCTTTAAACACCCGTTTAGAATCTATTCATGATACCTGGGATTCCGTTCATTCAGCTCTACAAAAGGCTTCGTTATGTGCAAAAGTCCAAGCTGACAAGAAACGGGGTGCCAATCCTGTCTATCACCCAGGTGACAAGGTGTGGTTCTCCACACGACATATCAAACTTAAGGTTCCGTCCATGAAATTTGCCCCTCGGTACATAGGTCCCTTTCGAGTCATCCGACGTATCAATCCAGTGACCTATTCCTTGGCGCTTCCTGCTCATATGAGGATTGCCAATACGTTTCATGTATCTTTGCTCAAGCCCCTTACTTGCAATCGATACACCGGGATAACCACACCTCCTCCGCCCTTGGTAGTGGGTGACCAGGAGGAGTACGAAGTTCGTTCTATAACGGATTCCAAAATGTCCAGAGGTATCTTGTCCTATCTTGTTGACTGGAAGGTTTATGGTCACGAGGAACGTTGTTGGGTTCCTGCTGACCGGGTTCATGCGCCCCGTCTTGTCCGGTCGTTTCACAACCGCTTTCCTCTTAAGCCGGGTCCTTCCCGCCAGGTGAGCGGTCTTCGAGTGGGGGGTACTGTTGCGGTCGCCAGCCCGCCGAGACTCGCGGGCGTTACCGACCGGCACAGCCTCGCCGACAACACGAGCTTACCTGCTCGTCGGCGAGCCGGGAACCGCTCCCCCAGGTCTTCCGGGCATCACGCCCAAATCCAAGATGGCGCCGACCGCGTGGTCGCGTCTATCACTAGCCCCGCCCCCGGAAATTATACCAACGTGTGCGTGACGTCACAACGTCAACGCACACGCACGTTTTGGGGTCAGAGGTCGCCCTCTGACCAATCAAAGCATAGAGAGGGATATTTAAATCCCTAACTCACCCCAGTACTTTGCCCTGTCGTGGTTTCCGTTTCCTGGTTTCCTGAGAGTGCTCATTTTTCGTGTTTCTGATTTCCTGGTATCCTGATCTTGGCTTTTCTCTGGTTATTCTAAATTCTGGTTTCCCTGACTTGGCTTGTGTTTACGGTATTGTGTATTTTCAGGCTTCCCTGACCTCGGCTTTCCCTTTGACCATTCTCTGTCTCTAGCATATTAGTCCGGCCATTCTAAGGTCCGGTTTACGCTCTGTCCTTTTATTTCCCGTTCCTTGTTTATGTATATGTTTACATAGCTACTGCGTGCTGGACCACACTAGTAGTCGTGACAGCTACTGCATCATTTTCACCTTCCTTTTATTATTTATCAACTTTCCTCCCCATTATTCTTTCCTCGTAAACCATTTTTGTTATATTAACAAATATTTTACAAATATCTCTATATTGAACATATGAAGGGTGGAGTAAAAAAGAAAAAATATATATTTTAAGTCTCTTTGATTAGGTTAATCTGTGGGGGGGAAAAAAAACTTAATTTTAATACTTGATTAAGCCTTAACTTGAAAATTAGAGAAAGAATTAAGAACATGTATGAATATTTCCTTTTTGTTAATTTCCCATCTTCTCAATTGTTACTTTTCTTCGTATTTCCCAGTTTTCTTTCAGAATCAGAATTCAGACAATCTTCTTGTTATTCATCTATTCTTTTAGCTTATTAACCTGTTTGAACTCTTAAATGGAGTCTTTCCAGAAGCTTCTCAGTTTGTTAGGGTATCCCCATCTGTATTTGAGATTGTGTATTTTGAGAACTAGTAGAGATGTCTTAAAATCTTTTCTCCAGGGTCTTGTTCCAATTGATAGATTTTGTTAGAATTGGATATCTTAATAAGTTTCGTCTGATTGATTAGAACTTTTGAATAGTCTTAGAATATTTTCTTTAAAACTAAGAATGAAATTGGACTATTACGTCTCTAGGTGTGTTTGGATCTAGGTACTTAGGTTTATTTAGCCAATGGAATCTTTCTAAAATAATATCATGATCTTGAATTGTTGCTCCTAGTGATTTGCAAGGGGGTTGCAAGCTTATTATATCTTTATATTGCTTTGCTTTTATCTTCCTCTTTTTTTTTTTTTGCTCCAACTTCTTAACGTTACTTTATATTTAGCTCTGTTTTTTTTTTATGTTATGTTTTTTTTTTTTAGATTTTAGTGGGGTGTGGAATGCTAATTTATTCTAGTATATCTCCCAGTCACCACACTTAGACCAGCTTTATATAGAACTGTTCAGTATATATATTTCTTAATATACTTCTTTGTGTTTTCCTTTCCTTCTTTTTTTTCTCTTTTTTTCCCCCTTATTTCTTTTTCTTTTCTTTAATCTTCTCTTTCATTATTGCTTTTAACTCCCTCTACTTCTTTCCTTTGTTCCTTCTTTCGTTGTTTTTTTTTCTTTCTCCTCACTTCCCTTTCTTTGCCCTGCTTTTCCTCCCTGTCTTTAACTTTCTTTAACTTAGTTTATTATACTTTTTTGCATGTATATTTACTTATAAATTTACTCCAGTGTTCTATTAAGCTTCAGGTAGTTAAAAAAAACAAAAAAAAGCAATTATCCTACCCAATTCTGATGACTCTTCAATTCCGGCAGCTCAGTTGTTTGATGCCGCTGTAACACGGCAGCGTTGTTACGCAACTCTCACAACCTCAGGGACAACACACCAGAGCGCGGTATACTAGTTGAATAGCGGTCGTGTAGTGTTGAGTATCTGTTGGTATGTTGCTTGTTGGGATTTACACATGTGTATTCTGGGGTCTATCTGTATCTATGTCGTTGCATGCCTCCTTTGATGCCTACTTCACAATCCGTTAGACTGGCTCCATCAGCTCCTCCCCCTGATGTGCGCTCGCTCGCGTATTCACGTCATCAAGTTCCTCCCCTATGTCTTTGTTTTCTGGTGCCTTTATTACGTGGTTTGATCAGTTTTAACTTGCTTTACATGTGGCGCATTTACCGTTGGGGGCAGGTGTTATGCTTATGTTCTTTTATTGATATTTTGGTGATATTGTTACCTGTACCTGCATTGATGACAGTTTATTGGTGCAATATTCATCTTAAGTTTACTTCCACAAAATTTCTCTCTTTCCTATCCCCTCTCCCTTCCATCCTTCCCTGTGTCTCAATCCCCGCTAGTCCCTTATGTGTCAATACCCCGTCAAACCATGTGTCTCAATTTCCCAACGTCCCATTCCATGTGTCTTAATTCCCCCCAGTCCCTTCCATGTGTCAGTTCCCCCTTCCATGTGTCTCAATTCCACTCCCAGTCTATTCCATGTGTTTAAGCCTCCCCCCACTGTCCCTTCCATGTGTCTCAATTCCCCCTCAGTCCCTTCCACGTGTCAATTTCCCCTCCTGTCTCTTCCATGTGTCTCTTCCTCATCCCCCTCTGTATCTACTCTCCGCTGTCCATGTAGCGCGGCCGAGTGGAACGCGGTACTCGATCTGGCAGGAAGTGTGGGAAACAGAGGCTCCTCTACCACTTGTAGTGACCAGCAGGAGGGGAGTGCTGTGTGCTGCCTTCCTGCTGGTCACACAGTGACAGTGATCATGGGTCAGTGCGGTTGCACTGACCCCTGTCACCGTGGTAGTTGCGCCACTGAGCAGAGTATTAGAGCGGCAGACAATAAATTGTGGCCTTACAGTGACAATTTTACAGTGATCTTCCCAGCCTATAAAAAAACACAGGATTCAGCTCATGTTGGCATTTTAGGGCCCATTAGCTATGCCAACATATAATGTACTTGTAGGCAAATGTATTGGGGACAAATTGGTAACCTGCCTAAGGCTCTGTGGAATCTTAATCCTTAATCAGCTAAATAAAGCATCAAACACAATACCTATATAGAACATATCTCAGTGTCATAGAAAGGGAGTGACATAGAGATCCCCAAAGTTTCAGTAGCAAAACTGAAACTATTTTCACACAAAAGTACCCCCACCCCCTTTTTTTTGGTATTCAATGGCAGATATATTTTAAGGTGTTTGTATAGAAGTGTATAGTGGGATAGACTGTGTATCTGTGCTTACTACCTACTTTAGAGTTATAATTTTGTGGGCAACCCTTAAAAATCTAACTTTGAAAACTGGATTTGTTTCCATGGAGACATGTGCAATGTTCTGGATGCTTTCTGCACTTCCTGATTACTGAATTAGGATTCGCAGATGTTTTACAAATCATGCTCAAGATGAACTCTGTGAAAGATTTTACTAATACCAGGACATTTTTTCCAGCTGTGTCAATGTTTAACCCTTTGAGCAGTGTTAATTTTGTCAACTAACAATTTTAGTCAAATTTTAGTTGACTCAACTAGAACTAAAACAATTCAGATGACTAAAATACGACTGAAACTAAATTTACTTTTAAGTCAAAAGACTATGATTAAAACTAAATTAAAATTTGCTGCCAAAATTGACAATGGCAGGTAAGACACATGGGGGGCTGAGGAATTGAAACACACCAGGGGCTGGGGGGAAATCAGAGACAGAGAGGGGCTGGGAACGGGGCAAAAGAGACAGAGGCGTTAACAAAACCCATTAGATTTCATTAGTGTCACATTCTCTCATTCTGGTCACTGGAAGTTCAACATGGCACCTCATGGCAAATGACTCTCTGAGGATCTGAAAAAAAAGAAATGTTGCTCTACATAAAGATGGCCTAGGCTATAAGAAGATTGCCAAGACCCTGAAACTGAGCTACAGCGATTTCACAAGACGTGTTCCACTCAGAACAGGCCTCGCCATGATCAACCAAAGAAGTTGAGTGCATCTGGTCAGCGTCATATCAAGTGGTTGGCTTTGGGAAATACAAGAGTGCTGCCAGCAGAGGTTAAAGTGGTGGGGGGGGTCAGCCTCTCAGTGCTCAGACCATACGCTGCACACTGCATTGGTCTGCGTGGCTGTCGTCCCAGAAGACACAAGATGATGCACAAGAAAGCCTGCACAACAGTTTGCTGAAAACAAGCAGGACATGGATAAGGACTAAGGACATGGATTACTGGAACCATGTCCTGTGGTCCAATGAGACCAAGATAAACTTATTTGGTTCAGATGGTGTCAAGTGTGTGTGGCGGGAACCAGGTGAGGAATACAAAGACAAGTGTGTCTTGCCTACAGTCAAGCATGGTGGTGGGAATGTCATGGTCTGGACCTGTATAACGGCTGCCGGCACTGTGGAGCTACAGTTCATTGAAGGAACCATAATTGCCACCATGTACTGTGACATACTGAAGCAGAGCATGATCCGCTCCCTTCGGAGACTGGGCCGCAGGGCAGTATTCCAACATGATAACGACTCAAATACACCTCCATGACGACCACTGACTTGCTAAAAAAGCTGAAGGTAAAGGTGATGGACTGGCCAAGCATGTCTCCAGATCTAAACCCTATTGAGCATCTGTGGGGAATCCTCAAACAGAAGGTGGGGGAGCGCAAGGTCTCTAACATCCACCAGCTCCGTGATGTCGTCATGGAAGAGAACTCCAGTGGCAACCCATGAAGCTCTGGTGAACTCCATGCCCATGGGGGTTAAGGCAGTGCTGGAAAATAATGGTGGCCACACAAAATATTGACACTTTGGGCCCAATTTGGACATTTCCACTTAGGGGTGTACTCACTGCCAAGGGTTTAGTCATTAATGGCTGTGTAAACACCAAAGAAAAAGTTACCTACGCTCTCTCCTAAATCTCTATGTATATTTAAACAAAGGAGGGAATTTAGTTACTCCAATGGCCATTGGAGGGAATGCCCGCCTGCCAACGTCAAGGCAGACCACCTTTCCTACACTGACCTTTCACCTTGCTTCCTTGAGGCAAAGATATCTCTAATGACACAGAGATGGGTATTTTTTATATACACCCCTATATACTCAGTGGTGTATCCTGGTTTTGTGCTGCCCTAGGCAGGACAAAACTCAGACGCACCCCCCCCCCCCGCGCCACCCCCACCCAACCTTTCCCCCCGCCCCGCATTCTAAATACACACACATTCACTGACAGATACGCATACACTAGCTAACAGAAACACACACTCGCTAACAGAAACACACACACACTAACAGACACACTCACACTCAGTAACAGACAAACACACTCACTAACAGACACACACTCACTCACTAGCAGACACAAACTAGCAGACACACACACTCACTAACATACACACACACTCACAGGCAAACACACACACTAACAGACACACACAGTCAGACACACACACTAACAGACACACACAGTCAGACACACACACACTCACTAACAGACACACACACACACACACTAACAGACACACACACTCACCCACCCACATTAACACATTTTTTAAAATTTATTTAAACACCCCCCCAGCCTCCTTACCTTTGGGAATGCTGGGGGGGGGGGGGGAGGAGTGTCTCTTCCTCCCTGGTGGTCCAGTGGCTGCTGGGCGAGCGGCACTGCCTGGCGGGCGGGCGGGCGGCTGGCGAGGGAGCACTTCCTTTGAGCTGCGCGCCTCAGAGTGAGGCTGGGAGCCGGAATATGACGTCAAGGCTAACAAGACATTTGCCCTGGGCATTCGGGGGCGGGCTTTTTTGCCGCCCCCTGGAAAATGCCGCCCAAGGCAAATGCCTTGTTTGCCTCGCGGCTAATACGCCCCTGTATATACTTATTAACCCTTAATAGGGAACACATGGGATGGTAGGCAGCATTGTAACATAGCTGTGTGATACAAAAAGTGAATACAAATACAAAATAACACTCCCATCACTCCTGGGCGGCATTTTGTATTAATCGCTGTGTGTTGTTATTTTGAGGGGACAGCAAATTTACAGTTTTACAGGATATACTCTTACTACTTTACTACTACAGAGTGTCATTTCTTCAGTGTTGTCACATGAAAAGATATAATAAAATATTTACAAAAATGTGAGGGGTGTACTCACTTTTGTGAGATACTAGTTACATCAATCTATCTTTATTTTTTAAAACAGTTTTCTTTTGAAACCATGTGGCTAAATAATCAATAATAAAAATAGATAATTTTTGTCATTAAATCTTTCTTTTGTCAGCTAGAAGTCATATTAAAAAAAGTAATTCTAAAACATTTGAAAATTTGGCAGGTTGGGATTATACATTTAAATTAACACTTCAAACACCATAACCACTACAGCTTGCAAACAGTTTGAAAGGTAGAGTCTTTTTCTGACCTGGAAGCTCCTGCTAGTGGGTTTTTCCATTAGCACCTCCCTGTACCACCAGGCTTAGCTCAGTGTGGAGCTTTCCAACATTAGGGGAACAGGTGATGGGCACCCACTGGACCCAGTGGCATACACACAACCCATGGGGCCCCGGTGCGAAAACTGATCCGTGGGCCCCCCCCCGCGCTTACTCTGCGCGGGCTGGGGCTGCAACACATGGCGGTGCGCACCTGGTCGCAGGGCTGCGACCCGTGCGACCGCGGTATGTACGCCAGTGCATGCATAAACACATACACTTAAAGGACCACTACAGACACACAGATCACATCAGCTCAATGAAGTGGTCTGGGTGCCAGGTCTCTCTAGTTTTAACCCTGCAGCTGAAAGCATATCAGTTTCAGAGAAACTGCTATGTTTCACTGAGGGTTAATCCAGCCTCTAGTGGCTGTCTCATTGACAGCCGCTAGAGGATTTTCTGCGATTCTCACTGTGAAAATCACAGTGAGAAGACGCTGAACGTCCATAGGAAAGCATTGAGTAATGCTTTCCTATGGGCGGTTTGAATGCGCGCGTGGCTCTTGCCACGCATGTGCATTCGGAGCTGAGAGGCGGATCGGGACGGAGAGATCCCCAGCGCCAAGGGAGGCGCTGGAGAAAGGTAAGTGCTTAAGACACACACACACACAAGCACACTCTCATGAACAGACGCACACATTTACTGACAGACACACACTCAGTGGCAGACGCACACAAACATACTCAGTAACAGACACACACACTAACACACTCACTCACACTAACAAACACTAACACACACACTAACACACTAACACACTCACTCACACTAACAACCACTAACACACACACACACTCACTAACACTAACACACTCACTAACACACACACTAACACACACACACTAAAACTAACACACACTAACACTCACACTAACACACACACTCACTAAAACTAACACACTAAAACTAACACACACACACTAACAAACACACTAACACTCTATCACTAACACACTCACTAACACACACACACGTTTTTTTTATTTAATCCCCCCAGCCTCCTTACTTGTGGGAGAGCTGAGGGGATTCCCTGGGGTCCAGTGGTGTTGCTGGCTCTGCTGTCACCCGGCTGGCTGGTCCTGCGGGCGCGCGAGGGAGCACTGTCCCCTGAGTGCTCCCTCTTCAGCTCCCTCGTGCGCCGCGTACTGATGCCGGAGCCGGAAGATGACGTCATCTTCCGGTTCCAGTTTCAGTGCGGTGCGCGAGGGAGCTGAAGAGGGAGCACTCAGGGCAGAGTGCTCCCTCGTGCGCCCGCAAGCCGGGTGACAGCAGGGCCAGCCTCGGGGGGCCCTGAGGTGGCCGGCTCCTGGGCCCCCCAGCAGAAGAGGCTGGCCCTGTGGGTACATACCTGGGTCGCAGGGTGGCCGGGCCCCCTGGTGGGCCGGGCCCGGTCGCGACCCCTGCGACCCCGGTATGTACGCTGACTGGACCCCAGGTAAGTTGTCAAACTATTCAAAGTTTCACTTCTTACCCTTGGAGAGCACCTGTGAACTTTGTGGTTACTGTGCTTAGAATGTTCCTTGCAGAAACCAAAAACAATACATAAATATATATATATATATATACAAGTATAAAAACAACAACTAAGTATTATAGGAATTGTAGTCTATTGAAAGAGTTACCAACCATTTGACACTGCAACTCCTGCATAATGCACCAGCACAGCAAGACATAATCGTGATGTGCAGAAGTGACAAGAAGGGCCAGTGCTTCTCTGCCTCATGGAATACTGACATGCTTTAAATCAGGAATCATGACCCCCACATTTGTCATGTGACATCCCAAACTTGAACCTCTGTTGCTGTCTGTTGGAATATAATTATACAATTTACCAGTTTGAAACACTAATATTTGAGTTCAGCTCAGTCTCCCGAGTAAAACAGTAGCCCCTATGTACAGGTTTTATGGTGTCTTGGAGAGTTACTGGGTCAAATATAGAGCTTGCGAATTAAGTTATCTGCACTTTCTCCCTGTGTTGTCAGGCATGTCAATCAAATTTTAATTAATCAAATCACATAATTATGTTAAAAGATTACTTAAATATACATGTAGAATTTTAAAGGAACACTATAGTCACCTAACTTACTTTAGCTAAATAAAGCAATTTTAGTGTATAGATCATTCCCCTGCAATTTCACTGCTCAATTCACTGTCATTTAGGAGTTAAATCACTTTGTTTCTGTTTATGCAGCCCAAGCCACACCTCCCCTGGCTATGATTGACAGAGCCTGCATGAAAAAAAAAACTGGTTTCACTTTCAAACAGATGTAATTTACCTTAAAAAATTGTATCTCAATCTCTAAATTTAACTTTAATCACATATAGGAAGCTCTTGCAGGGTCTAGCAAGCTATTAATATAGCAGGGGATAAGAACATCTTAATTAAACAGAACTTGCAATAAATAAAACCTAAATAGGGCTCTCTTTACAGGAAGTGTTTGTGGAAGGCTGTGCAAGTCACATGCAGGGAGGTGTGACTAGGGTTCATAAACAAAGGGATTTAACTCCTAATGGCAGAGGATTGAGCAGTAAGGCTGCAGGGGCATGTTCTATACACCAAAACTGCTTCATTAAGCTAAAGTTGTTCAGGTGATTATAGTGTCCCTTTAACCCCTTAAGGTCCAAACTTCTGGAATAAAGGGGAATCAGAACATGTCACACATGTCATGTGTCCTTAAGGGGTTAATATATATGCATTTTTAGGTATTTAAATTCCACGCGTATACTAATGTAATCTTTTATGTAATTATTAGTGATGTCCCGAACTGTTCGCCAGGAACCGTTCGCTGGCGAACATAGCTTGTTCGCGGCAGGCGAACATATGCGATGGTCGGTCCGTTTACCTATTCGTCATGGAGGTGGGAGGGTCTGGGGGGGAGGGTCTGCTGCTGATTGGCTGGAATGTGTCTGCTGACTGTGAGGTACAGGGTCAAAGTTTACTCAATGATGACGAATAGGGGGCGGACTGACCATCGCATATGTTCGCCCGCCGCGTTCGCCACAAACAAGCTATGTTTGCCAGCGAACGGTTCCTGGCGAACAGTTCGGGACATCACTAGTAATTATATGTATTTATATATATATATATATATATATATATGCGGTTATTTGTATTTTATATATAGATAGATATATATAGAATGTCATTCTAAGTGTATTTTGTTACCAATATATATATATATATATATATTAATAACAAAATACAGTTAGAATGAAATTACATATGAATATATAATTTATATAAAATTTTGTTTCAATATTTTTTTTATTTATTTATTATTGTAATTATAGGTATATATATAATATATGTGTATATATCTATGATATATATATACATATTATATATATGTAACGTCATTCAAGTGTATTTTAATACTAATATATATACTTATATTAATATTAAAATACACTTTGTATGACGTTACATATATAATATGTATATATATTATAAATATATATAATAGATATACATATATTATATATATTAATACATTTCTATTTTAATTTTAAACATGTTTAATATATTTTTTTTACACCTCCCACCAGCAGGAGACTGTCTGACATTTTAGACAGTCCCCCTGCTGGCAGATCCACAGCCAGCTATAGGGGGCCATATTTGTCGGGGGAGGGCAGCCCTCCAGAAGAGGATCGCGGCAGAGGTAAGTCCACCAGACCTCCGTTCTATGCCGCCGCAACGGCTTTAAAGCCCTTTTAATGCGGGACAGCATAGAACGCCGTAATGGCGTTAATCCTCAAACATACATACACGTTCCATCCACACAGCAGCACACAGCTATGCAGGCTATAAACGTTCACATCTATGTTGCAGATTGGTTCTGGTTTCTGAAGTTCTAGACCAGGCATAGGCAACCTTCGGCACTCCAGATGTGTTGGACTACACCTTTCATAATGCTTTGCCAGCATTAAGGGTGTAAGAGCATTTAGGGGATGTAGTCCACAACAACTGGAGTGCCAAAGGTTGCCTATCCCTGTTCTAGATAATCATCTTATTCACACTCGCCTCGACACATAAACAGAATACATTTCATCTACTCCATCATCTGAGGACCTTGATCTCTCTCCACAATGCTTGTCTTCTGCTTGGTGTTTGCTGATGGCAAATAATAAGAATATGTAGCAATATCCATTACAGCCTATATCATATATCTTTATTTCCTCTTCTTGAAGAAAGAAATGATCTGGCTTATGGAACGCCTTAACAGTCAAAAACCTGTGTTTAGATTAAAGTAATTCTCATAAGATCTAGTTAGTCATGACAAGAGGCAGGAGATATTTTTATTCAATAAAGGTAATACAGACAGCACTTAAAATATGCTGTGTCAATCAATAGAAAAAGAAACACAATGTGACAGAATCAATGGTGAAAAGAGTGTGAATAAAGACACATATAGTTAACTCAGAAAGAAATGTTGAAAAGAATATTAATTTCAGTACTGTGTTTTATGGTGATGGGACTCAGGCCAAGCTTCAGTTGGATGTCCCAGTTCTGCATACTGTAGAACTGCTTAGGTTCACTGTGTCAAGTACATTATAATCTAACATATTGCACAACGTTTAGCATAACAATTTGCAAGCTCTGTTGCAATGTCTATGCTAAGTAGCTTGCAATCAATTTGATGTAAACAAAGACGTTTCTCCCACCTTCCTCTACACCTCACCCATATTGGGCAATGTGCTTACTTGCCACTGCTCCTCTCATTGAGCACAGGGGCGAACAGGGCAGAAGTGACCTTATTGAAAGTGGTTGGACCTGGCCATCTGTTATCATTGCCCTGTGGAAAACATAAATGATTCTATGCTCGAAACAAATATACCCGATATGTTTTTTCCTAAACCTCTGATTGGTGTTCACTACAAACATAGATAGTGCTGGGCCTTATCCTTCTCTTAGCCCTTCCTGGAACTTTAGGAAGGATCTTGAAAGTTTTAGGTATGAACTCCATGCATGCTTCACGGAACTTCCTGATTCTCCAGCAATAGATGACTGGGTTGAAAACAGACTTGAGGTAAGTAAGCCACAAGATGCATGTGCTGATGATGTAGAATGAGGAGCTGTAATAAAATGTTCTGCTGAACACTGAGAGTAGGCTGAACACAGAGTGAGGAAGCCAACACAGGGAAAATCCAATAAAAAGAATCAAAATGGTGGTGAAGGCTCTCGTTTTGAAACTCATGTCCACGTTCATTTGATGAGGCTTTTGAAGCCCCACCAACCCTAACTTGCTTACTTGGCTTAGGCATAGACTGTCTGCATGGTTATGAATCCTAACAGAGTTCCTTCTCACTGTGTTCAGAATGCACAGATAAGAGTATAGCATTACACTGAAAGGAATGAAGAACACAGCTACAACCAGCATGACTGCATATGCTCTATCAGCTGAAAACTCAGTATATCCCAGTACACACTGTGGAGCTCGGGTGGGCACCTCCACCGAAGTCCATCCAACCACCGAAGGAAAGGAGATGCAGAATGACAATACCCAAGAAGTGGCAATCATTATCTTGGCTTTGTGTGGGTTCAACTTATCCTGCCGCTGCACAATAATTAGAAATCGATCAACGCTAATGATTAGTAGAATGGCAACACCTTCCAGCACAAAAAACCAGTACAGCATGGCTGAGATCTGGCAAAACTGCGTCCCAAAGTACCAGCTTCCAGTAATAATTGTGACTGCAGTGAATGGCATGCAGAAGAGTGATAACATAATGTCAGAGAATGCCAGTGTTGCCAGGAGAAGATTGATGGCTGATCGCATGGCTGGCTTCTGATAAACAATAAGGCATACAATGGCATTGCCTAAAAAAGCAATAGCAATCATCACTATCATTATTATTGCCAGTAATATCCTGAGTGGAGTTGGGAAAGGTTCAAACTTGGAGTTTAGGGGCAAAGTCGTCACATTGAATTCAGATAACGTGAAAATGTCTAGGCCAGTGGTGTTGCAACCCATTGTAACGAATCAAGCAATAAGGAGCCTGTTCGCATTCATTGTTCTGTTCTCCATTGAGTCAAACATGATGTTGTTATACATGCTTGTTAAAGATCAGATGACGGCTTTCCCAATCCTTGCATCGCCATAAGTCTAATGAGGAAACATAAAAGCACATTAAAAAGAGATGTTGAAATTGTCAGAGCAAAGAAGGACTAATTACACAGATGAATCGTTAGGTTTTTTCGGTGCTTTTCTGTTATGTCATGATCAATGTCTAACACAGGGGCACCAGGTAAAGGAACAGACCAGAGTGGACTACCAATAATTTTGTATCATAAATTATACATATAGATGATGCCATTGATCTTTAAAAATATGTATTTAAATTAATAACAACAACAACAACATACCGCTGGTTGATTTGCTCTGCAGTTTTATCAAATTAGCTGATTGATTTCCTCTTTCACATTGAAACCAGGAACTAGCAAAGAACTCTCAGACAATCCTTGGCTTATCACAGATTTCTATGTGAGAATTTAGGAGCCATTGTGTATGACATGACATGCAAGCACAGGAATCTATGTAATTGTGCACTTTAGCAACAAGCCTTATTTCAATCATTGGGGGAAAAAGTGGCTAGAAAACGTATGCAGATGTGACTGGAAGAGATGAGATTTCTGGGACAGGTACATCTGGATAGATTTCTATGACGTCAAAACATGACAGCTAATACGAAGTGAACTCTTACAACTCAAGTAACCCCTAACAGTCCAGGATTCAGGGATTACCCAGTTGTGCCTAAGGTGTTTAAAAAAAAACAAATAAACAACACTTTAGACACAACAGGGTAATCTCTAAATCCTGGACTGGTAGGGGGTACTTGAGGACTGGGTTGGGAACCACTGGTCTAGATGCATATTCCTGTTCTTGGGTAGAACATTGGCTTAAGGATAGAGTACAACTAGTTGTCATTAATAGTAAATTGTTAAGCTGGACAAAAGTGGTAAGTGGTGTCCCTCAGGCTTCTGTTTTGGGACTGCTTCTATTTAACATATTTATAAATGATCTTGAAATAGGCATTGAAAGCCATGTTTTAGTGTTTGCAAATGACACAAACCTTTGTTAACCCTTTCAGGACGGAGTCAATAGTACACATTCTGATCAAAACAAAACGTAAACAAAAACTGGAATTTGCGCTATATGTCTGTTCTACCGTAATTCACCGCTGGCACATTAAGTGCAGCCACACTTATTATATATCATTTTGTTCAGGAGAAACAGGGCTTTAATTTATCATTAACTATTCATATATGGAACATCATTTATTATGAATAAAATTTAAAAAAGAGAAAATGGGGGCGGGGCCGGACCGCCAACGGGATCAGACGTGTTCTGTCTGAGCTCCCGCTTTGGGGGACCGAAAATCGACGCAAACTGGAGGTTAACTCTCCCTATCAACCGGCAACGGAGACCAAGCGGAGCCCCAGACCCTGGGGTACGAGGAGATACCCCTCAAGACCCTATCTGGAACCTACAGGTACCCGACGTAGGCCCGAAGCGTGTTGGAGCTTGAGCCGGGAAGAGACGGCCGCTCTCCCGGGTCTCCGGTTGGGGTCCGGCCTCCTCCCCCCCCTCTGGACCGGGGGGGTCATCCCGGTCTACAACTACTTCAGCAACTCCTATCACGCCAAGCCAGGCGGCAAACAATCACCCTGCTGGGGAAAACTCACCGGTAGCACCCTCCCAAGATGGCCGCCGCACGCCAGCCACATGTGCGAAGTACCCACAGACTGGAACTTGCACACAGAGGTAACCATCCAGCGCCATCTGAGCACCACAGTAACCTGCTACAGGGATGTGTAAGAAGAGCAGCCAAACCGCCGAAAGGAGCTCAAAGACAGCGCCATAGAAGGAGGCTTTTCCCGCCAAAAAGAAAATCCAGGCGGCTGCACCGCACATCGCGACAGGACCCCCTTAAGCCCAACACTTCACCGACAGCAGAGATCACCATCCCTCACTGCACCGAACCCGGAAGCCGCTGAAGGGGCCCCAACAGACCTCACTAGACGCATCTTCTCTCTTCACACCTCACACAGGTCCTCGCAGTGACAGCCAGAAGGGCTCAATATTGGGACTTTCACGACTGGACTCGGGGTCAACCCGGCGGGGTATCGGCTAGACGCAATGGGGGAATGTAAACAAGGGCACTGCTAGTCCTCCATGACACCCTGAAACACAGCAAGTATAGCTTGAGGCGTATCCACGCGCTTAAAATATGGTACACCTAACGCGTTACACATAATTTAAAACGACCCCCTATGTGGAATGTATATAGCATAACGAATCTCTGGGTGACGACCATAGCTAAATTTTGCACTAAGCAAATCACCCTAACCCTCATATTCAGCAACATACATCTGGCCCTCGAAAGGCACCTTAACCCTGCTGCCGCCAATAGAATGCTAGTAGCACAATCTCTAGGGAATGCTAACACCACAGGTGGCTCCTAACTAATCTCCCACATACGAGCATGCAAACTTACAATAGGACCTACTTTGGTTAATCTTAGCCACACATGAATATAACAAAACCTGACTCAAATAGAGTGCATATAACTAATCTATGCTATTAACTGTTTATGTATTACGCGTGCACTGCTCATTTACTACTTTACTTTTTCTATATTAATTTCATAACTGTGCTGTCATTTAATGCCATGATATTGTTTATTTTGTGATATTTCAGCGGCTTATATCTGCTGTCGTGGCGATATAGGCATGTTTGTTACTCTAAGCACTACAAAAATAAAGAATTAAAAAAAAAAAAAAAAGAGAAAATAAGATTTTTTTTACATTTGTATTTCCGTCTGACATTTTAGCTGTGAATGTCATAATACTGTTACTGCAAAATACTGCAAAAAAATGCACATATTTGTAATCAGCAATGTCTCACGAGTACAACAGTACCCCCCATTAACAGGTTTTATGGTGTTTTGCAAAGTTACAGGGTCAAATATAGAAAGTTCCATTTTCAAATTGAAATTTGCCAGATTAGTAATGTTACCTTTGAGACGGTGTGGTAGCCCAGGAATGAGAATTACCCCCATAATGGCATACCAGTTGAAAAATGTATGTTTAGTCTTTTATAGTAGCCACTTAGTCACAAACACTGGCCAAAGTTAGCGTTCATGTTTGTTTTTGTGTGAAAAAAGCAAAAAACTAATATTTGGCCAGTGTTTGTGACTAAGTGGCTACTAAGAAAGAATGGGCATACCCCACTTGCAATACCTTGGGTTGTCTACTTTTGCAAATGGTATGCCATCATGGGGGTAATTCTCATTCCTGGGCTACCATACGCTCTCAAAGACAACATAACCAATCTGGCAAATTTCAATGTCAAAAAAATGAAATGCAAGCCTTATATGTGACTCTCTAACTTTCCAAAACACCATAAAACCTGTACATGGGGGGTACTGTTATTCTAGAGAGACGTCACTAAAAACAAATATTCGTGTTTTAAAACAGTAAAACATATTACAACAATAATATAGTCCATAAAAGTGCCGTTTGTTTGTAAAATATCATCGTTGTAATACAATTTACCAGTTTGAAACACTAATATTTGAGTTCAGTGAAGTCTCCCGTGTAAAACAATACCCCTATGTACAGGTTTTATGGTGTCTTGGAGAGTTACAGGGTCAAATATAGTGCTTGCAAATTAAATTCTCTGCACTTTCTCCCTGTGTTGTCAGGCATGTCAATCAAATTTTAATTAATCAAATCACATAATTATGTTAAAAGATTACTTAAATATGCATGTAGAATTTTAATATATATATGCATTTATAGGTATTTAAATTCTACGTGTATACTAATGTAATCTTTTATGTAATTAAATATATATATATATATATATATATATATATATTTGAGGTTATTTATTTTTTATATATTGATAGATATATATATAGAATGTCATTCTAAGTGTATTTTATTACCAATATATATATATTAATAACAAAATACAGTTATAATGAAATTACATATGAATATATCATTTATATTCAATTTTGTTTCAATATTTTATTTATTAATTTTATTTATTTTTTATTGGTATATATATATATATATATAACGTCATTCTAAGTGTATTTTAATACTAATATATGTGCTTATATTAATATTAAAATACACTTTGTATGACGTTACATATATAATATATATATATATATATATATACACATTTATTTTATTTTATAAGATGCCTAATATTTTTTTTTTTACTTTCCCACCAGCAGGGTGACTGTCTGACATTTCAGACAGTCCCCCTGCTGGCAGATCCACAGCCAGCTATAGGGGACCATGTGATCGCTCTTTGAGAGCGATCACATGGCCCCCAGGGGCTTCTTTTTCCATGGGAGGGCTGCCTGGGCTGTGAGGCAATCCTCCCGAAGCGGAGCGCCGGGTAGGTAAGTATCCCGGGCGCTCCAGGGCTCAAAGCCGTTATGGCGTTCTATGCCGCCGCAACGGCTTTAAAGCCCAATTAAAGCGGGATGGCATAGAACGCCGTAAGGGTGTTAACGGGTTAAGTAATAGCATGTGAGAAAGATATTGCTTTGCTGCAGAGGGATTTAGATAGATTGGGGGACTGGGCACTAAAATGGCAGATGAAATTTCACATAGAGAAATGCAAAGTTATGCACTTTGAGGCAAAGAATGTACAAGCAACTTGCACCCTAAATGGTAGTGAATTAGGTATAATACAAGACGTTTTTGGGAATTATTATAGACAACAAGTTAGGCAGCAAAAATCTATGTCAATCTGTAGTTGTTAAGGCCAGTAAGGTTTTGTCATATATAAATAGGGGCATAAATTCTTATGATGAAAATATAATTTTGCCTCTTTATAAATCGCTGGTAAGACCACACCTTGAATATGCTGTGCAATTTTGGGCAACTGTTCTAAAGAAGGATATCATGGCACTAGAAAAAGTGCAGAGACGAGTTACAAAATTGATAGAAGGAATGGAGGAAGGTTAAAAAAAAAATTAAATCTCTTTAGTTTAGAAAAATTATGCCTCAGAGGGGATATGATAACATTATACAAATATATTCGGGGCCAGAACAAACCATTATCTGGAAATCTATAAACAGGGCTATACATATGACACGAGGTCATGCATTTAGGCTGGAAGAGAGAAGAATAAATCTAATGCAAAGAAAATGTTTTTTTTTCAGTAAGAACTATAAGGATGTGGAATTCTTATATCTGCCTCTCTATGCAAAAACATAACATACAGGGATATAATTTCTAATTAGTGGGGTAATAGCTGCTTAATCCAAGGAAGTATCTGACTGCCATTTTGGGGTCCAGGAGGATTTTTTCCCTAGTTTGTTGCAAAATTGGAAGCACTTTAGACTGGGTTTTTTGTCTTTTTTTTTGGATCAACAGCTAAACATATGTGAGGAAGGCTGAACTTGACAGACGCAAGCCTATTTTCAGCTATGTAACTATGTAAGGTGCCGGGAGCCGGAATGTGACATCACTTTGGCTCAGGCACCATTACAGGGCGCACATGGATCGGAGCTCCCTCAGAGCAGCCCACACTAGACCCCAGGATGAGGATCCATGTCTCTCGTGAAGGTATGGAGACTTGGTGGATCTAAACAAATATCTTTTTTTGAATGTGTATATGTGTGAAAATGCCAGTGTGTGAGATTGTGTCTGTGGTTGTTTGTGTGTCGAACAGTGTTTTTTCACTGTGTTTGAATGTGTGCTCGAACAATATTAACTATCTCCACCAAAAAGCCTCATATCCCTTACAAAACAGCTCATATACCCCACAGTAAAGCCCCTACCTGTCCCCACAAATATCTGCCCCTATTCCCACACTAAACCCCCTATCGCCCCACAATGTTCCCCAACCCCAACAGTAAAACCCATATCTCTCCACACTGAAGCTTATATCCCCCACAATACTGCCCCTATTCCTACACGGCAAATCCTCTATCCTCCATGTTGCTGTCCCCATCTTACACAATCCTGCTGCTTTTCCTCCACACTAAAGCAACTATCCCTCAACTATGCCTACCCCCCACTAATACACTATATATATATATATATATATTGTGAAGGAGCTCCTATACCCTGGCTGAGTATCTCTGCTTAGTATTCTCTTTCTCTGGAGTAAATCAGCTATAGTGATTATAGCATCAGACAAGACTAGATGAAGGATAAAGCAGGTACAACTTTTATTCAGCAGCTTGCAAGTTTATATACACACACATTCCCAACAGGGAGTCATTATGGCACACAATATAACCCCACCCAGGAACCTTGGCGTCTGGGACATAACTTAATCAACAGCCAGAAAATGTAACTACCAGACAACAGGGTGCCGATACAAAAACATCCCAAATACAAGTGTTCCCTACATCATATTCCCAAGTGTCAGGTCACCGAGAGCTCTTGTTCAGATGGACAAACTGTCCAAAAAGTGCACGGATTGGTGGTGTCCAGCCTTAGCAATCACTGGATGAAGTTTTAATGGGCGGTGACCATTCTCCGATCTGGCGCCGAGCTCGTTGATATTTGATGGTAAGTTCCGGTAACCACTAACGGTTTCCAGCGGCTCTGGATAAGGGAGTTCCCACAAGTACTGGGCGTTATTTGATGCCTCATCACCTGTCCTATTTCCCTTTCAATTAGCACTCTGTTTGACGTTTAGGGGACCGAGCGATACCCAATTGTAGTTTTACTGGTCTGTGGCATATCTCCAATCTGGAAAACAATTCCAGAGTATCTCCGGGTCAATCACTCTGCGCCAAGAATGAGCCTAGATAGCTTCCAAGAGTCCCTGGAGTTAGCTGAACAATACACCTAGGTGTTCTGGGTGTCCTGCAGAGTAAGAACACATGTTGAAGGGATGAATAAAGCGATCTAAGTCATTTTGGGTAGAGATTAGCCTGGAGTCTTGCAGCAGTTTTTATTGTGATCAAATCAGTCTGTTACACTGCTCCCCCTAAACCATTAGTCCTGCAGATACAGCTTAACCCTCAGAGGTCACCTTGAGGAAGACCTGGGTGGTTACAGTTATTTTTTCCTGCCATGATAACCTGTTGTCATTTCTATTCTGCTATCAGAGCGCTAGAGATAAAGAGATATCCCCAGGTGTCATACATTCCCAGAGAGCTTATGTTTGGAGAGGCAAACTGTCCAGAAAGCACCTTGATTACAGGTGTCCAGCCTGAGCAATCACTGGAATAAGTTTGATTGGGCTGCGACCATTCTTCAATCCGGCACAGAATTCCATGATCTTTGAATTCCTGCGAATCCGGAGCACTCTGTGCCTAGAAAGAGTATAGATAGCTTTCCAGAGTCCCTGGAGCTAGCTGGGCAGTAAAACTGGGCATTCTGGATGTCCTGCAGAGTAGGGGCACAAGGTGGAGGGGTGAATAATGTGACTATAGTCCTTTTGGGGAGAGATTGGTATGGAGCCCCACACCAGTTATCGTAGTGACTGGATCAGTCTTTGACATATAATAATTAGCATTAACATAACACTAACATATTTCAGTTATATAATGAGGAGATTTGACAACAAATTGGGATATTAACAGTGACCGTACCTGCTTAAAATGAGCTTACAATCTTTCAGGAAATTATATACGGTATGTATAATAATGACAGATTTTTTTTTTCTTTTTACCCCCTAGGAATTGACCACAGGTATTACGCTTCTGTCCATCCACAGTCCGCTTGTACATCCACTGTCCGCTGTCACGAGCCCTGCTTGAACAGATTTGTCTCCCAATCTGTACATTTTACTAGTAATCCACAATGTACAGAAAGAATTTTTTAATTCCGAGTTTTATATTGCACTTCTAGATTTGCACACTATTCTGTCGCAATGTATTATAATAATATAATTTCTTTCCCGGGCTGCTTTTAGTACCCAACGCGGTCTTAACAGCCAGTCACTGCAAAATGAGCTCAATAGAAAATGCATTCAATATCTCAAAAAGTGACAATGCTATCTGCAATAATTTTCCTATTTTTTATGGCCTTCTGTGTAATCTACCCTCCAGAATTATTGGTTCAATGGCAGGTTTTTTTTAAATTGCCTGTTGATGTTTAGATACAGTACAGCAGTATATTGGAGACAGAAAGCTGAGAGACTAACATATGTTTTCTACCATGAAAGATATTATAGGCAGTCATTATTTTCAGAGGCCTATAACATTACAGATGTCACATCTATTACATATAATAATCATAACAATCGACTTGTGTAGTGTCCAGAGACAGAAGCAATGAGAGGTTAGTGACCCAGAGTAGGTGGCAGGCCAGGGATCCAGTGTAGGTGTAGATGTAGTCAGTCATGCAGGAGAAGATATAAGGCAGATATGCAGCAAGCGCAGTGAGGGCGAATGATGAATGGGTGACATTGTGCTTCAGTCACAGAAGAAGGGGGTTTGGGTTAATCCAAGTGAGTGGAGCAGAGGAAATGAGTAGAGAGGATGTTAAAACATACACCTACAGGTAAATGTGGATTTACTAATACAGACTCAAAATACTGGTTTGCACCATCAACACATTAATAAGCAGAGTGAAACCAAACCAGTTAAACAGCAATCTGCAGAATATAGAATAGAATATTCCTTCAGTTGTTATGCATATTTTACATGTGATGACTGTGATTAAAACTTTGATAAATATTAGTAATAAATGATTTTAGTGTATCTAAACACCTTCTACAATGTGCTAGGACTGTGTATACAGTTGCATGCATTGCTAAGCCACCTCAGAGGCCATTAATAAAGGCATAGACCTCTATGGTGCATGTAGGAATTGCTTGCCCCCTCCATGCCTGGCAAAAGCAACCCCCCTGCCTAGTAGTGCTGTGAGTCTCCCCCCTACAACCCGCTGGGCAGTTGTATGTATCTCTTTCCCCCCTCCATGCCTAGTAGTGCTGTGAGGCTTTCTTTCCCCTAGTACCCCCCTCCCCCCCTCCCACACTCCATGCCCGGTTACTCCTATGTATCTCTGCCCCCCATGCCCAGTAGTGCTCTGCTCCCCTCCATGCCTGGGTAGTGCTGAGTATATCATCCCCCCCACCCCAATTCCTGGGTAGTGCTGGGAGTCTCTGCCCCCTCCATGCCTGGGTAGTGCCGAGTATATCTGCAGTACCTTTATCGCCGGATGGATGCAGCCTAGTCCCGGGAGCGGGATGTGTAGCCCGGCCAGAAGCGGTGTAGTGGCTGCCTGCCGGTGCAATGACCGGGGCTAACCAGCAAGACCCCGACACCAAGGCAGCCGCACACCGGGGGTACATGGCCAGCACATCGCCTCCTCCCTGCCTGGCCCCCGGGCACGGCTGGACCCCCCTCCCTGACTGCCATGGATCCGCACCGACTGATGGTTTGAGGGGGAGGACCCAGCATCGCCAGTCATAGCTTAACCCGTGCAGTGCTGCTCTCCAACACCCCCTGCCCCTGCATTGCACATAAACTATATGTGTGTGTGTGTGTATATATATATATATATATATATATATATATATATATATATATATATATATATATACCAATAAACAGCTATAAACAATGTATACTCCTATATATACCAATAAACAGCTATAAACAATGTATACTCCTATATATACCAATAAACAGCTATAAACAATGTATACTCCTATATATACCAATAAAGTGTCATAGAGACAGAATACTCCTATATACACCATGCTGATTACCCTGATCACAAACCATCCCCATAATCTATAGCTAGCTGTTACTGGGGCACACACTAATCCTTGGTTAAATCATGCTAATAACAAAAAAATGCAGAGCTTAGAAATTCGTCCATAACAACACCATTCCAGATACCAGACACTGCATCTGATGGTCACATTTGCCTAGAGCTTTGGACATCTGTTATAGATCATTTAAATACCCCTTCTATCCTTAGCCATTCATTTACATCCTTATTATATTAGAAAAAGAACATCAAAATAAAGAATCTTAGAGATATTTATACCCAGCTACTGGCTACAACAATGAATAACGTTCCATGCATCACTATTAAATAAAAACAATCCTCAAGGCTAGCATAAAATATAACTATAATAAAACTTCAGCTCAAAATCTCTTCATTTTTCATATATACTGTGAGCAAAATACTGCTCCTTACTTGACTCCATCTTGTTTTGGGTACCATCTTATACCTGCATAGAGGTTTGAACCGTTCCAAGAAAAAAAACAAGTGTTTTACAATCCAGGGAGAGAAGTCCTTAAGGGTTGGCGGAGTGTGAGAACTTGGCCTCAGGGTCTGATGGCATTGGCAGCCTCTAACGTAAACACCAATATATGTACTGTACACACAAATATGATTTCCGAGCCTCCACATGCTACAAACTTTGGAGAACCAACTTGCACAAGTCCAAACATAATTGTTTGTTCTTTGGTTCCTGATTTGCAATACTGATCCTGACACCAGAAAAGAGCATGGAATGGAGAAAGACCAGTAGTGATATTGCCAGAGTTATTTACTAAAGTGAGAATTCAAAGTAAAGTCAGAATTATTTTCAAATTTAAGGTTAAAACAGCCAAACTGGAAACATTCTCTAGGTCAGCTATACCTTCAGTTTAGCTACTCTGGCTTAAAGTTGAAATTCACTTTGAATTCTGACTTAAGTAAATAGGTCTGAGTTTGTTTTACCCTTGATGTGTCTGTGTGTGATAGGGTTGACCCTGTAAACCTGTACTGGACAAAACGTCACTGGATGTTAAAGGAACACTTTAGAGTTAGGAGTGCTAAGATGTATTCCTAACACTAATGTGCCCCTCTGCCTAATGCCTAGTGAGTACCACGCGCATTAGGCCTTTCCCGATAGGAAAGGATGGGGTTTTGCTAGACAATGGATGACCGCATACACAGCGTGAGAGCTTCCAGCGTCATTTCAAACTCTGTGGAACTGGAGGAAGCGCCTCTAATGGATGTCTGGTTTAAAAAAAAAAAGTTTAGTTTAAACTTCTATTTATCTATTGCAATTTTATTTAAAATTGCTATTTGGGATTTTAATACTAACCTTGACAGACAGATAGACACACATACAGACAGACACACATATACAAAATGTTTAAGTCACCCTCCTGTTTCCTACCTTTTAGGTGCATTTCCCTAGGTGCCAGTGGTGGCTCAGGTTGATGGGAGTCAGAGTTCCCACTCTGACTCCCTCTCCTTCCTCCCGCGCGGCTCTCTGATAGCTGGGTGGAGTGACCGGGGCAGTGAGCTCATCACAGGGGGCCCGGTCGCGCTGTTAAAGCACTGCAGCGCTGACCAGGTCCCCTGGAAATCTATACCCATCAGGTGGCCCATGCTGTTAGGGCCACTTGAATGTACGGCCCCATTTGGTGGCCCCATCACGTGCACACCCTGGCGGTTTGCCGCACGTGCCGGGGCCGCAAAACATGGTGGCTGGTACCCGGTCGCAGGGGTCCACAGGGCGGCCAGGCCCTCTGGTGTGACGGACCCGGTTGCAGCTGCGAACCCATGTGACCCCTATATGTACGCCACTGTCAGATTATTTATTATTTTTTTTGTAACAGAAAGAGGACACCTTCAACGTCGGGAACTCGGGAAACTGATGGACATACATACCAATAAACGTACCCTAGCTACACATACTTCTCCCAATTTGTTCACACGTAACCTAAGACGTCCGCCTTTAACCACCTATGATGACATCACACATAGCGACCGTCACGGAAAAAGCAAACTTTAGTGATGACAAATTGAAACCTAAGCAACGCTTGAGCTCCGCCATAAGTAATCCTCAAGTTGACATCCCTCATACGAACATGCGGAGGTAACGCACTGACCCCCGCGACACAGAATTAGATAGTAAATGGCGCTCCAAGGTCTCACTTCTCACTCGAATAGGTGACCGCTGTTCACGCCTGCTTATGCTGCCCTGACAGGCCATACGAAACCCACTTTTCACTGGGCCCGTATACCGTCAATCCTATACTGTATTTGCTAGTGATATCTTCAACGATACTGTTAATCACTTTTTTGTCTGACCTCCACCTACCATATATTGCGACTGGATCTGCGTATCCGCCATAGTTTTCCCGTGTACTGAAAATGTTACCTCTAGAGGCCTGCGAGCCTCATTACCTGTTCTCTGAAAACCTGTTCCTCAATAAAAAGAGATTTACAAAAAAAAAGAAAGAGGACAATGCACATGCTCCAAGGGAATAATCCCACCAAGGTGCTCCAGAAAGGGAGGGCAAATCTCCACAAATTTCACTGGGAAATTGCACAAAAGCCCAGACACACCCAGTGGTTTCTTCAAAAAGGCAGTCTTATTCAGGAACAAAATACAGCAACAACGTTTTGGCTCTTACATGAGCCTTTGTCAATCCTAATGAACAAAGTGAGACATCCTTTTATTTTTAGGAATACAAATATCAATCATAATCAGTGATTAAACTCACTCGGTCGGGAGGGGAGGTAGGGCGTTGTGTGCACACACTTCCGAGAGTGACCTTGGCACAATCAGAGAAAAAAAAAAGGCAAAAGTTTACAGAATGGAGCAACTTATTAATAAATCATAACAGCAACCTCATGTCTGGTTACCATGAACACCTAAGCCAGACATCCCAAGTCTCCCAGTATATCAGGGAGTCTCACGCATTTTTAATGCGGCTCCCTGACACCCTAAAATCATAAACAATATCCAAGAAATCACACGCACAATCTGACATACCGTGTGTGTGATTTGCCACCTGATAATGCTCCCCCTTTAAGAGCCAACCAGACACCTGTGATGTCAGCCAGCAGGGAGGATGTGACCGTCTGTCACTTCCTCCCAGCTGCACAAAACACTGCCCTTGACGGCCCACAGCATCATGTAGGCAGAGGAGAGGCTGGAGTGAGCTGCTGCTGCATGCTCACTTCTATCAGCCTCAGCCAGTCCAGAACTTCAAGCAAGCCACCCTCCCAGACACAAAGGTAAGCTAAGAGGAGGGCGGATGCAAACATAAAGTATGCCTTGTGTGTATCTGTGTTTGTATGAGCCAGTGTGTGAGTTTCTGTATGTCAGTGTGTGTATTCTGAATGTGTGTGCATCTAAGTGTGTGTCAGTGTGTATCTGAGTGTGTGTATGTGTCAGTGTGTATCTGAATGTCAGTGTGTGTATCTGAGTGGATGTGAATATGTGTATCTGAATGTGTGTGTATCTATATGTATGTCAGTTTGTGTATCTGAGGGTATATGCCAGTGTGTATATCTGTTTATCAGTGTGTATGTGCCATTGTGTGCATCTAAGTGTATGTGGCAGTGTGTGTATCTGTATGGTAGTGTGTGTATCGGGTGTGTACCTGAGTGTCAGTGTGTGAATCTGAATGTGTGTGCCAATCTATGTATCTGTGTGTCAGGGTGAATCTGAGTGTGTGTATGTACCAGTATGTATCTCAATGTCAGTGTGTATCTGAGTAAGTGTGTGTGTGTGTGTGTGTAAGTGCCAGTGTGTCTATGTAAGTGTATGTGTCAGGTGTGTATCTGAATGTATATGCCAATGTTTGTATATGTCTATCATTGTGTGTGTGAGTGTCAGTTTGTGCATGTATGTGCCAGTGTGTGTATCCGTGTGTCAGCAATATATAAAATAAAATAAAAAACAGGATGGACATAGTCAGTCAAAAACAATGAGAAAATTTTACTCATTTCAAAACCTACATTTGAAAAATACAAATGACTCAAGAATAAGCATCATCTTTGTGTTAAGTGAAAAACAATTTATGATGATTCGGAGACTATAATAATTATGATAAAGTAAGCAATAAATGTGAGAAATATGTGAACACATAAAATGTACAAATGTGTTTGATGTGATAATTCCACAATATTAAAGTGCCAACGCATAAAGCAACCTGCATGATAAGGACAATTAAAGGGCCACCATTAAAGTGACAGTGAAGATGTGCAAACAAACATTATAACTAAAGTCTATTATATATAGAAAATAATTAAAAGAAAAATCAAAACTAAAAGATCAATCAATGCATAGAAATGTTATAACGTGCCATGATGTAAAATACTTCTTATGAATATAATGTGACAACTGCAAGATCTTATTGTGACACCATCACTTTACTTGTCAGAGAGGTTTTAATGTTGTGGCTGATCAGTGTATGTACCAAATACCTGCTCCCCAAATCCATTTGTGGCTGTAGTCAACCTTAATGCTCTAGGCTGTCTTGACACGAATGAAGAGAGAAAAAACACAATTCTCCATTCCTTCCAAGTCTGATTTGACTATCTAAAACAATGCACATCACGTCGAACCCCTCTGGTGCCTGAGGTTTAACTGCACCTTTGCCGGTGTCATTGGAGCATCAGTCAGCCCAGAACAAGAAATCCTGGGTGGCATTCTGTGCATGTGTGAGGTCTGTCATCAGCACCAGACATGGTGCCACAGAGGGGCGGCATGTGCTCCTCTCAGCTCGACCTCCCTGACATACATTCCCCTCCATTGAGGTGGAATGACATCAGCGGAGGACAATCTGGCAGAGAAAAGACTTGGCCTTATCTCAGGAGTTCAGCCATTTTCTTTCTTTTTCTTTTGTGGGGGACAGGATAGAAAGGGCTAATCTCAGCAAAAACAGTGTTTTCTCAAATATTTTTGGTTGGAGTAACCCTTTAACTCTTTCACAATGCGCAATATATCAGGGCTGTCATAAAAATGTGAGCGAGATTAGAGTGACTAGAACGCTATAAATACCAGTGATACCAACTGCTCTGGGACTGGGTACTTAATATGCATTGCTTTCCATCAGTGCATGTGATCAGTCTCAGAGCACTGACTATCAACATTCCAAGTCTTACCTTCACTCGAAGCCAAGTATCAACACTTCCTTCAACCACACACCTTATTAAATATATGGTTTGCTACCATTTTGGGTTATTTAAAACCATGATATGGTCTGCTAGTGTAATGGTCTGTAAATAATCAATGTATTGTGATTTGGTAGAACAATACTTTTAGAACACTAGCAAAGTGGTGATTTAAGTAGCTAGTTAGGTGTTAAACAAGGTAGTTAGCAAGGAGTACATGTTTATAATGACAGACATTGCAAATCAGTGCAGTTATAAATCACTCTCAAAAAGGACACAAGGTGAAGGGTAGTATCTGCACCACAACCTGTACAGTGATGTTAAGGTGCCGTCTAAGCACCCCACCATTACAGCCCATAGTAGTGGTTATGGTGCTCAGCTGTTCAAATATGGACAAAACTGATATCGCTGATGTGGAAGTGTAAATTATGTGATAGTAATTATCACACGGCAAGGAGGAGAATTTAAAAAAGGTATTACAATTTTAAGTTATTCCTTATGAATGGATCTTATTAGTCATCAACTGATTTCTGTGAGCATTTTCCCTTAAAATCCTTGCCAAAATTAATCAGTACAGGAGTTCCATCTAGTGGCCATTACATATATTACAGGGAGAAGAGAGACACATTGGTTTCAAATTAAAATATTGTAAAGTAAATATATATATCGTTAGTTGTCTTACCCAAGGACACTTAATGTTGAGGTGGTCTGACTAGGATTCAATCTGAGTTTTACAGTTCTAAGAAGCAGACTTATTGCAAACGGGCATGCATAATGCATTAAAGGTCAAAGGATAAAACTGAGAGTGGGATAAATAAAGAAAAGTCCCCACTTACCCCTTAGGGCCTCAGGATGCCATGCAAGGAACTCCAAATCCTTTGAAGTAATGCAAAGAAAAATAATGCCAGAAAAAGCAAGACCTGTATTACCCTGTTTCCGGATTATATTTTCTATTCTTCATGTGTTATTTTAAGATATGATAAACAACGTATATGGCTGAAATTGAAATAACTGCATAGAGATAATTTTCACCCTCAAATGGGTATGACTGCCACATATAGTGAGCTTCAAAGCTCTATCAGTATATCACTTCTAGAAGATAAAACAACATGATTTGCTATACAAAACAATCCACTAAGTGGTAATGCATATGAAAATGTAATGTGTACCCTTCCTGAATAAGGAAGGTATAAAGCACACAATTCTATCTATATATTGTTATAGGTAAACACCTAGCAAATATACAAATAACTTCTTATTTTTATTGCTGTTCATGCAAAGGTAAAAAAAAAATAAAAAAAAATGTAAAAGATAGCATTTTCTCCTTCAATCAAAAGAGCAGTATCTCACATGTGTCTAGTATGCTGCACTAAGAATTTGAGGTTGGTAGATGTATGCACATTAGCTCATATTATGGGACTGTGTTGGTTATCTTGGAAGAGGAGACACAGCTTTCAATTTAGATCATGACATATTCATTAACATTTTAGGAAAAATTGGAAACCGAAAAATCAAATCGGCTTCAACCTCTCTATATGCACTAGGGAGGATGAAAAAAAATAAAAATAAAAATAATATAAATATATAAATAAAAAATATATAAATAAAAATAAGATATATCCTATCACTTATTGCATCAACTGTCTGGGTGCCAGGACTACCGCTTTAATTCTTACCACTGTTTGACCCACCTAATTTTTAATGATGATGGCTAGTCTCTTATGTATGGAACACTGAAATTATTTTTAAAAATAAAGGTTAAAAATATAGCTGAGCAGGAGAAAAAGTTGGAGCATTGTTTCTAATTTGGCTATTTCGGCCTAAAATGTAAAACATCCCGGTCAATTCCAGCATATTGAATATACCAGAAGTAAATTATAGGGGGTAATATGAAGCCACCATGTTAGACACGGTGTCTTTTTTTTAAAATCATATTTATTTTGCTTGCCAACTGCACTTTACCTTACTTGTCTTTAATAATATAGAATAAATGTGACAATTATTGCACTGTATTTTAGAAAACCAGTTTGAAGTAAAGAATAAATTAGCTTGGTATACTGTAAACCAATATACAAAAACATGAAAACGTGATTACTTCCATTAAAATACAAGAATAAACCAGAGACTTTCCTATAGTTTCCATATGTAAAAATATACCCACAATAGGGAATAGTACTCTCAAAAACAATGACAACATTAAAAACAGGGCATAGCACAAAATTAGGGATTACAATTGGCCCCTCACTGTGTAAATCAGTAATTGCCTTTTAACAATCCTGCAGTAAAGTGCAGATGTATGCTCTCTATGGGTCGGATCCAAGGTGTTGGATTTCACTCCATCACATACGGATCAGTGTTGGACATTGACAGAAGAGAAAAAAATTATGAATATAACAAAGTAGAGACATAGAATGTGACAGCAGATGAGAACTATTCGGCCCATCTAGTCTGCCCAATTTTCTAAATACTTTCTAAAAAAAAAAAAAACATGTCTTGACCCATCCTCCCCTTCTAACTATCGTCCCATATCCCTGCTCCCCTTTTCCTCAAAGCTTCTTGAAAGACCAGTCTTTACCAGTCTGGCATGCTTCCTCAACTCCAACTCTCTCCTTGACCCTCTTCTACTGAGACCAGTGGCGTATTAAGAGGGTTTGGGGGGTCCGCCCCGGGTACCACTCACTAAGGGGGTGCTTGGGGCGAACTTTCACAGGGATGGCATTTCGCCGCCCCTGTGTGTTATATCCAGCAGCAGTAGGTCCTCTGTTCTCGCGATTCACGAGAGCGTTGCCGTGGGTTTCTATGGCAGAGGACCCTGCTGCTGTGAGCATGGAGAGTACTGGGCTCCTCTTCACTGCCCAATGATGCTATGCCACCGGACCACCAGTTGAGGAGGACAGGACGGGCAGGTAAGTGGCAGCACTTATTCCACACTGCATACTCTATACACACACTGCATACATTATACACACAAGCTGCATTCACTATACACACACTGCATCCACTACGCAAACACACACTTATACATGTGTATCTGTATGTCTGTGTATCTGTTTGTGTGTCTGTGTTTGTTTCGGTGTTCAGTACCAAATACATAAAAAAAAAATTGCAGTTGTTTTCTACATTTTAAAGTTGGGAGGGGAAGGGGGTGCCAAATAAAGGATCCGCCCCGTGAGCCAAATACTCCAGGTTGCCCCTGACTGAGACTGCCCTTATTAAAGTCACAAACGACATCACAGCTAAATCCAAAGGTCACTACTCCACACTAATTCTTCTTGACCTCTCTGCTGCCTTTGACACCGTTGATCAGGTTCTCCTTCTCCAAACTCTTCAATCGCTTGGTCTCTGTGACTCCGTCCTCTTTTGGTTTTCCTCATATCTCACCCAACGCTCATTCAGTGTCTCATTTTTTAATGATACCTGCACCCTTTTTCCGGTCTCAGTTGGAGTCCCCCAAGGCTCTGTCCTTGGTCCCCTTCTATTTTCTCTTTACACTGCCTCTCTTGGCAAACTTATTACCTCATTTGGATTCCAATACCACCTGTACGCTGACGACCCAGATATATCTCTCCTCCCCGGACCTCTCCCCTCATGTCCTGCAACATGTCACCTCTTGCCTTTTTTTTCTCTATCTCAGATTGAATGTCCTCCCGCTTTCTGAAACTCAATATTATCAAAACAGAACTTCCTGTCTTTCCTCCTCCTAATATTAATCCTCCTCTCGCACTCTCCCTTAAGATTGGTGGTACCCATATCAGCCCATCCTTACAAGCACGTTGTCTTGGTGTTACTTTTGATTCTGGCCTCACCTTTGAGCCTCACATCTGGTCTGTTGTCAAATGATGCCAATTCCACCTTAAAAACATTGCCCACATCCACCCCTTTCTTACACAAGATGCTACTAAAGAGCTTGTCCATGCTCTAGTAATCTCTTGCATTGACTATTGTAACTCTCTCCTAATTGGTCTTCCCAATAGCCTTACTGCTCCGCTACAGTCTGATTTTCCTCTCTCGTCGGTCCTCTCACACCTCGCCCCTCTGTCTGTCCTTACACTTACATTGGCTTCCTGTATCCTATAGACATCAATTCAAAGTGCTAACTCATATTTATAAAGCACTGAACAATTCTAGCCCCTCATATCTCCTCACAGATCCATAGGTATGCCCCTTCTCGGTCTCTCTGCTCTGCCAGTGACCTTCTCCTGTCCGCTGCTCGCACCCGTACGGCCAATTTGCGCTTGCAGGACTTCTTGCAGGCGGCTCCCTTCCTATGGAATAGCCTGCCTACCGCCATCAGACTCTCCCCTAGGATAAGAAAATTAAATGAAACCGAACGTGCAATAAAAAAAAAGGATAAACTTTAGATGCCTCTTTACAGGAAGTGTTTAGGAAGGCTTTGCAAGTCACATGCAGGGATGTGTGACTAGGGTTAATAAACAAAGTGATTTAACTTCTAAATGGCAGATAATTGAGCAGTGAGACTGCAGAGGCATGATCTATACACCAGAACTGCTTAATTAAGCTAAAGTTGTTTTGGTTACTATAGTGTCCCTTTAAGTCTAGGATCGCCTTATGCCTATCCCATGCATGCTTAAACTCCTCCTTTACTGTGTTAACCACTACCACTTCAGCTGGAAGGCTATTCCATGCATCCTCTACCCTCTCTGTAACGTAATACTTCCTGAAATTATTTTTAAACCTTTGCCCCTCTAATTTAAGACTATGTCCTCCTGTTATGGTAGTTTTCCTTCTTTTAAATATACTCTTCTCCTTTACTGGGTTTATTCCCTTTATATATTTAAATGTTTCTATCATATCCCCCCCTGTCTCGTCTTTCTTCCAAGCTATATATGTTAATATTCTTTAACCTTTCCTGGTAAGTTTTATCCTGCAATCCATGAACTAGTTTAGTAGACCTTCTGTGAGCCTATAACATGGCCATCACAGTCTCCACTAGACCTCAGGAAGGCATCACACTGCTAGATATACAGCTGATACAAACAATACAAACAGCACACACACAGTCCTCACATACCACTGACAATCCACAGACATGCACACAACTTCACAAGCAGTTTCTTACATATAATACCACAAGCAGCCCAACACATACACACTACCAAACACATAATGCCATACACACACACACAAAATATATCACAAGTAGCCCCCATGCACAGCATACATTCATAGGTATCATACACAATACCATAGGTGTGCGCACGGGGTGTGCCTAGGCACACCCTAATCCCCGCGGCACGCCTGTGAGTCCTGCAGGAACGCGTGGGAACAATGTTCCCACGCATTCCTGCAGGCACTCTGCCACCCCCAAATGCCCTCCTCATTCCCCCTGTCATGGGGGGGGAGGGCAAGAGGTAATGGACCCCCCCCGCCGGTCTCCATCTCAGCCGCGGCGAGGGAGCTGTGTGCTGTCTGCTTCCTCTCGCCGCGCGCCGTTTGCTGATGCTGGAGCCGGAATATGACGTCATATTCCGGCTCCCAGCTACAGCAGACAGCCCGCGCGGTGAGAGGAAGCAGACAGCACACAGCTCCCTCGCCGCGGCTGAGATGGAGACCGGCACCCGACCCACTGGACCCCAGGGACAAGTCCACGCCAGCACTCCAAGTAGGGAGGCTGGGTGGACAATTTTTTATTACAAAAATAATAATTTGTTAGTGTCTCTGTGTGTGTGTGTGTGTCTAAGTATGTGTGTGTGTGTCTACGTATGTCTGTGTGTGTATCTAAGTATGTCTGTGAGTGTGTGTGTGTCTGAGTGTGTGTGAATGTATGTGTGGGTGTGTGTACGCGTATATATGTGTGTGTGTCAGTGTGTGTGCACGTATATATACACGAGTGTATATTATTTTTTTGGGGGGGTGGGAATCTTGGGAGAGTTCTTACACTTGACCCCTGCCGGCAGGAGAGATCTCCTCATGCAGAGCCGGCACTATTTGAGTGCCGGCTCTGCTCTAAGCCTCCATGGGCTGGCGGGGAGATCAAAGATCTACCTCACCGGCCCACAGCAGCATAGAGGGAGGCAGGAGAGGACCCGGGGAGCTCTAGACAGGAGCTTCGCCAGGTTCCTCTCGCGAGATCTGAGCATTGCCGTGGCAACGCTCAGATCTTGCGAGAGTGAACTCTAGCCCCGCAGGCTAGAGTATACTCTACACTGGACCACCAGGGATGGCACATGGCAGCAAGGATCTCCCCTCCCTATCATAAGGTAAGAAGGGAGGGGGGATATTTACTACAGCACACACACAGCGCACATACAGCACCCTCACACACACAGCACACATACAGCACCGTCACACACACAACACTCTCACACACAGTACACTAACAGCAACCTCACACACACAGCACCCTCACAAATACACGACACAAACAGCACCCTCACACACACAGCACCCACACACACACAGCACCCACACACACACAGCACCCACACACACACAGCACCCACACACACACAGCACCCACACACACACAGCACCCACATATCACACATCAGACAAACCGCACCCTCACACAGCACACTAACAGGACCCTAACACACCCTCACACACAGCACACTACCAGCACCCTCACACACAACACACTAACAACACCCTCACCCACATAGCACACTACCAGCACCCTCACACAGCGCACTAACAGCACACACACACACACACAAACAGCAGTGTGTGTGTGTGTGTGTGTGTGTGTGTGTATGTATATATATATATATATATATATATATATATATGTATATATATTTATAAAACAAACAAACAAAAAATATATATATACATGCGGTGTGTGTTTGTGCTTTAGGGTGCACACCCTAATGCAATAGGCTGCGCACGCCTATGCACAATACCACAAACTACTCATGAACGTATACAATATAACAGCCGGCATATGCACAAATACACTATTACAAAGCAACTGCAGCACCCATAAGGAATACAAGCACAACACAGCAACAAACACCTCGATTTAAAAGAAATAGGATACACCAAGGGACTTGAATATCTTTGACACAGTACTACAAAAATATTGCCTACCCCTACCCTAGAGGCTAACAGATATACATGAGCCAGTCAACTGAGGAAGCCTTCGGGAGGGGCGAAACGTGTTGGAACATTATATATCGGTTGTATGCATATATATGCTATATTTTATTTTCATCCAATATATATGTTTTTGTTATACAATAAAGAATTGCACATAGTTTAAAAATAGACTCCTGGATTCCCTACCATCTTTTCAGATGAACCTTTATCCTACTGACATAGATGTATACTCGCTGTGCAAATGCCTTTAAAGCATAAAAAAAGAAGGGTCTGCATTGTGGTGAGTTTATCAAAAAGATAGGACAGGCAGAGATGAAGACAATTCACGAATTCAACACTTTAATTCCGCATGGACTTAAGGATTTTGAGTTGTGTCGAACAGAACCGGAGCATTGCGGGATGAGAGACTACTACAACAGATCAGCTACTGACTCAATCCACCCCACTTCCACAGTCTCTATACCAACAGCCTTTTGTTAATAGCGGTGCGTTGGGCTCACATACGCTCACCTACTGCGATTCTGTAAGTATCTGCACATTCATTGTGTGTGTTTTAATTGATGGAATACATTTGTTTTAATACCTATTGTATATTGCACTACTGATATATGCATACTGCACTATTTGTTTTTCTCTTTTTATGGTGATATTTTTCTTTGTGAGCAACTCTACAATTTAGTCACTTAATTTGTTTTTTGCGCTCCACTTATCTCATATTTTCTGTTTCCTGATCCCCTTAACTAAATAATAAGCTAGAATCAGGCCTCACTCACAACACTTCCACAGATTATGAGGACAATAATGTATATACAAGGAACTAAAAAGTAAACCTGCAGAAATTGCTTGCAAAAAACTGTAGTGGTTAACTTGATAATGGCCATACTTTTTAACAAACTGTGGCCATCCTGTCCCTGAGACTTACTAGTATGATTGATATCATATGCGGAGGAAGCCAATTCTTAAATCCTGCAGTATTAAAAAAATTCTTCCCCACCAGTGCATGTATTATTAAAGGGACACTATAGTCACCAGAACAACTACAGCTTATTGAATTTGTTCTGGTGAGTTGAATCATTACCTTCAGGCTTTTTGCTGTTTACATTACAGCCTAGTGATAACTTCACTGGCCACTCCTCAGATGGCTGTTCGAGATCCTTCCTGGGTCATAGCTGCCTAAAATTCATCCAAACATTGAGTATCTCCTCCCTCTGCATGCAGACACAGAACTTTCCTCATAGAGATTCATTGATTCAATTCATCTCTATGAGGAGCTGTTGATTGGCCAGGGCTGTGTTTGAATCATGTTGGCTCTGCGCCTGATCTGCCTCCTAGTCAGTCTCAGCCAATCCTATGGGGAAGCATTGTGATTGGATCAGGCTACCACTTCTGATGATGTCAGCAGACAGCTTTTTTTTCTGAGGAAAACAGCATGCAAAGTTACAGCTTCAGGCTTGAATACAGTAAGATTGTGCTATATTTATTTATGGAGGCATGAGGGGTCCAGGGGGGCTAGATGGTGGTTTTAACACTATAGGGGAAGGAATACATGTTTGTGTTCCTGACCCCATAGTGATCCTTTAAGTGATCGGATACCTATCATATTATTTGCTACTGAATTCACTAGTGTATTCTATTTTGGTGCACAAAAAAAGTGATTTCTGACAAAAGTGTTTAGGCTACATATAGATTCATTCCAGTTCTTTTAAGCTTGATTGCCTTCTTTTCCAGCTCAAATAAAAGTCTGCCCCTAAACTGACACTAAAGACATCAGAACATGCAGGTCCAGAGTCCAAAATCAGGAAGGGCCATGCAGGATATAATGTGACCAATAATAAGAGGTGGACACATACATTTTCCCAAATACACAAACTTACATATATGCACAGAGTGACAAGTGTCTACACACATTTAATTATGCCACTTCTGCAATACTCATGACCTGCTTCCTGTCTGATACATCAATAAAATACCTTTTTTTCTCTCCTGTAGGTCTAGCAGGCATACAAAGTTGGGACCATGGAATTTAATTTTTTATTTTTTTTGTTAACAACTTTTACCTAGTTATAAACTTTTGGTTAGAAACAGGACTGCTAAGCAAATGTTAATATTTTTAAACATGAAAATAAATACAAAATAAAATGAGACATTAAATATTTAATAATAATTTTATTATAAAAAAAATCCCTAATGAATGGTACAACCAGCTTAACGCTTCTTCCATGTAAACTTCCTTCGGGCTCCTTCTTGTCCAGGCTTCTTCCGTTCCTTAATACGAGGATCTAATGTCAGCAGCCCAGCTGAAAGACAAATTATTCAAAGTTTAGATTAAAATAGCACTCAGATTTTAATTTCTAGATGAGTTTATATTTATATCACCACACCAGAATATAAACAACTACATTACACCAAGCAGCTTTGGCTTCACCGAAAACCTACTTAAGTTTCGCTGTACGTAGCTTCACATATGCCTCAAAACAAGATTTTAAAGGGACATTCCGGGCACCAGTACAACTTGCTAACTAATGCATTTTCTGAAGAGACGTGGCTAAAGCTTATGGAACAGCAAACTGCAAAACTATTTTTTTTATCTAAAAATTATAAATCTTACAAGTATAAGCTACATTTAACCTCTTTAGGACAAGGGGTTAGGCAAATACAGTGACGGTATGACATGTACAGCACGTCATCATCCATAAAGGTGATAATATATTAATAAACACAAAAACCACACACAAAACAAAAGTATAAAAGGACAAAAAAAAAAAAAAAAAGAAAAACACCCACAGTTTGAGGACATATACAAACCTTGAAGGAGTTCAAAAGACGTGAAAAATTACTTTATTATAATAAGTTAAAATGTACCACTTTATGAACGTATTCTAATTGTGACAAACTGCATCTATGTATCCACAGGCCCGGGATCAACATAAGAGTCCTGAAATCATTAAAGGAACACTATAGTGTTATGAATACAAACATATACACCTAACACTATAGTGCTGCAGTGACTGTTTAGGTCCCTGGCCCCCTCTGATTGCAGTGAAAAGTTGTTTAACTCCCCTTTTCTGCCTCGCCACGTCAGTCTCATCATGACTGGCTCAGTTTCCATGGCTAAAATCAATGTATCTCTACGGGGAGCGTTCAGCGTCTCCATGCAGCGAGAGCAGACGCTGAACGTAGGTGTTGCACTCTGTAGATCACTGACATAGGAAGCAAGTCTAGGGGTTGTCTGAGTGTAAACAAGTCCTGAATGTAAACACGGCCTTTTCTCATTGAAAAGCCTGCAGGGACATGCTGTACATACCAGAAATTAAGCTTAGCAATATGAGAGAAGGATTTTTATAATGAAAGGAAAATAAATGGTCCTATATAAACTTAATTGAAGATAATTAAATAAGCCTGCTATTCTATAAATAGACAATATCTGCCTTATATTTCAATTAAATCCCCGGTGAATAAGATAGAGGCTCAAAAATGTACTGTGATTGTCCAGGTTCTGAAACCAAACCTAGAATTTGCGGTTTAATTTTATGTTTTGCTCAAATATAATTAAAGTGTTTCTCTTTACGTGCCCCAATACATATTTATTGTTTTTAAATTACAGAAAGGGCTTTCAATATCCTATATGTATACTTAGCACAACATTAAGTGTGAATAAAATGTTAAAAGTAGGAAAAACACATTTTCAATTTTAAAATAATTTTTACACATCCAACGCAACTGAATAAGAGTTAAAAATAGATTTACATATCAGTCTTGATTGTTAAATGCCTCATAAGTCTAGGATATAAATTAATTGGTAGTTAACTCTAACCCTATAGTAATCCCCCCAATATGATGATCATGATTGGCATGGGGACATGCTGGAGACTATGAAAACAAAGTATGGTGCAGTGCTCGATTTGTCCTTAAAAAGTATATAGTAGAAACAAAAAAAGAGTTAATAGTGAAGTATGCAGCAGCTCCAGACTATAACAGAATAAAAAATAGGTACACTCACACTTTTTGGGAGCTAGGATGCAGCTCCTATCGCCTGGGTGGAATAATCCCCACCTGCGTATATTGTGGAATATTAGCTCTTGTGGTATGTTCTTATTATGGTGGTGACTCTGGTAGATATGTAGAAGACATGAGAGGTATATGGTGCAGTGTGACAAAGTGCCCTTCGCCATTTGTTCTTGGAAAGGCCTGCTTGCCAGCCTCTTGCCTTGTGACTATGGCCCCTGGGAGATATTGCCAGTTAAAAAAAAAAGTATATTTGGGCTTATTGGATTGTTAAAACACTTTTTCTGCCCCTTTATTTCCACGGGAAAATGTGCCTCTTCCCCTCCCCCTTCTTCCTGTCCTATTGTTCTCCAGCAGGGCGTTGTCCCAGGTACACTGCCAGACCAGTTGAAACTGGCTGCTTTGTCCCTCTTCAATCTCTCATCAGCCCTTGCTATTGTTTAACCCCAGGGCGATCCAACTGTATTCGTGGGATCTGAGCGCTTTTCGGACATATTGAGCACTCAAATCCAAGCTATTTGGGGATATGTTGGACATATAGGTTAAACATTGTATTATATGAGTTATGTATTTTTATGTAGTTTTTGTAACAGTTTTTGGACTTCGAGATAATTGGCTTACCACAGCCACTTAAGCCAATTATCTCCAGGATAGAGGAGAAGATAGACCGGCCGCACAGCCTAAATCTGTGGAACTGTTTTGGGCATAAAGGCCATGCTTGCGGTCGGTCTAATAGGACTTCCATAAAACCCTTGAACCCCTGCTCTGATCTGGGTGATTTTTGGATATGTTGTTCACCCAGATCAGGGCTATCCATGTAGGATGTAGGATTTATGGGGATATGTTTGTGTTTTGGGGTGTTTCTGGACTTTGGGTAAAACTGGATATTTTCTGCCTGTGATAATTAAGTTAGCCCATTGTGTTTGTTAATTGTATCACATGCAGAGGGGAGGGTTTGTGTGCATTAGCTGGGAGTGACTGATTGTACTGTACTGTGTTGATTGGCTGTTGTAACTTTGTGTCCTGTGTTCCACAAGGTCCAAGTGGGTGGTAACCTTGTGGGGAAATGTGTATATAAGAAGCAATAAAGCCTTGGTGCATTCTGTTCCTGTTTGACCCTCAACACGTAGTCTTGCCTCGTGATTGGAGGGGAACTGCTATAATCACACTGGGGATTGCTATACTTTGTATACTCCCTTGCGCTCTAATTACTTAGCTCTTTTAAGAGCTGTTCCTGATACGCTCTCTTGAAGGAGAGGGCTTTTCCACACGGACCTGGAGGACAAAAGCTGATCCAGGGTGGAAGGAAGACGGTGAGACTCCAATTAAGCTACGGCGATTGTGGAGTCTGCGGTGGTTGTGGTGTCCGGTGCGGTGCTTCCTCGGCGCAAGCTAGGAAGCGTCCATCAACAGAAGGTACTCGGAGTACAGGTGATCCGTTACATGCAGTATCTCTTGTTCCACGGGACAAGAGACCCCAGTTCTGGTGATTAAGCTGCCTCGAGGACTGCATCAGTAATTTGTGAAGGAGCTGAATATCTCCTTATTTTCTACATGCTGGAGACTATATCACGGTTTGTTCAGAATCTGGGGTTCTCCCTTGAGCACCGGCCAGCCCAGATTCACAGCAGCTGAGCACAATCTGCTTGACTACGATGTTCTCAATGGATTGAGCACGGAGCGCTGCATGCAGCTTATTGAACAGCCCCCAGGTATTGATTGATATCTGGGTTACACTGGTCTGACCAGGGATTTAAGTTTGCTCACAACACATTGCAGCAACAGGTATTTAAATGCCTATTGAAATGGCTGTAGCAGCAGTCACTACGAGCATTGCACACAGCACATTTATCAGTCTGGGAATGCTAAAAACTCGCCCCAGTTGACAAAGGGGAGCTCCAGGTATCGATAAATGTCTGGGACTTTACATGTGAGCAGGGAATTAACCCTGCTCACACCAATATGTTAGGACGTGTCAATACGTCTTAACGATGTTAAACCTCTAAATTAACAGTGGCACCCTAACACAGCATTTCACTAATCTAGAACATCAAGCATTTTTATTTAGGACCTTTTGTGATCCTTTAGAAAAGTCCTCTTTGGATATATCTGTGAAGTGACACATTTTAACTTACAGTAGCAAAGGTTATTTAACAGTCTATTGAACTATTTTAGGATTTGTGCATGTCCTCCATTTGTGGGTTATTTTGTATTTGTGTTTATTGAAACATTAGAGTTATCCTGTATCCATTAAGGACACGCATGTCTTCACCTTATTTCCCCCTTTTTTGTATGGTCAATAATTTACAAATATGTATGAAACTGTTTTAACTAGATCCTCTCAGCAAGGTATGCTACAGGCCCAAAATTAAACCAAACAAATAAATAAATAAATATGCAGTATTACACAGTAGTGTTTGATCCTAAAGATATACTGTTGACCATTCACCAGACAAGGGAAGTGAGACTGGTGGGTTGCCTGATGGGTCAGATCTCATAGATATATGGAATTAACGGACAAACCTGCAGCTAGTCTTGTGAAAATGAATTGCACTCAGGGATTAATCACAAAGCAGTCTTCCAGTGGGTCGCTTCCCCACATTAACACAAACACCAATAGTAAAAGCTGGATGTCACAACAAGGGTGTCAAGTGAAAAAAATCCATTATTAGAGCCACATATGGCCTAGTGTGCAGATTTAAAAAAATAAATAAAAAAAATTTGGCTGTATAGACCTTAATCATATATACATTTAAGCTTAAAATGCCCCAATCAAAATATAAAAGAGCTGAATGAGTGAAAATATAAAACCACACATTAAATACGCATCGTCACTTTGATTTTACTAACTTAACTTGCACATACTGATGCTGCAGTAAGATAATTAACAATTTATGGATCTCACCTTGTCTCATTGACTCAATTTGATTCTCAGGAAGAAAACTTAACAAAGCTCTAGATGAAGCCAGGCGAATGGCTCCAGCCTGCGATGACCGTCCTCCACCGGTTACTGTGCATTCCATGTCATACATTCCAAGCCGGTCAAGGAACTGAAAGGGGAACATCAGCTGTTCTCTGAAAAACATGCAAAATTAACAATTAGCTTGCATCTGAAGAATAAGAACTACTGTCTGCTAACAATGCTGCAATACATAGACCAAAGCAACCACTATAGTCACCAGAACAACTACAACTTATTGAATTTGTTCGGTTGAGTAGAATCATTACCTTCAGACTTTTTGCAGTAAACACTGTCTTTTCAGAGAAAATGCAGTGTTTCCATTACAGCCTAGTGATAATAGCGGTTCCTGGGTCATGGCTGCCTAAAATGCACCCAAACATTCAGTATCTCCTTCCTCTGCATGCAGACACTGAACTTTCCTCATAGAGATGCATTGATTCATTTAATCTCTATGAGGAGCTGCTGATTGGCCAGGGCTGTGTTTGAATTGTGCTGGCTCTGTCCTTGATCTGCCAGCAGGCAGTGGACAGGTCAAAAGTAAAGAGTGACAAAGCCAGCAGCTTCAGGCTTGAACACAAGAAAGATTTTACTATTTTTAGGGAGGCATGAGGTGGCCAGTGGAGCTATATGGTGGTTTTAACCCTGCAGGGTCAGGAATACATGTTTGTGTTCCTGACCCTATAGTGCTCCTTAAACAAACAAAAAATATGAAAAAGATAAAATTATAAATATAATGTGCATCTATGATCTATAAAAAATAAATAAAAAAATGACATAATGGCAGCTGATTGACCATAATACTTAATCTATACACTGCACAAACCACATTTATATTATATTTTAGAATTTTATTTTAAGTTACCGTATTTTTCGCTCCATAAGACGCACTTTTTTCCCCTCAAAAGTGAGGGGAAATGTCTGTGCGTCTTATGGAGCGAATATGAAGCTTTACTTACCTGTCTTGCAGCGTTGGCCGGCAGCACAGGGCGCACCGCGGTAGTGGAACTTGAATTTCATGTTCCGGTTTCCGGCGGGACTGAAAGGAAGTGTGCACAAGCTGAGTGCGCACTTCCTTTCAGTCCCGCCGGAAACCAGAACATGAAATTCACGTTCCACTACCGCGGTGCGCCCTGTGCTGCCGGCCAACGCTACAAGACAGGTAAGTAATAATGGGACAAGGGGAGGGGGACAGTATGGGAGAGAAGAATATGGGGAGGGGGATGAAGTCTATGGGGAGGGGGAGGGGGATGAAGTCTATGGGGAGGGGGAGGGGGATGAAGTCTATGGGGAGGGGGATGAAGTCTATGGGGAGGGGGATGAAGTCTATGGGGAGGGGGATGAAGTCTATGGGGAGGGGGAGGGGGATGAAGTCTATGGGGAGGGGGAGGGGGATGAAGTCTATGGGGAGGGGGATGAAGTCTATGGGGAGGGGGATGAAGTCTATGGGGAGGGGGAGGGGGATGAAGTCTATGGGGAGGGGGAGGGGGATGAAGTCTATGGGGAGGGGGAGGGGGATGACGTCTATGGGGAGGGGGAGGGGGATGAAGTCTATGGGGAGGGGGGGATGAAGTCTATGGGGAGGGGGGGATGAAGTCTATGGGGAGGGGGGGATGAAGTCTATGGGGAGGGGGGGATGAAGTCTATGGGGAGGGGGGGATGAAGTCTATGGGGAGGGGGGGATGAAGTCTATGGGGAGGGGGGGATGAAGTCTATGGGGAGGGGGGATGAAGTCTATGGGGAGGGGGGATGAAGTCTATGGGGAGGGGGGGGATGAAGTCTATGGGGGGGGGATGAAGTCTATGGGGAGGGGGGGATGAAGTCTATGGGGAGGGGGGGATGAAGTCTATGGGGAGGGGGGGATGAAGTCTATGGGGGGGGGATGAAGTCTATGGGGGGGGGGATGAAGTCTATGGGGAGGGGGGGATGAAGTCTATGGGGAGGGGGGGATGAAGTCTATGGGGAGGGGGGGAGATGAAGTCTATGGGGAGGGGGGGGAGATGAAGTCTATGGGGAGGGGGGGGAGATGAAGTCTATGGGGAGGGGGGGGAGATGAAGTCTATGGGGAGGGGGGGAGATGAAGTCTATGGGGAGGGGGGGAGATGAAGTCTATGGGGAGGGGGGAGATGAAGTCTATGGGGAGGGGGGAGATGAAGTCTATGGGGGAGGGGGTGAGTGAAGTCTATGGGGGAGGGGGTGGATGAAGTCTATGGGGAGGGGGTGGATGAAGTCTATGGGGAGGGGGTGGATGAAGACTATGGGGAGGGGGTGAGTGAAGACTATGGGAGAGAGGAGAAGACTATGGGAGGGGGGGGACACTATGGGACAGGGGAGAAAAAAAATATTCTGTACAAACTGTCCCATAGTAAGAAACACTATGGGACAGTTTGTTCACAATATTTTTTTTCTGGGTTTCTTCCTCAAAAAACTAGGTGCGTCTTATGGTGAGGTGCGTCTTATGGAGCGAAAAATACGGTATATAAAGACACAGTGCAGTGAGCTATGTGAATGATCATGCATTACATTTTGCATCTGAATCGTTGATACTGAGTGCTGAGCACTTAACGAACAAGCAAAAATGAAGTATATCATTTAATCTTCATATTTGCTAACATTTTTCACTAGCAAAATGATTAATTTAAATCAGACTCGTTACTTTAAGTTTCCTCTCCTTACAGCCAGCAACCCTTTGTTCACCGTATGGTTAGATTTTTATTTTTATTTTATTTTCCTTTTCATACCAACATTGCTTAGCGATTTAACTCAATCTCTGAAAACATTACAAGGTTCTGTTCTCCAGATTTTTACAATTTTCCATAAACATAGAAAGGTCACAACACAGATGCCTATACATCAGGGGCAGTAATTTCCTGCCAGATTATAGTGTGAATACAACACAAGGCACATTTTACAGGAGTGCTTGACTCCTTCAGACATATTCCTCCAAATAGGGTACAATGTAAAGGAACAGCAATTATTTATAGGACAGTAAGTCTTGCTGATCACTTCTCTGTGTTTGGATCCAGACTTTACATAAAGAGTGTAGGCATAGTTGGCATTAAATTAACTTAAACTGCAGTCATCCACCCACCCTACATGCCATGAAAAGATTTAAATAGATAAAAATGAATCACTCGCACACAGCAGATCTTCTCCCACATTTGGCAATTAGCTTCCTCCTACAAGAAGACACTTAATATTTAAAGATGGGGAGCTTATTTGGCTTGCTGGCTATAGTAAATGTACTTACAGCTAATAGGAGACAATACGCATGTGGCACTTACATCATATCTTAGACTGTGTCACACAATTGCCGTAGATAATATTGGCAGGAGTTGAATGATAGCATATTGGCATAGTAAGAAACACGTTACCAATGAGATATTAATTAGCATAGAATATTCTTAAATTGATTAAAGACAAAAGAAAAATGAAAATATGCAACATAGAATTGTTATTAATTTTTTTTTTTTTTTAAGGGATAAATAATTATAGATTTTATAAAAAAAAAACATTTGCACTGATGATTTCTCTAAACCTGAGCCCTCTTGCATGCTCATTTTGCTTTTTAATTCTTTTATGTGAGGTTTCATAAGGGGTTCTGAAATTAGGAGATAGGTGTACTGACGGACCATAGCATAACAAGTCTCAAAGAAGGTAAGAAAGAATATTTTTAAAACAAACCTTTGAAATGTAACACAACATTGATAGTCTCTCACACACTATTAATCTGTATGAAGTTTCATTCTGTTGGCAAGTTGCCTTTAAATATATAAGCAGCCATAACCAAGTTAAATACAACCAGTGCAATCTACACAAATCAGCACACTTTGACTCCATTAATGGAACACTATAAATCACCAAAATAAGTTTAGCCTAATTAACTATTTTGGTGTATAGACCATGCCCCTGCTCAATCCTCTGCATTTAGGAGTTAAATCACTTTGCTTATACAGACATACTTACACCTCCTTGCATGTGACTTGTATCTCCTACTCTGGGCTGGAGTTAAAAACTTTTAAAGCAAGTTACATCTGATTGAAAGTTAAACCAATTTTGTTTTCATGCACGCTGTGTCAGTCACGTGCAGGGAGGTGTGGCTGGGTCTGCATAAACAGAAACAAAAGTGATTTAACTCCTAAATGGCAGAGAATTGAGCAGCAAAACGCCAGAGGCATTATCTATACACAAAAAACACTTCATTAAAGGCCCACTATAGGCACCCAGACCACTTCAGCTTAATGAAGTGGTCTGGGTGCCAGGTCCATCTAGGATTAATCCTTTCTGCTGTAAACATAGCAGTTTCAGAGAAACTGCTATGTTTACTTTAGGGTTAATCCGGCCTCTAGTGGCTGTCTCATTGACAGCCGCTAGAGGCGCTTCCACGCTTCTCACTGTGATTTTCACAGTGAGAAGACGCCAACGTCCATAGGAAAGCATTGAGAATGCTTTCCTATGAGACTGGCTGAATGCGCGCGCGGCTCTTGTCGCGCATGCGCATTCAGCCGATGAAGGGAAAGGAGGAGGAGAGTCCCCAGCGCCGAGGGAGCCCGGCGCCGGAAAAAAGGTAAGGGATTAACCCCTTCCTCACCCTAGAGCCTGGCAGGAGGGGGGCCCTGAGGGTGAGGGGGACCCATGGACCCTATAGAGCCAGGAAAATGAGTATGTTTTCCTGGCACTATATTGGTCCTTTAACCCCTTAAGGACCAAACTTCTGGAATAAAAGGGAATCATGACATGTCACACATGTCATGTGTCCTTAAGGGGTTAAGCTTAGTTTGTTTTGGGGACTATAGTGTCCCTTTAAGATAATTAGAAGGATGCCTAATGCATACGCAGTGCATAGAATCTATTTGGCTAACACTGCTAAAGAACACATTTGTCAGCAGATGAGGTATATCATTCAGTATGAACCAGGTGCCTCTCACAGGAAACAGTAAATTTACTGGGAACAATTCTGAGAGAGCTTTGGTTTTCCGTGGTGATGGGATTCAAGTGTAAAGGAATATTGTATAGAAAATAATTCCCAAAAGCTACCTTACTAGAAGATAGCCAATAGGAGAAGGACCCAGTCCAATCTCAGCAGTAAGTAAAAATAAAATAAAAACTTTATTATAGTCTATTAAAAGCCTGGGAACAGATAAAGGTATCTAGGATCTCATATGGAGAGGAGTATAGCATACTAAAAACTAATAATTAGCCTAATAAAGTAAAGATGCTAACAGAGAATTATGTCCATACCTAGAGACGGTATACTAAATACACACGTCACCAGATTAGTGGGTAAAAACAGAGTAAAAACAACGATAGAGAAATAGGAGGTCTTGCTGGGCACAGAGTATGTGGTATCCCAAAAGGGTAATAATAAGGTATAATACCCCAAAATCATAAAGGGATAAATACAATACTTGAACCAGCTTGAAGAACCCCTCCCCCCCCCCCAAAAAAAAAAATCAGGAAGGCAGCTATCCCTCTAAGCTAACCCTATGTCTCCTATACAACACCTTTGTGGGTGTTCTAGTCTGGTAGCTCAACCAAAAGGACCTAAAGGTCTGTTGCCACAGGTAAAAAAGAAAAAAATAAAGATACTAAATCATCGTAAGTGCAAAGTGCTCATAGAGTGCTAAAAATAAAATAACCCATGGAAATATTTTACTTTTAGCACTCTATGAGCACTTTGCACTATTTATTAATTAAAGAAATATTGTATCTTTGTCATACTTGGCAGTAATGTAATCATCACATACTATAACTATTTTTTTTTCCTAAATTAGTTGTTTTTAAAACCACAAACAAAAGATTACTGTATTTTTCAGAAAATAAGACACACCCGTATACAAGGAATATAGTGTGTGTGGGTACAGAGGTATGTAGTGGGTGTATTATTATTGGCATTTATATAGGGCCAACAAATTATGTAGCATTTTACAATATAATAGGAGAGGGAGATTAAACAATAAATGAGACAATTACGAAAACTTACAGGAACAATAGGATGAAGAGGATCCTGCTCAAACGAGCTTACAGTCTATAGGAGGTGCGGTATAAAACCCAATAGGACAGGAGGTAGCATTTAAACAAGATGGGAGGGAGGCAGAGCTGGAGGAGAGAGTAGAGTGCTGCCCTTTAGGAGAGAGCAAGAGACAGGTATGTGAGGTAGAGGTTACTCTGGTAGGTGTGTATGGAATGTATTGTGTATATAGGGAATGTAGTGTATGTGTGTGTAAGGAATTCAGTGCTTGTATGTATGTATATATATATATATATATATATATATATATATATATATATATATATATATATATATATATATATATATATATATATATATCTCCAACCAACACCATGAGCACTGCAGACTTATCCCATCCCCCAAGCATGAGCCAAGGCTTTAAGAAAGGGTCAAGCAGGTCTGTTTAATGAGCACACAAAAGCAACAGCACTAATGCAGCAAAACAACTCCTCCTCAGAGGAAAACAAAATGACTGTTTTTTTTTTTTTTAATTCTTTATTTTTGTAGTGCAGGTGGTTACAAAATATAAACTTGCGCCACAACAGCGTTTATCAATATGGGAACATAGATAAGTCAAACAGTGGCTTTGAGAAAACATGCAAATTTTTAAGGGTAGAGTTGATATGTCTATGTAATAACAATCAGATTAAGACTAGATTTGTCTGCAGCTTCCTGACCACTTTGGTACTTAAAACTATACATATAAGAGTAAACAATTGTATGCATATGGATAGTAAGGGCAAGATAGATCATGTTAATTCTAAGGTTTGTATCACATTACAAAAAAACATCCTAGAGGAGTGCCAGGGAACACATTTGGGCTAAGCCATAGAGAAATTATAAGGCAAAAACATCTGTGCTAAGCTAATAGTGAGTAGGTCGGCATAATTAGGGCAGTTAATGTAGCTTTCAGTAATGTCACTTAACCAACGCCAGCTGCTGGTATATGGTTGTCACCCCTCGTGTCGTTGTGTACGCCTGCCTGCCCGCCACAGGGAGGATCAAACTCTCGGTGTGTGGATGAGATCCATGTGTAGGCCGTTGAGGGCTGTAGTATACTCTGATTTCCCTTCTGGGTTTCCTCCCCAGTGGGCCGTGTATGGGCTTCCCGACAGCTTGGTTTCCCTGGAATCAGCTTCGCTGCAACTGGTTCTGCTTCACATTGGGCTTTGTGGTCGTCAGCGTGGGGTTTCGTGCTGTGCTGGTTGCCGGTTTCCGGGATCGCTGAGCGAAGAATTGGCACCCTCAGTGGCGCGGGGTCGCAAGATTCTGCAGGCGTTGCAGCATAGGTTTTAGCGGTTTCCCGCGTGATGGAGCTTCGGTTCCTGCTTAGTTTAAAGGTTGCTCTGGAGTTATGAGGGGGGCACAATAGTAGGATGCGCCGAGTGGTCGGACGGATCCACGCTGCCACCTTTTTCATCGCCATCCGGTAAGATTGTCTCCGGGCCTTAAGTTTTGCCCAGAGATGGGTGCGCAGCAGGTCCACGAAGTCCCCTGTATGCTCGGGTGGAGTGAGGCGTGGTTGTTTGGTCGTAGGCCGCGGTTGCGTCGCCATCTTGGCTGAGTCTCATGAGCTCCACGTGGCTGTTAATTTCGCCGCTTGTACGGATATTAGTGTGGGGTAGGCTTGAGCCGGGATGTCCCTCTCCGGCAGGGGGGGGGGGGTGAGAGTGTGAGTAGGCGGTCTGAGTAGGCCGCCTGTAGGCCTCAGGTCGATCCCCGGTACGTCGTCGCTGTGGGTTGCCGCGGCTTTGCGGACGCACTTACCCTGTGGTAAGTCCTCTGTACAGGGGCTGAAAAGTAGGCAGTTGTAGGGTGTAATGTCGTTATTTAAGCTTATTTCTGGCTTTTTTGTGAGGAGCTCCACCAGCATGCGTCCGTTCAGCCCGGCTGCTAGGCTCCGCCCCCCAAGGAAAACAAAATGACTGTTAAGTTCAGTCAGTGTTTCAATATATGACAGTTTTTGGAAGTTGCTGAACTGTGCCAGTACCATTTAAAGGGCCAGAACAGTCTTTTAAAACACCAATAAGTCCAAATGGTGTTTCTAACTGGCAAAATCTCCCAGGGACCATAGTCATAAGGCAAGAGGCTGGTAATTAGTCCTCTCCAGGCACAAGTGGCAAAGGGCACTTCGTCACAATGTAAATATGTGGTGTGGAACAGAGGCTGTGATCTGTGTGGAGTGATTGTTGCCATTGCTTATTTCAGTTTTAACCCCTTAACGCTGTTACGGCGTGCTATGCCGTCACGGGTTAAGTGGGCTTTAAAGCCGTTATGACGGCATAGCACGCCGTAACGGCTTGCAGCCCCAGCAGGTAAGTTATACTTACCTCCGCCGCGATCCGCTTCGGGAGGACTGCCTCACAGCCCAGGCAGCCCTCCCATGGCAAATGAGGCCCCTGGGGGCCATGTGATCGCTCTCAAAGAGCGATCACATGGCCCCCTATAGCTGGCTGTGGATCTGCCAGCAGGGGGACTGTTTGAAATATCAGACAGTCCCCCTGCTGGTGGGAAGTATAAAAAATAAATAAAAGACAAATGTAAAAATAAATTAAATATATTTTTATATATATATAATATGTATATATATTATATATATATAATATATATATACATATTATATATATGTAACGTCATACAAAGTGTATTTTAATATTAATATAAGTATATATATTAATATTAAAATACACTTAGAATGACGTTACATATATATAATATGTATATATTATATATATAATAGATGTACATATATATTATATATAAATACGTATAACTAAAATAATAAATAAATTAAATAATAAAATAAATAAATAAAATATTGAAACAAAATTTAATATAAATTATATATGCATATGTAATTTCATTCTAACTGTATTTTGTTATTAATATATATATATCGGTAACAAAATACACATATATATATATATATATATATGTATATAAAATACAAATAACCGCAAATATATATATATATAGATAAATACATATAATTACATAAAAGATTACATTAGTATACACGTAGAATTTAAATACCTATAAATGAATATATATTAAAATTCTACATGTATATTTAAATAATCTTTTAACGTAATTATGTGATTTGATTAATTAAAATTTGATTGACATGCATGACAACACAGGGAGAAAGTGCAGAGAATTTAATTCGCAAGCACTATATTTGACCCTGTAACTCTCCAAGACACCATAAAACCTGTACATAGGGGGTACTGTTTTACTCGGGAGACTGCGCTGAACTCAAATATTAGTGTTTCAAACTGGTAAATTGTATAATTATATTCCAACAGACAGCAACAGAGGTTCAAGTTTGGGATGTCACATGACATATGTGGGGGTCATGATTCCTGATTTAAAGCATGTCAGTATTCCATGAGGCAGAGAAGCACTGGCCCTTCTTGTCACTTCTGCACATCACGATTATGTCTTGCTGTGACTTCGCTGAACTCAAATATTCGTGTTTCAAACTGGTAAATTGTATTACAACGATGATATTTTAAGTAAAAGTGACGTTTTTTGCATTTTTTACAAGCGAACTGCACTTTTATGGTCTATATTATTGTTGTAATATGTTTTACTGTTTTAAAACACTAATATTTGTGTTTAGTGAAGTCTCCCGAGAATAACAGTACCCCCCATGTACAGGTTTTATGGTGTTTTGGAACGTTAGAGAGTCACATATAAGGCTTGCATTTCATTTTTTTCACATTGAAATTTGCCAGATTGGTTATGTTGCCTTTGAGAGCGTATGGCAGCACAGGAATGAGAATTACCCCCATGATGGCATACCATTTGCAAAAGTCACAAACACTGGCCAAATATTAGTTTTTTGCTTTTTTCACACAAAAACAAATATGAACGCTAACTTTGGCCAGTGTTTGTGACTAAGTGGCTACTAAAAAAGACTAAACATACCCCACTTTCAATACCTTGGCTTGTCTACTTTTTCAAATGGTATGCCATTATGGGGGTAATTCTCATTCCTGGGCTACCACACCGTCTCAAAGGTAACATTACCAATCTGGCAAATTTCAATTTGAAAATGTAATGTTCTATATTTGACCCTGTAACTTTCCAAAACAACATAAAACCTGTTAATGGGGGGTACTGTTGTACTCGTGAGACATCGCTGATTACAAATATGTGCATTTTTTTTGCAGTAAAACCTAACAGTATTATGACATTCACAGTTAAAATGTCAGACGGAAATGCAAATTTAAAAAAAAATCTTATTTTCTCACATTCTTTTTACTTTTATTCATAATAAATTATGTTCCATATATGAATAGTTAATGATAGATTAAAGCCCTGTTTCTCCTGAACAAAATGATATATAATAAGTGTGGGTGCATATAATTTGAAAGAGGGGAACTACGGGTGAACAGACACATAGCGCAAATTCCAGTTTTTGTTTACGTTTTGTTTTGATCAGAACGTGCACTATTGACTCCGTCCTGAAGGGGTTAATGTTTGTATAATAATGTTTATTTAATGTTAGTTATTTCAGCTATATTTAATGTTCGTTCCTCCTCCCTGAATCTTACCTCTGGACAGGGAGGGGTACACGGAAAATGCCCTGGTGGTGAAAGCTGCTGCTATAAATCCTGCTGGTGGTCCGTTGTTTCTATAAGAACCCAGGTTCCACGTCCGCCGGGTGCAAGCTCTTATCGGGAACGCTGACATTGTGCAGCATTGGAATGTATGGAACATTATTTGCACAGTAACACACAACATATTATAGCTGTGGTAACCCATGGCAATGCTTTGACAGGCAGGCTCGAGCAAGAGAGGACCCAGCGGAAATGCAGCAAGTCTCCTTGGACCCCTCTCCAAGTATCCAAACCTACAATGCCTGATCATGGCTGTATATTTTGCTGTGTAACAGAATGAAGTATATAATTTAATCTGTATATTTGCTAACATTTGCCAATTTAAATCATACTGGTTTCTCTTGCGATCACACACGGTGAGGCTTCCCTACGCCATTGTAAGCATCCGTAGTTGGATATTTGCTGTATATGAACACCAATCAGCCACAACATTAAAACCACGTGCCTAATATCACGTAGATCCTTCTCGTGCTGCCAAAACAGCCCGGAGCAGAACACTGGCTCTGCCAACCAGCCTTCTTCCCATTCTGCTAGCAAGTATTCCCCAGCTAAACAACGCACATGCACCCAAACATTCAGCTGATCTAAAAGAAAACAAGACTTAGCAAATCAGAAAACATTTTTCCTTTGCTCCATGGTCCAGTTTGGACAAAGGTACTTTTGGAGGTAGACCGGTGTCATTATGGGCACTCTAGCTGGCCTGTGGCTACGCATCCCCATATGCAGAAAACTGTGATGCCCTATATGTTCTGGCACCTTTCTATCATAGCCAGCATTAAGTTACTCAGCAATTTGAGCAGTAGCTCTTCTGTGTGTTCGGACCAGATGGGCGAGCCTTGGGCGGAACTTTACCATGATGACTGTTCACCGGCTGTCCTTCCTCACCACTGCACATTGGGAACGCACCACAAGACTTGCTGTTTTGGAGATGCTCTTACCCAGTCATTTAGTCATTTTTCCTGCTCCCAACATATTAAATTCAAGAACAGATTATCCACTTGCAGTCTAATATATTCCATCCAGTAACATGTGCTATTGTAACAATATGTTGTTCACTTCACCGGTCAGTGGTTTTAATGTTGTGGCTGGTTAGTATATACACATAATATAGCCTGCATTCAGCATATAGGAAGCAGGCAGTTTTTCCCCCAGAATTCTTTTGGAAAAAAAACTACATCCTATATTTTAACAGCACCCTTATAATGTATGCATGTTCATGTGAGAATATATATATATATATATACACATATATACACACACACACACACACACACACAAATAAATGAAGAGATGCACTCTCGGGGCTTTAAAGTGGAAAAGAGAGAATTTATGCCAATAGGTATTACATTGAAAAAACAGATGTTTCGACCCATTCGGGTCTTTCTCAAGAGATATATATATATATATATATATATATATATATATTATATCTGCTTAAACTAATTTGCATATGCCCACCCAGAATCCTTTGCGGTTGTAACATCACTGCAGATTTGGGATTTCTGTGGGAAAAGCAAGTCTTATGGCTTGACTGGTGTGCAGATTTTTGTTTAACATTGTAATAAAAAAAAATATATATATATATACACACACACACACACATATATATATATATATATATATATATATATATATACACACACATATACATACACACGAACATGCGTACATTATAAGGGCGCTGCTAAAATATAGGATGCAGTTTGTATGTCTTAAATTCTATATATCTACTTTAATTTGAGGCACAGGTTGTTGTTTTTTTTCTTTCCTCCAACTTTTTTGGCAATGTGGAGAAAGGAGACCAAGTTGTAGAGCAGCATACACAGGTATCTACCTCTTTGTACCATGACCTGAAACTAACTGCAAAGCATCCTAGTATCAAGATGCAGCAGGTAATAATTGCTTGATCAATTCATCACTGCCAAGATTCTCACTGACATAAAAAGACGTAGCCTGTAATTGTGTGAGGGATTACCCGGCTATAAAAACACGGGCCACCCCTCTCACTGGACTGTTAATGCTGGGTTTAGTGGGCACGGCAACATCCCATTGTGGGCGCCCTTTGACCCGCCGGGCCTCACCAGGGGGCCTTCTGCGCCCGTCTCCCCGACACATCCTCCGGCCGGTCCCCTTGGTCACGTGGGCAGGCTGCTTCCGGGGTCTCCCATTCGGCCATAATTGGCCGCGGCAAACCGTGAGTTTGGGCCTCTCGGGCCTCTGGCACAGAGCCGCACTTTCGGCTCAGATTTCAAGTATTTTGTTACCCCCAAACTGGTTTATGCCATCATCTTTCCCTACTTTATCATCCCCTTGCAAACTGATTGGTAGGGGATTCGTATTATAAATCTTACTCTTCTATGAAATACAAAGCAGAGGGGATCTTGTCATCAATTGTGACACTACTCCCATGAAGCAGACCCCTCACACATGCCTGTGACAAACAGCTTCTCTAAACCTCCTGCTTCCCCCAGTCCCATGTACCTCCCCAGCCGACATTTGGCTGACCAAGTACTTTCTCGCCATTTCGGGCCAATTTTAAGTACACATTTGACCATGACTTGCACACCTTATGCCAAGCTGTTTGCAGTCAAGCCATGTTCAGCAACATTCGGTCACTCAGGCGTTATGTTGGCTACAAATATATTCGTCCGAATATACCCCACGTTCACCTTATTTCCTACAACCAAGTTTAATTTTAAAGCCTAATGCGGCAGGATTAGTAATTTTATTTTGTTTCACGGTTTTAGCTATTGGTCCTACCTTTCTGGTTGATTCAGTTGAAGCAGTGCTAATTATGTCATTCTGCCTCAACATTTATATTATTACTCTAGTAACTACAAGTTACTTGCACACTTTCTCTGCCACGGTCAGCACAGGTATTGTATCTGGCCCCCTCCGTGTCATTATTGCCTATAGCACGTTCAGGTATATAGCTCTCGTTCCTTCAAGTGTTGTTGTCCATTACGGTCTTATGTCAGTAATGTCACTGTAGCACTCCGGAGGTCTGGACCTATATTCCTGGCATTAAATTCTCTAGCTGTCATCAGATCAGTTGACCAGATAGGTAGGCATATATATTAAGATAAGGTGCTTTCATCCATATATGGTTACTATGCCGACTTACAATCATCTTCAGTTATACCACAGGGTATGTTAATATCTATCACACCAATTTTGTTTTTTTGCTTTTCCTCAACAACCAGTAACCCCCAAACTGATCTATGACTTACAAATCGCCCTCCACACTCCATGTGTGTTTCTCAACATTGGCATACCCACCCTGTACCTCAGGACTCACAGTGGGCCTTCTCTCTGCATTATATGCATATTCCCTATGCAAACCCTCACTAGGTCTGTGCAACACGCTTCATACGTCCTCAGTGGGCAACCAGGTCCACTTCCAACCCCTCGTCTTGGCATTAAGTTATATATCATCAGGGTACAAGCGTAGGCGTATGTGTTTTTCCATAGGCGTAGGCGTACTTGTTTTTCCTTATACTGCCCACATGAGCACTCTGCTAATCTACTCACAATCCTTCCTTAGTGGCATACATCAAGCCAGACTCCCAGGAGGTTACAGTATTCCTCATCATATGTAATCCTTACATCTTTCATTAGGCATTGCGGATTTAGCGTAATGTCAATAATGCGGTGTAACCATGCCACTTACAATATGAAACGTACGAGTATTACTTCTCATAACCCATTACCCTGCTACTCTAATCTCGTGTCATTTCCAGCTTACTACGGGGTGCTACAACCCCATCATATCTTGGCCCTTCATAAGCTACACAGCACATCACAATTTTTGGCCCCTTAATTGGGCACTCATATACAGCATAAGATTTACGTTTGGCATACAGCTTGCCACAACAATATTCCTACATACAGCCCTTACTAGGCCGTTACTCATACGTTACATACGGCCCACCACAGGCATTCCACTACAACTCCATTTCGACCCTGCATCTGAGCAATTACGTACGATTACGGCCTCGTCAGGCCACTCATTTTCTCCCTATACCACCCTCTGTCTGCATACATAACCCCAGTCACAGACACTTGCTGAATCTCGAAAAGTTTGTTTCCCACTAGTAAATATTTATGTACATACTGTCACACATACTATTAGACCGTCGCATGGAAGGACACACAGTGAGAACTCACACCAAGATACAACACACTTAGTTTCCCTATCCACATATTGATGGGACTAAGGTTGTATACACATATTTTTCCTTATTATCGTGATTCTACTATCTATACTTGTCGCCCCGTTGTTGATGTCCTTAAAAATGTTGTGCCCTTATCTCCATTAAACACTTACACCATACTGGACGCATGCCCATTAGCGTTCCCATTGTGTCGTTAGATTCCTCTCTATAAGAATCCATTCTCATGCTCAACCACACTAGTTGGGCCAGGTACGTACGCATGCCTACCTTAAAGGCATTACGCTCCTATTCCCCTTCATTCCTTAGGGCTAGATCAACTCACTGTAAAGGGTAGTGGTGCTGGCCTTAATACAGTTTAATGGTTATCTTGTCCCGCAAGGCCAACTCCCATCCTCAAACGGAGGTAATAGCCCATTGGCCCAACTCATAGTTAGAGCTTCAACCTCTGTAGGTTATTAGTTAGGGCCTCACCTGTCATGACCACTCATAATGAAGCTTTTAATTGTCACCGAGAGGCAAACATTCCTGCCACTCCGTTCGGTGGCCTCAGTCCCTCGGCCAAATTCATATCTAGAGCCTCTCAAAGCCACTTGGCATTTAGTAGGGCCTCATTTATCCCTGGTTAGCTAATTTCTTTGCCATTTGGCACTAAGTAAGACGCCAGTTGATGTAGGGTTAAACGCTCATAGCACGGCTGTTAAATTACACGCTATTTAGTACCTCATACTACGTCTCTTAACTAAGTGCAAGCAGGGTTTTCACCCCTGAATCCTGCAACGAACCCTCAACCCCTGGCATACATTCAACATAGAAATAGGATTCCGCTAGGCCAGTCTCTTGCGATCCTGGACCAGCCGATTGCTGATGCCCAGAAATAAGGTATATCATTCCCTGTCACAACTCATGAGCAGGGTTGGTGTTTGCCAACCCAGAAAATGGAAGACAGCATAGCATATTGCTTGCAAACTGTGGAATCAGACATCTGTTCACCCCTTTATTTGATTCACGTTAAACTAAAGAAGTCAAATCTCCCAAAGTCTAGCAAGTAGATTGAACCATAAACCATACTTTCACAAACGCCCAAATTTGTTCTGACCTTTGGTCTATATAAATCCGCTGTCTCTTACGTTCTAAACGTCTGTAGGGACATATGGACCTCTGTTACAAGACCTTTATGTTCCAGGGTTAGACATACAGCCCTCACATTATGTAATGGTAGTGCAATATTGCTGATGGATTACACCACATCCGATCCCTGTTTCTCTGCTACACCAAACCATTGGCTCTATACTTTTTACAGCCATGACTTTTAGAAGTTACTTCGTTACCTCTATTACTCAACCTCCTCTTTCACTTGTCAACTTATACTTAGTTCAAAGTACCAATTACTATCCCCTAAAGCACGCAAGTAAACATGGCCATGCTTTCTTCCCTGGGGGGTCTAAATATCCCTAGCTGCTGTAGCTTCCTCCAGTAGTCTAACTGCGGTTAACGAGACTCAGACAAGTACTGCCTAACCAAAGGCAGAGTCCTGTGTATCAGGCAACATGAAGACAGTCTCTGGCGAATGCCTGTTATCATAGGTATCTTCAGCCTTCCTGGTTCTGTGAACCTTTTCATGCGCGCCATACTGTGAGGTCACAAATACATTATAGGACTACTCCGCCAACTCCCTGGTCATACGCTTACATTAACCCTGCCATGCTAGTCACGCCCGTTCTAACAGACCTGTCCAGACGGTCAAAATTTTTTTTTGCTTACTTATAGGTACAGGACGCCACATCCAATTCTCACAGGGTGTTGATTCCCCCTATATATTGCAGATACAGCTGCCACACAGATCTACTGCCGTTTCAGGTCACTGGGTCTGTGACTTGTAGCCCCCCTCACTCTTTAGTATTCTTTGGGCTCTTGGCAAGTATACCCCACATAGCCACTGTTTGCCAGGGGTCTCTATGGAGTGTAGATCTCTCAAATGCTACCAAGGCGACACATCAGGTTGTGAAGTTTGTAAGGGTCGGATCTCCCTCCTCAGTTAGTTACTTTCGAAGTTCACTGGCTTGCTACACAGCAACACAATCTTGTCCACACACTCATACAGGCTACATTTCATGGCAGCTGTTGATTTGACTCATTCCCATTTTGCTAAGCACACCATACGCTACCAAACGACCTACAGGACTCCTAAAACAATTAGAATTATACTACATTAGGTCCTATTATGGCCTTGTTCCATTGGTGGCACACCTGACTCTCTGCCAATATCTGCCTATCATATTGTCATCACGTATTCTATCATAACTTTGTAGTGTTCATATCCTTTTTGCCACTTCTTCCTTAAATTAGCTCACAAATATCACACACGTATCTCATACCACCTACAGAGATAACCTCATGCCAATCAGCATGGTTTCAAGTCTAGATACTAGACCAATTATCCGACACTCAGAGGACTATATGCCTGTCTTAGATCTCACAAAATACACTCACAACTTAAATTGCATTAAATACGTCAAGACTTTTTCCGCAACTCGTACACCACTCGTCAGCATTTTGTAAGTCAAATCTCATAGTAGGAAACTACCTTCCAGCCTTAGTAATACCACAGTACACATAATCGAACACCAGAACATACGAATCCGCTATAACATCTCTCAGTAGAGAGAGATTTGAGGAAGGCGCCTAAAGGTATTGGTTGTGTATCATCAACACGTATCAATGCATTTATTCATTCAACTTTTTGCACTCTTTATTTACAGGCCTACCCCGAACGTCGGTCCCGGCACACCTCAACCGACTTGTACCACATCCTACTTATTCCAACAATACAATTACTTGGCTACACAGCTTTACCAGTTTCCAGTGAGCATACCACTTGGAGTTCTATCAGTGTGGGAATCTTCCCTCTCAAGTGGAGCATTGCAAACCCAGAGCCAGGGGTGATAGGGCTCTGGTAAATGTGAGTTTTTTCCCCACATCCCCCTATACATATTTTGTTTTGGTTTAGATGGTCGGCACTATTCTTTGTCTTTCTATATTTACAGATCAGTTTAGTGCGCTTTTTTGGTAAATATTTGTCTATATTCTGTGTATACTTCTGTATCACTGGGATTGAGTGCTGCCATACTATATGTTTTATATCCTATAGCGCTGACACACTGTTGGTCTTTACTTGGCTTATTATCCCCGGCTACAAATATATATATATATATATATATATGTCATTGAGAATCTTGGCAGTGATAAATTGATCAAGCAAATATTACCTGCTGCATCTTGATACTAGGATGCTATGCAGTTAGTTTCAGGTCATGGTACAAAGAATACCTGTGTATGCTGCTCTACAACTCAGTCTCCTTTCTCCAGAATGCCAAAAAAGTAGTTGGAGAAAAAAAATAATAATTAAAAAACAACAACCTGTGCCTCAAATTAAAGTAGCTTTATAGAATTTAAGACATACATACATCACCACTATTAATATATATACATATATATATATTTTTTGTGTGATTACTAGTTATTTTATTCAACAATATAGTAAAAAAATAAAACTAGTAGCCCAAAACCAAAATATACAAGGTATTATGAATGGCATCATACACAACCGAATGATCTTTAAAGGTAAAGCTATGTCCTCTTTCCCCCAGTAGGGGATGCTACAGAGACAAAAAAGAGAAGACATACCCTAGTCGCTGTTCCAGCTGAATACATACAGAGCAGATATATAGGACACAATTGAGGGATGAAAGCTATTCTTTTTGATTGGGCCTATTCAACAAGTTTGAAAATCAGGCTGCAGAGGATGTTACCTTCTCAAAGTCATCAAAGGAGGCATTCACCAAACAGTGAGTGAACTGTAGGAACTTGAAAGCCAAAATATACATTTAAGACAAAATTGCCAATGTGGATACTTTAGCCTAAATTCTGCAATCCTGTTTCCAATTCTACACAATTCACGGTTAGGTGATTAAAAACCTTCAAACAATGTGTTTGAAAAGCTAGTGGTTCAAAGAACGCATACTAAATCAGTACACAAACTGTCCTGTTAAAATGGTCTAAAGTGGCGGTATAGTGTTAGTATTTGAATGAAACCACTGTGGAAGAAGAAAGAAAAAATAAAAGAAAAAACGCCACAAAAATCAACCCCCTTCTCCCCCATAAATCAAAGTTTTGTTTATTAATTACACTAAGCCCATTTACGTGCTAAATGGCAAATTAACCCAGCCTTTTTTTTTGTACTGGTATGACAATGATGACAATCTGCTAACCACTTCATTTAAATGACCACTAAAAATGAATGTAAACGGAGTAAAGTCTTAGCACATTGCGATGGTTACTCTGCTCTTTGAAATTATGTTACTTTCAATAAATCTAGGGATTCATTTCCCCCTTTCATAAAATTGTAACGCGCTGCGGAAAAAGTTGGCGCTATATAAATACAATAATAATAATAATACCCGGTAATAATATCGGGGTTATCAAATAAGATTTGTTATTAGATCATTATGGATTGGTATTGCAGCTGTTGTGGAATGCACATCTCATGATTCTCAGGCATCCATTTGATTGGCTGAACATCATGAGAAATGCAATACCAGCACCTAAATTGACAAATGTTATCCACAATGCTGCATAACTACCAAATTAGAGGGGCAAAGGTTAAAAAATAATATCAGGAAGTATAACTTAAAGGGACAATATAGTAACATGAACAACTTTAGCTTAATGAAGAAGTTTTGGTGTATAGAACATGCCCCTGCAGCCTCACTGCTCAATCCTCTGCCATTTAGGAGTTAAATCCCTTTGTTTATGAACCCTAGTCACACCTCCCTGCATGTGACTTGCACAGCCTTCCATAAATACTTCCTGTAAAGAGAGCCCTATTTAGGCTTTCGTTATTGCAAGTTCTGTTTAATGAAGATTTTCTTATTCCCTGCTATGTTAATAGCTTGCTAGACCCTGCAATAGCCTCCTGTATGTGATTAAAGTTCAATTTGTCCCTTTCTACTACCTTCTAACTCCCCTCTTTTTTTGTAATACCTCTAAGAATGTTTGCGGTGCATCACAGAGCTATACTATACTACACAACATTAACGTGTTGAATGCAAATCCCATGATGGTGAGCAAGCAACATTGATAGTTGATCATTATAGGACTAATAGCTTACGGTTGATGGGGCTGTGCGAGGGGTGGTAACACTATGGGGGACTATGTCTGCAGTAAAAACATTGTTGTTGAATGCATCTGAACTTCATGGGAATTGTAGTTCTAGACTGGGCTTGAGGCCACTGCATTACACACTAACTTTTTTGTGGTTGACTGCAGCTCCCATGATAAACAGCCAGCCATTACAGGCTGGACACCATGGAAATTGTAAATTGTGATAGTTGTGGCTACTCTTTACCATTCCAGTTATTATAATCTAAAGTTCTTGTGTTACACAGGTACATACCAGTCTTTTAACTATGGCCACCACAATCATTTACATTTTTCCTATTAATGATTAACAAAAAATTACCTCCAACCAGGAAACACCTCTCTTGAGCCAACAAAGGTAGGCAATGGGGAGGAGGAATGGAGATGGAAGAGGGGAGCACATTTTGCCTCCCCCTGGGAACAGTGGTGTATCCTGGTTTTGTGCTGCCCTAGGCGAGGGAGCTGAGCAGACAGGTCAGAGGAAGTGCTCCCTCGCCGGCCGCCAGCGCCGCCCAGCAGACCGCCCGCCCGCCCAGATGGCATGTCAGTTAGCCGCAAGGCTAACAAGGCATTTGCCCTGGGCATTTGGGGGCGGCGTTTTTTGCCGCCCGCTGGAAAATGCCGCCCAAGGCAAATGCCTTGTTTGCCTCGCGGCTAATACGCCCCTGCCTGGGAAAATAATCTTGCTGACGCCCATGCTTGTGTGTTACTGTGTAAATAATGATCCATACTTTACAACCTTTTGGAATGAAATTACATTTCTTCAATAGGAGTATGTTTAAACTCTTGCCAAGCATAAAATGTACCAGAGATTGCACTGCTACTTTAATCTAAACAGTGGTTCTGGAGAGAAACCAGTACATAATGTCCAGATTTATACACATCTGTATAATTTTCTAAAACAAATAAATAAATAAAATAAAAATAAAAGAAATATATATTTCAAAAATTCTAACAAAGAAAATAAGTAAATGTGCTTTTTGTGGACGATATAACCTCTGAAAACAAGTTTACAACATTTCCAATATAAAGAAAGATACACATTTTTACATTTTTGTATGTGTAGTATATAGTAGGATGGTGGAATGATTTCCAGCTTTCTGTCCCCAAAATACAGATAATACCATAATAGGATGCAGTAGAAAAGCGATACAAAAATATTCTTATATATTATAATATTTTTTTCTGCAGCAGAACTCAACTATGAGATTTCCTACATGGTATGCATTTATATGCAAGTATTTGGAGAAGCTCCTTTCTGACACTGGACACGGATACGGGAGAAACTCTTGCACATGGGGTATTCGGGTTAGACTTTTACCTGTCTTGGAGCACACTGAAATACTCCAAGTAATCAATGCCATTAATGGTTATACGTCCTTTTCCAGAGTCACGAAGCACAACTGTGGCATGTGTCGTTTTTCTTCTACCTGCAGGTCATCAAGTCATACAATGTTATGAGAACATAGCATAAGTGGACATTGGGTCCAGCCAAGTCATACAATGTTATGAGAACATAGCATAAGTGGACATTGGGTCCAGCTAAGTCATACAATGTTATGAGAACATAGCATAAGTGGACATTGGGTCCAGCTAAGTCATACAATGTTATGAGAGCATAGCATAAGTGGACATCGGGTCCAGCTAAGTCATACAATGTTATGAGAACATAGCATAAGTGGACATTGGGTCCAGCTAAGTCATACAATGTTATGAGAGCATAGCATAAGTGGACATTGGGTCCAGCTAAGTCATACAATGTTATGAGAACATAGCATAAGTGGACATTGGGTCCAGCTAAGTCATACAATGTTATGAGAGCATAGCATAAGTGGACATTGGGTCCAGCCAAGTCATACAATGCACATTGCTGTGAATATGCCTTTGAATTGGCTAATAGCCAAACATCAGGTACTTTTTAATATGGTTCTAACATGCCTAATTCCCCTCATATTCTCATCATTTTCCTTTGAGGTTTTGTTTTGAGCCCATTTGCATGTAAACATACAAACCTGTAAGTGTGACATGTAAAGGATCCCAAAGTACCACCGTACGTAAACAAAAGCTCAAACAAAATAAAGAGAATACCAAAAAATATTATGAGAAAACAGCAATAAGGAATATATATATATATATATATATATATATATATATATAAAAAAGCCTGCAGCAGTTCTTTTAATGGAATTACTGCTGTGTTTATATACAAAGCTAAGTAATATTATTAAAAGCTATGATGTGGTGATATGACTCCTATAGGTATTTCATAATATCTTGATAAGACCTGCCTGCTGCTAGTTGCTGTGCTGTAAACATATGACTGTCAAAAGCCTATAATTTAAAAGTCATACATTAGAGAAACAGTACAGCAGACATTATGTGCCCCTGCTGATCACCACTCATCTAAGTAGGTAGCACAGAAAGATGTCATGATTACCTTCCCCTGTGCTGAATGCCACACCACTCTCATCATACTGCAGAGGATTAACCACCTGCTTTTTTGACTGGACTTCAAGCATCTTACAAAACGACAGCACATATTCCTCTTCTGTGTTGCTGTAGGTCTGACTCCGAATACGTTCCAGCATCTGTATCAAGCGCAGGTACTGCAGGTACACAAAGACTCATTAGAAAGCTATAGACCAGATAATGGCAAAATATATGCTAGTCTCCCTTAAATAACTAGAAACCTCACCTTATTTCCAGCGCCACGCAGGTGTGCTTGTGCTAGCTCCACCCTCATCCAACCTCCTGATATCATTAGAAATCGCTGGATTGGCTGTGATCGCCAATTCTGATTATCTCAGTCAAGGAGGCGTGATGGGGCCAAACACCACCTGGTCATAGAGATGCATTAAAGCAATTCATCTCTATGGGGAGGGTTGCACAATGTACGGCACTGACCCAAGAAGGACCTCTAGTGGCCCCAATTGTGTTCCTAGGCTGTAATGTAAACACCACCTTTTTCTCTGAAAAGACAGTGTTCACCACAAAAAGCCTGCAGGGACTGACTATAATCATCAAAACAACTACATTAAGCTGTAGGTATTCTGGTGACTATAGTGTCCCTTTAAGTTCAAATGAGAATATTGAATAATAAAAAAAATAAAAACACATGAGTAGCTGAAAATAATTTTGTATTAATTATACAGATGTTGCATAAACATTTGCAAATCAATTAAAGTATACAAGTCTGAAATTCCTGTAAATTTCTAGGTTGTGCAGCTTTTGCAGTGTTTCAGCAAAACAGAAAGTGCTTTAGTTCACCGATGAGCTTATACCAAAGACATTGGTTTTTGGGCACAACCAGATTTCTTGATAATGTTGATCAATTATCAGTTTTCATATCTATCTCAATATGTCTTTACAGTTCTTGAAATGTTTGTAAACAAAAATGTCTGTAGTCCATTATTTTCTCTCTCTCCCTCTTTGTCTTGTCTGTTAGTGAACTGAAAATCAAATTACAACATTTAAGCAATGAAGCTGTGATATTTTAATTTCCACTCCTCCCCCCACCCTGAGGTTACAGCATTTAGCTATGTGATAAGTAAATCTCTTTACACAGTGTTATGACAGCAGATTTTCATACGCAGCCATAGACCTGCTCAAAGTGGTGCACACTCTACTTTCTCCATTATAACCAACTAGGCCATTAAACAGCTTGAGAAATAGGACTTACTTTTAGTATCATTGTTCTCTCTACAAGGAGACAATCGAGCCATTTAAAAAGCCCAAGTGCCACTTCGCTCTTAGGCAGCCTCTTCAAATCAATTATTTTCTAAACACCTTTTATAATTTTTTTTCTCCCATGCTCTTAAGCAAGTGATTACATGATAAATTGACCTGTGAAAACTCACTGTAAATGGGTCAGGTATTAACCCATTTGTGTAAGATTTTCATTGTTTTCAACAGGAACACAGTGTTTATCCTACATGCCCCTGCACAGGAGAGATTTATGGGATGTATTTAGGAGTAAAAAAATAATTAAAAAAGTATTGTATTTGTGATTCACTTAGGAGCTGTCTGCTGTAGTTCAAAATCTGATAAAGCTGAAGGCAACCAGTAAACCAGAAGAAGGCAGTCAGTGTGTCATTGACAGAGGTCCCACAAGAGAGGAGTAATGTGCAGAACACAAGTTGTCCAGTGGTGTATTTTGGATCTGTGCTGCCCTAGGCACGACTAAATTCGGACACCCCCAAAATCTAAATTTGCCCCCCCAATTCGTGTCAAGGCCACTTTCTTGACTGTCAATTACATGCCCTCATTGATACATGCACGGATATACACTCACTGACAGATACACAGTCATTGGCACACACATACAGTCATTGGCACACACTTTCACTGACAGACACACACTCTCAGATACACATAAAATGATATACACACACTCACAGGCACACCCATTCTCACTGAAAGACACACACTTTCACTCACGAAAACTGTCAGCTACACTCACTCACAGTAAGGTGGACAACCCCAGAACATGAGGCAAACAAGGCATTTGTTTGGGAGCTTGGGGTGGCATTTTTTGCCCCCCCCTCCCCTGAAAGTGCCGCCCTAGACAAATGCCTTGTTTGCCTTGTGGTAAATACATCCCTGAAGTTGTCATTAAGGAGATACAAACTAAGATTTAGAAGGAATGCCTTCTACAGCTGACAAGAGTTTTTTTTTTTTTTTAATTAGCCATGAGTTTAGACAGTCCTAATATAGGAACGCTAAATAGCTCATGCTAAATAATAGGGTGACAGGTGCAAGAATTTAGTGCATATCATCAAAATAAACAGTATAAAAATGAACATTTTAATTTGGTTTTCAAGCAGCATACACTACATATAATGTTCTCTCTTTTCCATTATATTACAAAAATATATATTAAAGTCATTAATTGCTTACATCTTGGTCGGACATTTTTTCCACTAGCTTTTCCTCCAGTTCTTCTTTAATCATCCATCTACTTCCAATCAGGTCTCTGTTCAAAACAAACATACAGCATTAAGCATTCACTAATTATCCAGGCAATTAGAGACGCATCACCTGATATCGCTAATATTGGCGTGACTTGACAATCCACCGAAACGCGGCAGAAAATCACAATTTCAATTGCTTCCTATAAATAGAAGCATTATTGTATGAGAAAAGCAGTTCAAGCTTCACTGATATCAGGAAATCATGTGACAGACTGTTCAAAAGATTAGCTCACATCACAAAAAAAAAAAAAAAAGATTTTTTCTTTTTCCTTTTTTGCTGTGTACAAATAGCTTTAAAAATATAACTGTCGGATTTTTCATCTACATCCAATATTTAAAATATTAGAGGTCTTTAAACTTATTCACTTATAGAATTTTTTATACAACCTTAGGAGAGTTTATTTATTTTTAATTAAAATACAACCAAGGAAATATTGTGTTTTCTACAAAGACATTGCATATATGTAAATTACCCCCCAGCACATCATTCACAACTTACATCCGCTTAGTATTTTCAGAGAATAAGCCTTTTTTCCGCATTTGATCTTCATGCTGTTGGATTGATAGAAGTTTTCCATACATTTCCTGAAAAAATTGTGAACAAAAAGATTAAATAAAAATTAAAACTGCACATGATTCCACAGTACCAACTACACGCATTTTTTTTTTTTTTTTGTCCAGTATATTTATTCAGGGCACCAAGTAAACAATATGAAATACAATATGAAAATTGCAACAGAATATAATCTGGCTGACACTAGAAACGTATTTTTCAGCATTTCTTGTGAGGCTGCCCTTTAACCCCTTAAGGACCAAACTTCTGGAATAAAAGGGAATCATGACATGTCACACATGTCATGTGTCCTTAAGGGGTTAAAATAACTGTTGGTTGGAAGAAAGCCATTTACCAAGTAAATAAATAAGTAACTCACAGGTACAAACAGCCCAGATAATAATGAAAATCATTATTTAACTCAAAAATAAACTAAAATCAGTCAGTGATCAAAATCTTTCCCGTTTTTAGGATTATTTTTTAAAAACAGAAAATGAAAAAATATTCTGAAAATAGTCAGAATATTAAATTTTTGACCAACTGAAAAGTGGGTTTTGTCAAACACAATTTTAAGGACGATGAAATTACCGGAGTGGAAACTGGCAGCGCAAAGACTAGGTTTGCAATTTAAAGCAGGCACGAGATCCCTAGTTTATAGGGACAGACCATGCTGGAAATGGCTCTTTTTTTTTTTTTTTTTATACGTTTAGTTTACAGAAGTGTAAACTAAGTGTCCAAGAAAAAGGAGTGTGTGCACTTACTAAAGGAACTTTAAAAACACTATAATTTTACAAAGTGCTGTAGTGGTTATTATGGGGCGGGGCAAGAAACTCTCCTCAATATAAGTAGTCAAACCCTGGGTCTGGTGGTTGCCGTGGACTGACACCTTCTCTGCTCTGAGTTAAGGTCTCCTCGTTTATAATTTATTTATTAGAAATCAAAGACTAGATCGTCTCAACTGTCATGAAATCAAGACGTTTAAACTGTTACTGCAGCCAAAAATCAATGGTTTAATAAAACATTTTTGGTTGGAGAAACTTTGTTGATATGACGCCCCCCATGAAGAAATACATTGTTTCAAAGAAAAGTTACATTTTCTTACAATCCCATGCACTAAGTTCCTATTCTACCTGGAGCCCAAGTTCTCTTCTCTTGTGAGGTCACTCCGCCCTCGCCACAAGGGGAGAGAGGTCCCCAAAATTTAGCTGATGGGAGAACTTGGGCAGCGTGGATGTGGTGGCCATGTCACCAGCTATGCGACAACAGACGTCAAATATGCACTGAATTTTCAAGCCAGCCCATCTTACAAATACAAATATTACCTCTATTCTTCATGCTATGAATTACAGGATGAGAGTGAGGAGAATGCAACATGATGAAGTATATATCAGTCTGCAGTCTAACCATAAAATTGATAAATGTTAAAATGAGACAAATTGCACAATTGTGTGTGTCAACAAGAAAAACTGAATAAACCACAGATTAGAAACGTGAAAACTTAAAGTTATCACATAACCCCTGTAATGTCAGAGTCACAGGGGTCAGCGACAAACATTATTGTACCACATCTAAACTGCAGACATCTAAAATAAAATGAAACTTCTAATTGTAAGAGTGTGTTTATGCAGACCCAGGATGAGTTAGCAGAGCTCTGTTCTCTGGCTGCTATTTCCAGATTCATGTAATCCTCCAGTGAAAATGCAAGAACAATGATTCTGTCAGCGCGAGAGAAGCTGTCAGAGGCAGGGGACTAGAAGAGTTGATAAAGCAATATTACCCATGACAGTGCATTCAGATGGGGCCATTTAAAAACAATGGGGAATTTACAGCTGCAGCTCTATAGGCTTCAGACTGAGCCACCACAAGTCACTGATGCATGGAAGACATACTGTAAAACAGAGTTAAATAAATGACAACATTTATTTATAGAGCCATGGGTGAACACAGAGGTCCTTCCAAATGGATGCAACTACATAACAAATGTCTTAACCCTGGTAGAACAACACACGTAATTGCTGGAGAAGCCATTTAGGGTCATGTAAGTCCCTCTGTGCTCATGCCTTTGTTATGGTTGACTGAAAGCACTTTAGACCTTATTTGATTATTGTTTTCACTGTGCAGACATATCCGGAACAAAAGAGTGAAAAACAATGGAGAAAGATTTTCAAGGCAGCTTCTGTGGTCACTACACCAGAAAAATAGTAATCGGCAAGGGTTTTCTATATAGATATAAATTCACTACAAACTGGAATTGGAGTTCATCTACACATATGTTGAATCCAACCCGCTGTCAAATGTCATATCTACTTTCGACAATTTTAGTTCTTAAAAATGTATCATCTGCTACTTAATTACAAAAATGGGACTAAATACATAAAGATTCTATAACCATTAGGATGCCATTAACAGAGTACTGGTAACGGTGCTAAACTAGGACAACTGGCCACAATATCAAATGTCAAAGAGACTATAAATGTAGAAATCCCTTACTTAGTCAAAAATATATATCAATCAAAGATTAGTTTTTACCTGAATTGAGCATAACAAACAATAAGAGGCTGCTACTGTACATGAATCTGACAGTAAATGCATCTGGCACAGAAATTCCAAGGCAGGATTATTCTCTAATAAGCACAAATAAAGCAACACCATGGATTAGCCTCATCGATTAAAGCACAAACCCTGCAAATAAATGGGAGAGTGGAGCGAATTTAATTACTCTGCCTAGTATTTCTGTTAAATAAAAACATTAATGTAACTTATGGTGAAGACGTGCTATTAAAGTGCAACCGTTAAAAACTTAACGACTGCAAAACTTTGCATTTACAACCGCTGCACGTTGGTTAGACATTTCAACGGTATGTGGGATTTTGTAGTTGATAGTTTTGAAATAAAGTCTTGACATGAATAATATTAAATATATGTGTAAAATGCAGCAAACATTAAGAAAGCAAAAGCCTCCAATTTTGACCATGCAAGGTAGTCCGGTCCAGGACCCCAGTGCTTAGGAGGGGAAAGGGGAGGGGGGGGGAGGAAGAAGAATTGCAACCCTTTTTTATTGTTTATTTAGATTAGAGAAGGTGGGAGGGACTATTTTATGCTGTATGCAGAGGAGAACACAGACTAGCATACTTGACACTCTAGTATTCCTTACATAGTAACAGAAATACATGTATACCCTTCACCCCACACTAATACGCCTGAATCCACTCAAAGACTTGCCATACAATATACCCTTAGATTTACACCCAGGTCACCAAAATACTCCCCTGCATCCACACGCTACACATACATGCACATAAATAGCCCTTTACATGTCTTGAAAAGGACATGGTAAGGGACCACAGAATGAAATATGCAATATAATAGCATGCTTGATCACAGCATGGAATATTGGGGGACATGGCATAATGGATAATTGGATAGAAGATCATGTCATAGCATTTGGATTATGGCATGGGATAGGAGTTTATTTTGCTTATGGGATCACATGATGTTTGGGAAGGGAGAAGATGAGGGTTAAACAGATGCCAAATGAGGTTGACTTGGGGTCCAGAAGTGTATCTCCACTTATTCATGGACCATAAGCAACAACACAAAGATTCCTCACAAAGAAACACTTTGGCCTGTTTAAACATCTACGATGCTCACTCAACAGTCCTAGAGCATTAAAAAAAAAAAAGTAAATACTACTTAATGCAAATGGATTTTCATTACGGGACAGTTGAAATCATAAAGGTATTTATAATAGTGTATGACATTTAACGTCCAGGGGTGTTGGGGTTAAACAGTTTTAAAGCACAAACATTACAAAAAAGCGCTTTAGACACTGCAAAATGTGTAATTTCTTTATTATGATGAAATGCAACATACACATCTTGCCCTTGGGTTGCTCTGTTTCAGCCAAAACAAATGCAAATGGCTCGTAGGATGACAGCTGTTTGATAAGGCCTCAACAAGACCTGCATGCTAGACTTTTACTTTTTTTTTTTTTGCCGTGAAAGTTGGGATGAAAGGCAGAAGGCAGGAAGAGAATTAATGTAGCATACAGTCTAAAGGCAATGCTACAACCGTGATTAAGTAGAAAAGTTAAAAGGCACAGATTTTCCACAGCCTCGCTGTGTGCAACCCATCCGTGTAACGAGTTGACAGGCCTAGCGCGTCCTCTCCATCATCCACTCCGACAGCTAAAACGCAGCACTGCATCTTTCTTTTTTTTTTTTAAAGGAAATTTGCGTCTGCACCATGAAGCGTTGTACATTATTTCTTAGCACTGCAGGGGGCACAAGTCCATATGGAACCTTCACAAATATTACCACAGATCAAACCGGCGGCGTCTCCAGGCAGATTTGACATACCTATTTAAATGAACAGCAGGGGTCCTAAGGCTGCCGGAGGCTGAGCAGGAGAGAAAACCTCTGTGGAAAGTGTGCTGCGGCTCCATTACTCAGCAAAGGCACACTCTGCATTTATCACCAGATTCATTTCTGCCAGGGCATGGAAACTCATTTGCTCAAGGTCAATGATAACAGAAGCCGACATATAAATATATACACTTATACACACAATGATATTATCCGGCCAGGGAAGAAGGGGCACAGAATAACAATATTACACAGAAATAACATTTAAAAATACAAGTTTATGTAAATGTAATTTGCAGTGCTTCATTACCAAGTTGGAAGGCACTAAAAGAGAATAAAAAAAAAAAAAACCCACAAACATATGAACACACATTAACAACATAAAATGGCAGAAACTATATGCAAACACACGTGCTTGATGCTAAATGTCTATTACAGTGGAGACTATTTGCACTGTGGTGTGATCATTACAGATGGATACAGCAAAGAAATTCTCTCTTCTGCCTGATCAATACCAACAGAGTATCTAGCAAAACTCTCAGATCATACTAAAAAGCACTCAACATTCGAGTGAGCATTTGTAGCTTTCTTTCAATGTTGCTGAATGTCTGTCAGAAAAGCTCTACCTTCCACTGAATCTTCCGGACAGGGAACAGCTCGCATAAGTTCCCAATGCAATTTCCTACAGTTCAACGCAAACATCACTTGACCTATAATTTTTTTGTTTAATTGTGCCTAGCAAGTGTGCTATGGCTTACAAATCATATAGCTTTGGTTGCCAGAGATTTCAGTTGTCCTAGTATATGTGGCATGCCATAAAATGAATATTCACTAAACCCTGCAAGTGTATGCCATCAACCATGCATCACAGTGTTACTTTATTGTGGGGAGCAAAATTCATGCAATTCTGGCACAAACATATGTGAATACTGCTCCAACAGTGAGCAGCTTGACAACTCTAGTAACTGTATATATCATGTAGTATCCACATCATATGAGCACAAACGTTATATAAAAAAAAAAATATAGAAAAAGAAAACATGGAAGGTATTAATCCTGTTCTTTTTACTACAGATTTCAATGATACAATTATAATAAGGTAAACAAGTAGCGATTCAAATGTCACAGCCATACCAATTCATACCAGTGATGGGGCTGTGATGGGCTGAAAGTTGTCAGCTGACCCTCTTAGCCAATCACCGCCACACATTGCTGTTGAGACGAATACGTCACCATTAGCCCAAGCAGAACACATGAAATGGGCTGCAAGGAACTCCTATTGGATTGCAGCAAAAAGTGTGGTCATGAAGATAATTATTTAAAACGTAAACAATTTCTTACGGTCTTAAAAGACTGTCAGGGCATGTGTTACATATACTGCATTACTGGATATTTGCAAAATATTCAAAAATCACTAAAAGTAATATAACTGCAATAAAAAAAATAAAAAATAAAAAGACTTGAGAAATTAGAGTGGTTTCCATAATCCATTTGGTCAGCTTGCTACTGGCTGAGCTTTGTCAGTGACTCCACCAACACTTGACAGACCAGACATATCACCAAGAAACCATCAAGGATATGCTGTCACTCAACACTGTAAATGTAATGCGTGCCTAAAGGGATGATGGTAAATTTTCAACCTTTTTAAAAAGAAAGCCGCAGGTTGTGTAGTGGTATGCGGGGCCGGCCTTAGGCCTTTAGACGCCCTGTGTGAAAAATCTTCACAGCGCCCCCCCACCCCCCATCATCCATGTATGATGTAATGTTTGTGTTGTCTTGGTATGATAGTAGATGTGATGACTGTGTGTGATATGTATGCTATGTGTTGGCTGTGTGTGATATTTGTAATGGGTGTATTAACAGTGTGTGATATGCGTGTATTGGTTGTATGTGATAGATACACACACACACACACACACACACACACACACAGAGTCAGACGTCCATACACACAGAAGTAGACAGTCACGCGCGCGCGCGCACACACACACACACACACACACACACACACACACACACACCATCATACACACACACCATCATACACACACACAGAGGCAGACAGTCATACACACAGACACACACACCGTCATACACACACACCGAGGCAGACAGTCATACACACACACACACACACAGGCAGTCATGCACACAAACACACAGACACGCCGCACGGGAAGCTCCACCCCAATATATATAATTTTTTTATTACGGCCGGCCATGTGTGAGCTGTGTCGGCCGCAGGGCGCCCCCTGCTCCATGGCGCCCTGTGCGGCCGCACAGATCGCACACCCCTAAGGCCGGCCCTGGTGGTATGTCCAGATAGTAGTATGTTTTATGTAATCGGTAAAGCTAAAGGTGGTCTCAGTAATCGGTAAAGCTAAAGGTGGTCTCAGTAATCGGTAAAGCTAAAGGTGGTCTCAGTCAGCAAAAAGAATGCTTAACCATGCTGTGGTATATCCCTAAGGTTTGAACTTCCTTCAAAATAGACTGCCTGTCCTACAGAAGAAAATAGGGAACAGAGTACACATGAAAAAAATAAAAAAAATTTATAAGGCTATTTAAAATCACCTCTTTCTGCAAAACCCAGCACTACTTTGCAGTACCCCAATATCGGTGGGTCCTACACTAATTCCAATGTAGGAACTAAATTATCTGTATTTACACTACAAAGTACCCTAACCCAGTGATGGCAAAACCTTATGAGCCCAACTGAAATGCGAAACCAACCTATTTATCTCAATGTATCAACGCCGCATTTAAACCTTTAAAAAAAAAAAAGGAATTTTTTGTTTAAGGAACACACATTACACAGCTGTCTGTACTAATTAACTGCTTTTTTTCTGAAAAGGAAAACACATTAAAATAGGTTTCAATGATACAAATAGTTTTTAGGAGGTATGAAGCAGTACTCGCTTAGCTTTTATGATGTTTTAACACAAGAGAATAATGAAAAAATAGAGATGGGAGTATCCAGCAAATTAATGATTCAGGGGCACAGATCACTAGCCGCCCTGAGTCCTAAGGTGAGGCAAAATTTTAAACCATGGCAACATTTAAATATTGTGAATACTGCCAATGATATCAAACAATATAGAAAACATAGGTTTTACTAAGATGGTTTGCCTTTATATCCTTGCAGCTAGTGTATTGTGGAAGGTCTAATTAACAGGTGTACTTCCTACAAGGTGTTTTTCTACTTGGATCTACACAAGCTACTACAAATACACACAGTGTCAGGTGAATCCATTATTTCCCTTCCAGTTTACACTAAAAATCCCCACATTTGCCTGAAAGCAAAGGCTACTTCTTGCCCAAAACAGATCCCCACGTTACTCCACAGATTATCTCCAAATTTCACTTTAAATAAAAACCCTCCACTTTACAGTGCTGTAAGCAGACCAGGCGCCTCTCAGCTTCTCTGACTGTGTGTGCGCGGGGGGAGTTCTTGGCTGTGCAGTCCCCTTTTTATTGTGGTGACAATTTCGCTGGGTGGGAAGAAGTCAGAGAGCCCATCAGCCTGAATGGAAATTTCAGTAAGTCCCAGCTCATGCACTGTGTGGACAGCAACAGCTGCAAACAAGTACATAGCAGTACCCAGGATATGGCAAACATATGGCTTGAAAGTCGTGCTAGCTGTGGCAAGCGTGCCATAGGTTTGCCATCGCCGCTTAGCCCATGTCTTCCAGAATAATGCAAACAAGCCCTTGCCATCATTTAATTTAGTAGGCTACTTCTTAGTCACTACTTACTCAACCATCATTCTATTATTCATAAATAGCACCAGACCTACCAAGTTACATGGCAGTGCTGTGTGATACACAATATGGTCTCTGGGTTGATGCGCTCTCTTTGTGTGTACAGACCATGTCGGAGAAGTCAATTGCGGTCACGTGCAAGCACAGTCACAGACAATGCCCTACAGACCCCATTTTAGACACTGTAAAGATGGCAACTCTAACACCCACCCTCTTTCTCCCCTTCCCACATAAAAGCAATTTTCACAAACTGCTTGCAATGAACCTAACCTCCAATTATAGATTGTTCTTCCCCACCATTAGTTAGCTCTAATCCGGTTAATACGATTACTTTTTCCTATGTGTTCTTCATTTTCATTGTAAAATATTGTTTATCCAATTTAAAAACAAAGCACACCGGTGACAGAAATTTATATAAATCATGTTTCCACAATGATCCCAGAATTCCCAGCTTGACATACAAATGAGCGCATGCAGACATTGTATTACAGACTTCACTCTGCATTTTTGCTGGCACCATTAGCAGTGGACACTGCTTTTAGCACAGCTTTAAGATCCAAAAGGATCAGCACAGGTAAAGGTCCAAAGGGACCAGTCACAAGAAAGTTTCTAGTTTAAAGCAGTGTCCGTTGCTATGGCTAACTGCAGACATGCAGGGTAAAGTCTGAAACATCATGCCTGTCTGTGCATATTTACATGTCAAACAGGGAATTCTGGGATAGTTGTGGAAACATGATTTCTCTGAGTTTCTTTGCCATGGGGGGACTTGCCCAAATCCAACTTGAGATATACAGGTGATGCACAAGAGTCATCTTTCTATCTGCACTGTGTACTTAATACTAAAATACATCAGCTAGGTGGAGCAATAATTCAATATGTAGTAGGCAGCAAGAGATTAACTGTGCACATATGTAACCTGACATCTACTGGTCAAATCCAAGAACCCACAACAGGATACAGAATAACAATTATATATGTACATCATTCATAGAATGTGACGGCAGATAAGAACCATTCGGCCCATCTAGTCTGCCCAATTTTCGAAATACCCTGTAAAATTCCCTATTCATTACAGAAACTATGTGTTTCCTATAAAAGACAGAGATAACTAGATAGAGATGATCGATTTGCATGCATATTTATAGATTAAAAATACTAGCTATATTCCTATGCTGCCGGTTTAGATAATCATAATGGTTGTATGTAACTCACGTGCATTAAAGAGTAATAGGATTGCTTGCCAGTATAAAACAGAAAGTGAAGTGGACGTCCATCTTCTGCCCACTGAATTGCTATGGAAACAAAGCACAGTTTTTGTTAATATCAGTGGTGTTACATTGAAGTTGTGTAGATCAGCCTATTTCACAATAAATTTTGTAACACCATATTTATAGTGTACATTGCATATATTTAATGTTATGGATGTCTGCACATGAAGATGCACACTGAACAACAAGGTGCTGAGGACATGGGCTTAGCCTGTACCCATAATAAAGTCATGTCCTGTCCTATGTGTAGGAATTAAATGAACATCTTAATGTCGTGGTTTTAATTTAGCATAGATGCCGTCATTTTCTTACAATGTACAACTTGTTTTTTTGAGATATTTCTCTGAAGATCTGCCTCTAGTGGCTGTCAGACTGAAAGTCACTAGAGGCACTTCATCATTAATAATAAAGGCAGGGATCAACATTGCATGATCTATGTTACTAGGCAGGCCTAAATGTTCCCCAGCACTGCAAGCCTGGAGGGTCCATGGCACACTCATCAGGGGTGCATTTCTACTCACCAGGGCTGAATGTTTACTCACCAATGGCTATTGGGTAAGTGGATATTTGGAGCCCTGATCATACAGCCCTGAATACAGACATTAAAAGTAAATATAATCTTAATGTTAAAGGAACATAAACATATTTTGCAGTGAAAATCAGTTCATTTGGAAAGATAAATAATAACATTTGGTGGAATAAGTCAGCAGTCAGTGATGCTCAGTCGTTCCTATGGAGTAACACCATGGTTACCCATCCAGTCCTTACAGCACGCTAACAGTCCAGCATCCCCACTGGAATAGAGTTGGGAAATTTGTGAATAATGTGCTATTTGTGCAGTTTAAGACTGTGTTACGATTTACTGCACTCATGTACACTCTATAAAGGAGAAACAAAATGTCACAAAGCTGCTTTTTTTTTTTTTAACAAAAAAATTTTATTTTGATTTTTTTTTTACAATTTACTAGGAAGTAAAAACAAACATACAACCAAACCACCCAAGATGCACAACACTGCACGTTTAACTTATTTTTTGGGGAGGAAAAAAAACAAAACAAAAATGTATTAAATCAATCTCACCTCTGCGCTTGGGGAAAAGTTCCTCCGGATGCTATAGAAAAATAAGAAATAAACATGCATTTTATTAGAGTATGTATAGAAGCAGAACACTCTATACATACAGAACATTTGTCTCTGGGGCACATTTCAAAATAAAATGCCTACAATGTACTAAAAAGTGTCACTGAAGAACAGAGGACATAATGTAGAGTACAATGTGTACAGAGCAACGTTTCGGCTAATATCTGGCCTTTATCAAGCTTGATAGACCTTGATGGATCTTTGGTACAACTTTGGTTTTAAGACAACAGGCCTGCGAGCAGGTGATACAGCCCAAATATAGATGCTCGCATTGAGTATTTTACTATAAGCAAAATGTACATCTTTATATACAAGTGACACACAAAGAATACAAATTTCTAAAACTGCATCACTTGCATCAATCAGCAGCTTCTCATACTGGTCTTTTATTTGAATCAAAGAAACACCAGTCCAGCAGATTTGATGCGATATGATTTCAGTCCCAGATGCAGTTCCACTTATTACACAGAATGAGTAACTCCTGAATAAATGGATAGTCATCCTATGACTGCAATCAGCCTATTCACAGTATTGCAAGCCAAGCTATGGGAAGAGATTTCACAAGTTACCTACCACGTGATGGAAGCTCTCTTCACAATATATCTACACTGAACAAAATTACAAACGCAACACTTTGTTTTTGCCCCCATTTTTCATGAGCTGAACTCCAAGATCTAAGACTTTTTCTATGTACCTACAAGGCCTATTTCTCTCAAATATTGTTCACAAATCTGTCTAAATCTGTGCTAGTAAGCAGTTCTCCTTTGCCGAGATAATCCATCCACCTCACAGGTGTGGCATATCAAGATGCTGATTAGACAGCATGATTATTGCACAGGTGTTCCTTAGGCTGGCCACAATAAAAGGCCACTCTAAAACGTGCAGTTTTATCACTCAGCGCAATGCCACAGATGTCACAGGTTTTGAGGGAGCGTGCAATTGGCATGCTGACTGCTGGAATGTGAACAATATTTGAGAAATAGACCTTTTGTGTACATAGAAAAAGTCTTAGATCTTTGAGTTCAGCTCATGAAAAAATTGGGTCAAAAACAAAAGTGTTGCATAATTTTGTTCAGGGTATAATAACATACATCTTTACATTTGCAATGTTCATCTTTAAACCATTCAGCCTACAAATGCACGCAGGACACTACATATTTATACAAATGCTAGGAGAAGGAATCTTTGCAATGGAGGAATAGAAAAACATTAACTTTTGAAAATGTTAAAAGTGATTTATAAATAGGCATTTAATGCATACAGTGTTGCTGCACAAGGCTCACAGATGTTTATAGTATGAATCAATTTAATTGAAAAACGTGCTTATTAGAAATGTGTTGGAGTGGGGTATTTGGCTAAATAAGTAAAAAAAAAAACAAAAAAAAACTCCAGCTACAATAAGCAGCTCATATGATAGATCTAATGGTGCACTAAAATGCATTATAGAATACTAAATCATCTCTTAATTTTGGTACGTGTCAACTATCTTTGCACCAAGTTTTTCCATTGTGCAGGGAACAGCCTTTTGACTTCTCTGATAATGCACTATGCCCAGCATGCCTGAAGTTATACATGTGTGAGCAAACAAATGGACATTCTGTAAGGTCCTTAGAATGGTTTCAGAAAGCAGTCTCATTGAGTAAATTATGTACATGATCTTCAAAATAAAACTAAAACAGTCCATCTGCCAATATGCAATATCACACATCAGAGTGTTGCGTGAGCTATATGCTGATCAGAACTAGCTAAGAAACACCTCCCTGCACATGTGCTGATGTATAAAAAAATATTTTATTTTTCAGATACCCCAATGGTTTCCCTATATATATATAAAATATAATGTATACCTCACCTTCATTGTTGGACGTGCTCTCTTATCAAATAAGCCAGATGGAAAGAGGTATGTGATAGCTCTCTGAAAGAACAATAAAAATGGTACAAATTACAAATAACTCTACAATTTAGTCTATATTTATTATTATTCTGGAAATGCATGATTAGGGAAATACTAAACACAATCACACAAAAAATATTGGGTGCTCAAGAGACATTTTGTTTCCAGTGCATCTCACAAGTTGGGATTCAGAAAGAAGAAGAATACAATATATCAACTATTCCATCAGCTCTGCTACTATAGTCTTCAATGTGAAACTCACTGAATTCTCACTTTAGTAAGTATCCCTGCTAGGAATTCATTTTAAAAGTTCAATTATTCTTTTTCTGTAAGCCCTTCTCTACTGAGCACTTTTTTTATTTTTTTTTTATTTAAACAGGATTAGCATAAGATGTATTTGAACTAAGTGATGCATAGATAGCATATAAAAAAATAAACACCGCAATTTTGTATGTAATTGCTTTGCAGACAAACAAACATTTTAATTATGTACATTTACACAATTTTTATTTTACGTTCATCCTTTGTAACAATGTTTTGGAAAATATATAAATATGAATGGTCAAATACTGCTTATAGGTATTTGTGAGGACCCTGAAGGCATTACTCAAAGTGCAGCTTACTAAAACAGACAACAGAATTTAAAAAGAATGTCTGCATTTGAGCATAATGCCCACATACAATCAATGCAGTTAAAGCATATAGTTCCAAAATGAAAGGTATTTAAAACTGCCAAAGCAATATTCATCAATCTCTGGAAAGCAAATGTACTGTTGACAGTGAAATGTCCATTCACCGCTCCCCATCCCTGACTGTAGGAATTAGATCACCCATTGAAACTTCCTGTGTTTAGAAGCAAAAGGTGAGCAGACCTTTTCAGCAACCTTACATTCATTAGATCAGTGACTAGGGGCTTCTGGCAGAGAAATGTATTCCTCCACTGGCTGGTAATTATAACTAGAGTTTAAGTGAGACTTCATGAACGAGATTTCATACTGCAAAATACATGAAAATAAAACAAGCTTATACTCTATTGAAGAGTTTAATCTAATCACTCCATATAATAACCTTATAATTCAAGGATGAGGTAAAGTTCAGCCTTTTTAAATGAACACTTCAACACGAGATTGGAAGTCAAACCGTTCTAAAATGGTTTGACTACTTACAATAGGGTGGTGCCAGGGCCCTCCTGGCATCATAACTACTAAACCACAAAAAAAAATTCTCTACAAGCCTCCTCTAGTTTAAAGGACACAATATTTGTTTTGTTGTACATAATCACATCCCAGTTCCTTTAATGTATCCTGGTGAAAAAAATAAATAAATAAATAAATCACAAGCCAAAACATTATACCTGGTGTAAACTCAAGTGTTTAGATTATGAAGAAATATAAAGACAATACATGGCAATAAAAAAAGGCTACTCCAAGCACCATGACCACTTAATTGGTATGTCCCCAATACTTCTATTATTTTGCATGTTGTGTTTTACAGCTGACAGAAAATTTTATTAACACTTTGTGTGCCATTTTCTGCTCACATTCGTTGGCACTGAATGGGTTATTCGTTAAAGAACCTCAGGTAGTAAAAGTCATATATCGGAAAAAGGAATAGTGATGCATAAAGATGCTGGAATTATTGTTATCTTTTACTTTATTTGGCTTGCAAATTACAAGCAGCTGCTTTAATCCATTACGGGACTCTTGGGTGTATTAATTAAATTTTGATAGTACCCATTAGGGCCATATAAGCACACTAAGCAGCTTAGATTTCGACTTTAAAACAAGCCATGCAGTAGGTTTTCACTTTGTTTTAATAAATCAATCTAAATAAAAGACATGCATGGAGACAATATTTCAGTTCATGAAAAGAAATGGCAAAATGTCCTGCTAGTTCCCATAGAGAAGTAGCATTATTTGGAACCAACATTTCAGAAGCAGCCATCTTTGTTACTCCCTGTGAGTGTGTAAATTATGGAGTAGATTTTTGATGCAGCGCCTGTGTGTGAATATGCAGTGGCATATGTGTGAAGAGGTTCAGTGTATAAATGCACAGGTTTGTGTGAAGGGTTAGTGTGTGAAAGTATGTATTTGCATACCCAGTCCCCAGCCCAATTAATAAGTCCTCTTCATAACCCATTCTTCACCTGCCTATTCCTTAACTTCCACCTCTCATGCTCACAAGGCCAATTCCACCTCTCATGGTCACTAGCTCATTTCCATTTACCTCCTTACATCCTTTGTGTCTGCAGAGTGCTGGGGGTGGGTTATCCCATTGCAATCAACCAACGCCAACCAGTAGGGACTATATAAGCGATAACAATGCTATAGTGTTAGTTGCCTATTATCGACTAGAGAATGAGAAGGGGCAAGACTCAAGGCAACAGGCAATACCCCTGTTTATGTCAAACCGCTCCTAAACTGTAGAGTTTATGTTTAGAGTGCCCTGTCAATTGCATTCCGTGAAGAAGTCAATAGAAGTTTAAATCAGTGTTCTAGCTGATGTGATCTACTTAGATTTTGCCAAGGCATTTGACATTGAGATATTCGCCTCATATGTTATATCCATCAGTGGGGATTGTACTGCTGCAGGCAATCTTACTTAGAGCTAGTTTAAGCTCCATAACATGTGAGTGCTACATCATATACTACTGTTGTGAGACTTATTTTTGTGCCAAAACAGTCTGCACTATTATTTGTCAGTTTGTGTCTCCCTACATATATTTGCAAGCACCTTAATCAAGAACCAACATTCCCAAAGAATCTAGAAACAGCTGTGTTTGCGATATTTGACTGAATATTTGGAATTTTTAATATATTTATTCTATCGTTTTGCACATTTTGGCGCAACCTGTTTTTTTGTACAGATAAAGATCAATTGGTTTAGATGAAAATGCTTGTCCTTAAATTTAACATATTTTTGTGTTCAGAAAGTATTACATATAGTAGGGTTCGAAAAGAATTTGTTAATAGCTCAAATGAAATACCCCATGATTCTGCTCTGGGTCTTTTCTTTAAAGCGGCTCTCTCAAAGTTGAGTATGTCATAAAGATAAAATCTTTATGAACTATTCACAATAGCCGTGTTGGGATTTCACTGAGATTTCAATTCAGTCAAAATACATCACAAGAAAAAGAAGGAACTTTTGTCAATTCCACCAACTGCCACTGATGACGGTCAAGGAAAAAGGTAGTCTGTGGAGGCTCCCAGTCTCCTGCATAGGCATCTGTGTTGTACTCATGAGATGCATGCATAAGAGTACAGCACTGATGAAGTCTTCTGGCAGATGAAACACCAGTAGTTGCAGACTGTTCCCTGGATGGAGATGGCAGCAGCCTGCAAGGGACAGCTTCAAATCAGTAAAATCTACTTTTCCCTGCACCCACAGAATAACACACACTAAGCAGTGATGTCTCTTTCGTGTTCCATCAGGAACAGAAAGCATCTCTAACATTTTGGTGAAGCACATGGGTTGCTGACAAGGGGATCCAGCCTGATAGCATCCCAGGTGGAGAGCTTAGTGGCCGGTCTTCAACGTGCGGAGTTGCAGATCCTACTGACCGCATGGATGCTAGCCAGGAAGGATCTCCCGTGTCACCAGCCCTCCCCTTGGGTCAGAGGTTTTAGAGGTGATAATTTTTCAGTCTCAAATCTTTAAAATCTTTATGTTCAATTTATTTGGCTTATCTTTGAAACAATTTAGTATTTTCGTTATGTGTTGCAGATAAGTCTAGTCCTGTCTCTCCAGATATTATGAATGAAGACAAAGTGACTTCTCCAATACCTAAAAAAAAGCCAACTATAAATTGAAACATCTGAGTTCTAGCGAATGTTCCACATCACTACCAGATGGTACAAAAAGAAGGATCTTCAATCAGTGTTCGTCCTGAACACTGGAAAAGTCCAAGCAACAGGACATGAAATCATTTTTATCTTGGTTTCAAAACAATCTGGCTCAAACATTTGATTCATTCAAATATTACAGCACACGTTAAAGCACCAGTTAAACATAGGCAAAAACGGAAGAGATCTTCATCTATATCAGAGCTGTCTTCGGGCGAATGTTCTGTGATTTCCTATTCAGAAACGTCTAGCGATTCTTCAATAACGGAAATTGGTTTCCCACAAGAAGAACTAAGAAAATTTATTAAGGAAGTTAATGTTGCCTTCTCTGAAGAGGTATCAGAAAAGTTGAGTAAAAAAGCCCTACCAGTTCAACAGCAGATTATGAAGCTTATGTACAAGGAGTGGAAAAAACAGGCATTTAGAGAGCATGTTTAAAATACAAGGAGAAGACAAGTGGGAAGATTTACCAGTCGATGTACAGGTTGCTCAGTTGTCTAAAAAGGCTACTAGATCTATTGGAGAAGTCTCTGGACTTAAAGACCCTATGGATAAAAGGGCGGAAACATCTAGCAGACGAGCATATCAAGCAGCGGAGTTTCAGGCTAAAGCAGCATTGGCAGGAGCTAATCGGATTCAAGGTTTGGAAAATTGCCTGGTGCAACAGCAAGACAAGGATCTTTCACACCTATTCCGCCATTTAAGATTATCTAATGAATACCTGCTAGATGTCATCACAGAGGTGATTAAGCTATCTGCTCGTGTCATGGGCTTGACCTTTGTGGCCCGCAGGGCACTGTGGCTTAAAGCCGAGACGGCTGACACAGCCTCAAAGTCTGCTCTGTGTGAACTTCCTTTTGAATTCCTTAGTGGAATTTCCCAAGACGTGTGCACCCTTATGTTTTAGTATAAACAATAGATAAGATGTCTAGGTCATGACAAATAAACAATAGATAAGATATTCATACTTTAAGACAGCCATCTTGTCCAAAGTCAGGGAATTTCCCAAGGCGTGTGCACCCTTACATTTTAGTTATGGCCTTGTATCTTTGCCAAATTAAGGGAGGTCCTAATGAACACCTAAGATATAAATATGTGATGGACCGCTTGGCACCCTGACCGGGCACCTCAGTCAGTCGCTGCTTCCTAGTACTTGTGAGCACCATAAGCACCGCACTGGAACACCATAACCACTGCAAACCCCCAAAACTGCCACAGCTTGGTTCGAATCTCGCTGTTTCCCACCCACCCTGTCCTAACCCTGGACCCAAGACTAGGATCCAGCTTCCAGTGGGTAGACCTCTTCTTTACCAGAGAGCAAAGCAGGCTGCTCTTACAAGAGTAATCGTTGTGATCCAAGGGAGTATAGTGATTATAGCAATCCCCAGAGTAAATATAGCTCTCCAATCCCCCAAACATGAGCCAAGACTTCATGAAGGGGTAAAATTAATCTCAGTTTAATGGTAGCCACAACTGGCCTTTTATGACAGTTCCCATGCAAGGGTCCCTCCCCTCTGGACCTGAGAGTAAAACACAGAAATAAATACACAATCACATTGGGAATGTCCTGGACCTGAGAGCCAAACAAAAATCAGATAATCCCTTCTCTGTGCCTGGGATATAATTGGATCAGGAACTGTACTAATCTAATCAAATTATCTCCAAGCACAGAAAAATAAACATACATTTTTACAAACCCCCAAAAATACCTTAAAACACACAAAGCCCCCACAAAAGTTACATCCCATGATAGCCCTGACCTGGGTGACCAAATATACAAAAATCACCCAGATCAGTTCAGGGGTTAAGGAATTTCCCTTTAAGTCTTATTTTTTTTTTTTTTAATTCTTTATTTTTGCTGTGCACATGGTAATACATAGGCTTGCAATGCCATAATAACAGAAACAAGCAATGATGTCAACGCAGAACATATACATGGCATGAAATTGAATGAAAGTGGCACATTTTTTAAAGGTATAATAGCAAGTGACGGTAAGAACATCGCTTAATATACGTTAGCGTAGAGACATAGTTAGTGTGCTAGATTACTGAGGCATGTACAAAGCTAGGGTAAAAGATTTATGAGAGACCATAGCATTGTTGTCTACTACACAGCAAGTTACCCATATAGGTGTGGGCCATCAGTGGGTTCCGCGGCATAGAGGCTGTAGCCTCAGTAGGCATATTGTGCTTAGACACATAGCGTGTAGACAAATAATGTATGAGTAAATAACGTAAGGGCAATTAGTGCATAGGCAACTAGGGCACATCTTAATGCCGTGTCAGAGTAAATAAGCAATGATGTCAACGTGGTATATATTCATGGCATGAATAAGTGGCACAGTTGTAAAAAACAAGATTATAATAACAAGTAACATTAAGGGTATCGCTTACTATGCGGTAGCGTAGATACACGGTTATTAAACAAGAGTATTGAGGCATGTACAGAGCTAGGGTACAAGATTTATGAGAGACCATATCCTTTTCGATTGCTACCATTTTCGACTACTACACAGCAAGTAACCCATATAGGTGTGGGCCATAAAGTGGTTCTGCAGCATGGAGGCTGCAGCCTTAGTAGGCAGATTATGCTTAGGTACATAGCATATGGACAAACCGTGCATGGGCAAATAGTGCTTAGGCAAATAGTGGGTTATGGATAATGCAAATAACGGTACAAATAATAGTAATTTGGCAGCAAAATAATGCAGCACAGTGTCAGTCCTGAGGGGGCTGGTGAAAAAGAGAAATTAGAAAAACATAATAAAAAACATAATAAAAAACAGATAAGGCCCATACTCTGTGCGCCCAGTAGGTATCAGTCATCCTATGCCTCTCTCCCAGATGCAAGAAGCATAGTCCCGTGCCCCAGGGGGGTGCTGCTGTCTTTCCCAGCTTGTAAGGGCTTGGCAGAATGGGCCTCTCTGTCCCCACGTGTTTCCCCCTGATACCTCCATGAGAGTTTGAGACCCAGAATGGTCTCGCCGAGGCTGTTGCTGTCTGGCAGGCACAGGCTGATTCAGAGCGGTGCTTGGTGCATGGCGCTTGGGGCGCCCCTTCTGTTGCCGTCTGCTCGGACGCAGTATCTCTTTCCCTTGTGGTCGGCTATAGGGGGATCTCGTTACTGCCACTCGTACCTTCAGCCGGTGCCTGGGAATTCCAGGGTGATGGGTGAGTGTGCTAGTGCGCCTCGGCCTTGGTACTGTCGGGTTCCAGGGGTCTGCCTTCTTGCTCCTTTTGCCGCCAGCCGTATCTTTAGTCCCTTGCTTCTTGGTGAGTTCCCGCCATTTGTCAGTGCGGCCCAGTGGTAAAGTTTTCTGCGTACTCTTCTGTTTGGGAAAGCTTGTGTGAGTGTGCCGCCTGGTGACAGGCCCTTTCTCTGGGGTTGTTGGGAACAGAAGAGTTTCCAGCTTGTCCCATAAGGTTTGGAAGGCTTTGTTCAGCCGGTTCTCTGCCTCTGTCTGTTCGCTTCGCGTGCTGGTTAAGCACACTGTCGCCGCCATTTTGCGTGCGGAACTGCTGCTTGGTTCAGGTCCCGGGATTGCCATAGCGATTTCGCCAGGTTGCGTCCGGATCTCCCGCGGCCGGACCGGGATGACCCCCACCGGTCCAAGGGGGGGGGGAACGTGGGCCTTGTTTCAGTCTGTCCGCCGTGGATGACAGCAGGGGAGCGGCCGCCTCCCTCGCGCCGATCATGCGCAAACAATTCAGAGGAAGTGCTCCCTCGCCGGCCGCCCGCGCCGCCCGACCGCCCAGCAGCCACTGGACCACCAGGGAGGAAGAGACCCCCCCCCCCCCCAGCATTCCCAAAGGTAAGGAGGCTGGGGGGGGGGGGGTGTCTAAATAAATTTAAAAAAATGTGTTAATGTGGGTGAGTGTGTGTGTGTGTTAGTGTGTGTGTATGTTAGTGTGTGTCTGTTTATGTTAGTGTGTGTCTGTTTATGTTACTGTGTGTCTGTTTATGTTACTGTGTGTCTGTTAGTGTGTGTGTCTGTTAGTGTGTGTGTCTGTTAGTGTCTGTGTCTGTTAGTGTGTGTGTCTGTTAGTGTGTGTGTCTGTAAGTGTGTTTGTCTGTTAGTGAGTGTGTGTGTGACTGTTTGCCTATGTTTGTGTGTGTGTGTGTGTGAGACTGTCTGCGTGTGTGTGTGTGTGTGAGACTGTCTGCCAGTGTGTGTGCGTGTGTGTGTGTGAGTGTCTGCGTGTGTGTGTGTGAGTGTCTGCGTGTGTGTGTGTGAGTGTCTGCGTGTGTGTGTGTGAGTGTCTGCGTGTGTGTGTGTGAGTGTCTGCGTGTGTGTGTGTGAGTGTCTGCGTGTGTGTGTGTGAGTGTCTGCGTGTGTGTGTGTGAGTGTCTGCGTGTGTGTGTGTGAGTGTCTGCGTGTGTGTGTGTGAGTGTCTGCGTGTGTGTGTGTGAGTGTCTGCGTGTGTGTGTGTGAGTGTCTGCGTGTGTGTGTGTGAGTGTCTGCGTGTGTGTGTGTGAGTGTCTGCGTGTGTGTGTGAGTGTCTGCGTGTGTGTGTGAGTGTCTGCGTGTGTGTGTGAGTGTCTGCGTGTGTGTGTGAGTGTCTGCGTGTGTGTGTGAGTGTCTGCGTGTGTGTGTGAGTGAGTGTCTGTCTGTGTGTGTGGCTGTCTGACAGTGTGTGTTTGACTGTGTGTGTGTGTGTGTGTGTGGCTGTTTGCCTCTGTGTGTTTGGCTGTCTGCCTGTGTGTTTGTGTGTGGCTGTGTGTGTGGCTGTCTGCCTGTGTGTGTGTGTGTGTGTGTTTGTGTGTGACTGCCTATGTGTGACTGTCTGGGCAGACTAGATGGGCCGAATGGTTCTTATCTGCCGTCACATTCTATGTCTGTGTGTGTGTTTGTGTGTGGCTGTCTGTGTATGACTGCCTGAGTGTGTGTGTGTGTGTGGCTGTCTGCCTGCCTGTGTGTCTGTGTGTGGGAAGGGGTAAGGAGTGGGGGGCGCTGTGAAGATTTTTTGCACAGGGCGCCCAAATGCCTAAGGCCGGCCCTGGCTGCTGTGATTTGGTCCACAATTTACTGCTGCTCCATTCGAAAGCTAACATGGTTATGGTGCATAGACCTTTTACCTCCATGGCAATTTAATCCCTAGATTAAAAAGGTGGCAAAAGAATAAAAACAAAAACATGCAAAGAAAATATATTCATATAGAGGTTGGAACAAAATAAAAAGAACAAAATAAGGTACCATATCAACAGGATTGTGGCAGTATAGGCTGAACTTTATGAACACGTCTCTCTTCCAACAATGTAACCATGTAGTGTAATTTTATTCTGAAAGTGACAGATTTGTGACCGCAGTTGGTCATGAACTAGAGAAGCACACAAACAAATGTAATACACAGGGTGAGAAAGCGCTTATGAAATGTAAGTTTAGCAAACATGGAGTTACATTAAACTCAGCATGTCTGCGTAATTATATTTTGGAAGCTTGCTCCAAAAGGAATTTTTGAGATGGAAAAAAGGTGGCACTAAATCAGTTCTGCCCCCTTTTTTTATTGTCACCTGAAATTTTTGGCTTACTATTATAAAACACAATGAAAGGCCACAGACTTACATACAAAATTCAAAACAGCTCCAATGTCATCACGTTTTAATGCTTTGTTCAGATTAATTTACTTGTGCCTTATGTTTTTATGTTTGTCGCAGAGACACAGGATAAACTCCCTATGGCCTAGAGAACATTTTTTTTTTTAATTGGTTGAGGTCCCAAATACATTGATATATAATATACTGATTTATGATAATGACTTTTAGAATAAAGAATTTGTCATTGACAGATATGTGGCAAACATAATTCAATCATACCCAAAAGGAAATTATGGATTAATTACACAGCAGTAAAAGATGACAATTACAAATTTGCGATTATCTTCTCTTATGGAACTTACGGAGTCTGGGTGCATAAATAAATCAATGTCGGCAGTGCATTTGTTTTTCCATGCCCTCATCATTAGAGAAACGTGAAAAAACTAATTGATGTTGCATTACGCCAATACGAGAAGAAAGATAGATAGAAAAGCAGGAAGAAAGAAAAACAGAAAGAGAGAGAAAAAGAGAGAGAAAGATAGAAAGATCATATCAAGTGTTGTGCTATGAACACTCTGCCAGCTTATTGAATTGCATAGAGACTTGCATCTACAGGGAGTGCAGAATTATTAGGCAAGTTGTATTTTTGAGGATTAATTTTATTATTGAACAACAACCATGTTCTCAATGAACCCAAAAACCTCATTAATATCAAAGCTGAATATTTTTGGAAGTAGTTTTTAGTTTGTTTTTAGTTATAGCTATTTTAGGGGGATATCTGTGTGTGCAGGTGACTATTACTGTGCATAATTATTAGGCAACTTAACAAAAAACAAATATATACCCATTTCAATTATTTATTTTTACCAGTGAAACCAATATAACATCTCAACATTCACAAATATACATTTCTTACATTCAAAAACATAACAAAAACAAATCAGTGACCAATATAGCCACCTTTATTTGCAAGGACACTCAAAAGCCTGCCATCCATGGATTCTGTCAGAGTTTTGATCTGTTCACCATCAACATTGCGTGCAGCAGCAACCACAGCCTCCCAGACACTGTTCAGAGAGGTGTACTGTTTTCCCTCCTTGTAAATCTCACATTTGATGATGGACCACAGGTTCTCAATGGGGTTCAGATCAGGTGAACAAGGAGGCCATGTCATTAGATTTTCTTCTTTTATACCCTTTCTTGCCAGCCACGCTGTGGAGTACTTGGACGCGTGTGATGGAGCATTGTCCTGCATGAAAATCATGTTTTTCTTGAAGGATGCAGACTTCTTCCTGTACCACTGCTTGAAGAAGGTGTCTTCCAGAAACTGGGAGTTGAGCTTGACTCCATCCTCAACCCGAAAAGGCCCCACAAGCTCATCTTTGATGATACCAGCCCAAACCAGTACTCCACCTCCACCTTGCTGGCGTCTGAGTCGGACTGGAGCTCTCTGCCCTTTACCAATCCATCCATCTGGCCCATCAAGACTCACTCTCATTTCATCAGTCCATAAAACCTTAGAAAAATCAGTCTTGAGATATTTCTTGGCCCAGTCTTGACGTTTCAGCTTGTGTGTCTTGTTCAGTGGTGGTCGTCTTTCAGCCTTTCTTACCTTGGCCATGTCTCTGAGTATTGCACACCTTGTGCTTTTGGGCACTCCAGTGATGTTGCAGCTCTGAAATATGGCCAAACTGGTGGCAAGTGGCATCTTGGCAGCTGCACGCTTGACTTTTCTCAGTTCATGGGCAGTTATTTTGCGCCTTGGTTTCTCCACACGCTTCTTGCGACCCTGTTGACTATTTTGAATGAAACGCTTGATTGTTCGATGATCACGCTTCAGAAGCTTTGCAATTTTAAGAGTGCTGCATCCCTCTGCAAGATATCTCACTATTTTTTACTTTTCTGAGCCTGTCAAGTCCTTCTTTTGACCCATTTTGCCAAAGGAAAGGAAGTTGCCTAATAATTATGCACACCTGATATAGGGTGTTGATGTCATTAGACCACACCCCTTCTCATTACAGAGATGCACATCACCTAATATGCTTAATTGGTAGTAGGCTTTCGAGCCTATACAGCTTGGAGTAAGACAACATGCATAAAGAGGATGATGTGGTCAAAATACTCATTTGCCTAATAATTCTGCACACAGTGTAGTGTTCCTGAACAGGAACACCCTACATTCAGGGCACTAGCTGTAGAGGGCACTAAAACAATGCTCCCTGCAGTGTCTGTGAAAGTGGCCTGGCCATATATGATTTGCAGGCAGCATGGCGTGCCCCCTTTACCCTAATCACAAAACTCCCTTTACCCCCTTCCATCAGAATCCCACTTCTCAGGACACTAGAGTTGGGAGGTATGGTAATGGATCTAGAAACAGGAGTGATTATATAAAGAGTTTGAACAGGAATTCTCTGCTGGATATAGTTAGAGTATTCAATGCTCTAGAACTGTGGTTCCCAACCTTTTTTTCATTTAAGTACCCCTGGCAGCCAATTTCCATAAATTGTATCCCTCATAATAGCAAAATGTTTGTAATGAACATAGTTGCTCTCCCCCTCCGACCCTGGCTCTCCCTGCTCCCCCCCCCCCCCTCCGACCCAGGCTCTCCCTGCTCCCCTTCCTCCGACCCAGGCTCTCCCTGCTCCCCCCCCCCTCCAACCCAGGCTCTCCCTGCTCCCCCCCCCCCCTCCAACCCAGGCTCTCCCTGCCCCCCCCCCCCTCCAACCCAGGCTCTCCCTGCCCCCCCCCCCCTCCAACCCAGGCTCTCCCTGCCCCCCCCCCTCCAACCCAGGCTCTCCCTGCTCCCCCCCCCCTCCAACCCAGGCTCTCCCTGCCCCCCCCCCCTCCAACCCAGGCTCTCCCACCTCCTCCTCCCCTCCAGCCCAGGCTCTCCCTGATCCCCCCCCCTCCCCTCCTCCAACCCAGGCTCTCCCTGCTCACCCCCAGGCTCCCCACACATGCAGATACAAACACTGACACTGATACAGACACACAGATACAAAGACTGACTGACACACATGCAGATACACAGACACACTGTATCTGCATGTGTGCCAGTATGTGTATCAGTGTGTTTGTGTATCTGCATGTGTCAGTGATTGCATCTGTGTCTACGTATCTGCATGCAGATGTGTGGCAATGTTTGTATCTGTATGTCTGTACATCTGCATGTGTATCAGTGTGTCTGTGCACCTGTATGTGGGTCAGTATGTGTATCAAACAATGCCACACACACAGATGTAAAGACACAGCGATACAAGCACTGCCACACATACAGTTGCACAGACACACTGTTACACACACACCAACACACATGCGGATACAGACACATACAGATAGACACACCTGCATAGACATACAGATACACACACTGACACACATACACCTGCATGGACATACAAATACACAGACATACAGATTCAGACACTCTCACATAAAGCATGACACTCACCTTTTGGCAGCAAGAGGGTGACTTCCATGGCTGGGGCGATCAGATGGGTTTCTTGCTTCCTCTCCTGACCGGCTCCCCACATAGACGGTCGACGCCCGCCTCCCTCACGCACGGCTCAGAGTAAGTCAGCTGGGAGGAAGTGACAGGCTCGCACTTCCTTCCAGCTCTCCAGGCGGCTTACTAGGTGCACGGTTGCACAATTAAAGCGCCAGAATACTCGATCAGGCCCCTCATGGCAGATGTACATCAGGTGGCCCTAACATGGCCGCCATTACCGATTTCTGTTCGCGTACCCCCCGGGGCACTGAATTGTATCCCTGGGGGTACGCGTACCACAGTTTGGGAACCGCTGCTCCAGAACACCAGTACTATGCTGTATAGAAAAACAAAGGGAGATTTATAAACGTTTGCACCCCAACAGTCATTTTTAATTGTTTGCCTTTTTCTGGCTAGGCAACTGATTTTTCATTCTTTCCATCACATTTGCCTTCAGAAAAGTGCTCTCTTTTAATTTTTTTTTCTCTGCCACTCAAAAATTTGACGGCCTTTTCTGAAATGGGTCATTTTGAAAAAAAATGGTCTAACTTAGGCACTGAAAAGGTGACACTTTTTAGACCAGTTTAATAAATACAAATAGAGTGAAGGCCAAAAATAAAGGACTCTTTTCAGTGATAAATCTCCCACATAGAGACTATTACTCTGTGCTCTGGAGCGGGGATACACTGCTGGATATATAAAGAGGTTACATTATCCAGTGCCCAGCTGCAGGAATCTTCTGCTGAATTGAGAAAGAATCTATTAACCAGTGTTCCGAAGTATGATTATGCATTTCAGAGTGCTCTAGAGCAGGAACATGGTCAAATATATAGAAGAATCTATTATACATGTCTAGCTGCAGGAATGCTCTGCTGATTATTCAATGTTTCAAAAAAAAAAAAAAAAAAAAAAGGGAATATTCTGCGGTATATAGAGACATTATACAATTCAATGATCAGCTGCAGGAATGCTCAGCTGGATATAGAAAGATATTATAGTATACAATGTTCTTCGGATGCAATACTCTGCTGGCAACAGACACAGATTTTATTATACAATGCTCTGGAACCAAACTTTGAACAAGGCTGTGGATCATGAGATACCAGCTTTGGTACAGCGGTTATTTATTTATTTTTTTAAATGCATGCATGTTTTTATTGAGGGACATCTACAAAACAGTGATTTTTTTTTGTTGGGCAGTGAAGTGTTTCATTATTTTTATTCTTTATTTTTCGAAGTGCATGGATAGTTACACAAGATGAAGTTGGTGAATGACATTGCAAATGTTATACATGTAAATGACAAGATATGTTGCACTTCATTTTTTTATAATAGAAAAGATAACAAGAGTGAGGTTTCTGGGCTCTTGGCAAGTTATGGGTGCTGACACATGTCTCCGGTCTGGGGGATCGTCCGCCTCCCCCGTCCAGTGAGTCTCAGGCCGCATGCTGTAGATCGTGCAGTCAATGAGCACCAGTCCCGCCTTGAAGCCTTTTCTCGGGTCACAGTGGGATCAGGAGTCAGGTAAGTCGCTTGTAGTGAACCACTGTACCCGCAATGGGGGTGATAATTGCCATTTTTCACGGTATGTGAGAGGAGCTCCTGCTGAGCACGTCTTCCCTCCATGATGGTCAGGCTCCGCCCCCCAGTTTTTTTTTTTTTTTTTTGGAGTAGTTCTACAGCTTCAAGATAAACTATTTATCCCATATGTACCTGCTGGACAGGTGTCCATGGGATATGATTATACCCAGAGAGGCTGCTAATTTGTGGAGTATCTTGCTAGGAAATGAAACCTAAAACTGAAGAAGGTCTCTAGCAACTGTGCAAATTCAGGAAGTATATATTTTTTTCCCCTTTACTTGTTAACAATGAATGTAATATCTATTTTAAAAAAAGCCTAATTAACATAAAAAGATATCAAATTATGTTTTGTTAGCTTTAGAAAATAAAGTTCATGTTTAATCTCACAAAGCTACTGGTTTCCTTTGATCCTATAAAAAGCTGAACTTTATTTCAACCACTGGATAAACAGATATTTAATAAGTCCTAGAACCTTAACTAAGCATAGTGACCTGTCTCGCACTGACTAGACTGACCCATTCAAGATTATATAAAAAAATTTGGCAGAGACGGTGTGCTTTTATGGATGATTCCATAGCTACTGTGTATCAGTTATTCTCTTTGTATCATTGTCATGCACCTTCCCAATTTCTGACATCCTATGAGAGATACAGTAACAACTATAAAGGTTAATGCCTTATTTAAAAAAAAAAACCTGCAGGTCTTAATGAAAACAAAAATCATATCTAACTTACTAGCAAATAGTTTACATTTTACAATTATTTATATAGCTTATTTATATAGCTCCAACATATTCCACAACATAGTACAAGAAGTAAAACAAGACAATTCTAACAAACACGTTTGACATACAGGAACAGTAAGTGAAGAGGGCCCTGCTGAAACGATCTTAAAATCTGAAAGATTATATTCACAATTTCATTATTGGCATTTAAGTCATTTATATTAATGTTATCGGTACAGGAGGCAATGTATGCCTTGGCCATATGGCAAAGTTTCTAAGAGAGGAGGTATAAAATTGGGATGGTGTGGGTGGGCCAATGGGGAAGTGCCAGTAAGGACAAGTTGGTTCAAGGATGACCCCATAACGGGGCTGGCCTAACTGGAAAGAGAACAGGTCCCATTAAAAACAAACAAACAAACAAATAATTAAAGAGTGGGTAAATTAGTCATGGAATAATGGAAAACTGACCAACTGACATGTTAGCCAGACCTATTCAGGACTGCACATTGCAAAGTGCTGCTAAAGCACTCTGTCCACATGCTGAATTGCAAGTGTAATCTGCACAGTGTGAGTGTGCCTGACGACGTGTGCACGCTGTGCATACTTGCAGGATAACCGTAAACAAACCAGATATGGAAGAACTAACCCATATCTGCTGGGAAGCATGACATCAGAAGAGGAGAAATTCATTTCCAGGTAATTAGATCTTGAAGGTGAATTTGTCTTCCATAGAAATAAAACCAATAATAAAAATAGGTCTCAAGTATAGGTTTGTTTTAAAGAGGTTATCTGTGTTAGTTTACTTTTATTACGATTTCTCATTATGGTTTCTTACTCTCATAGGGTTACAAAAAAAAAAAAAAAAAAAAAAAAAAAAAAACGTGGTGCCAGTGGTGTATTGTGGTTTTGTGCTGACCTAGGCATGACTAAACTCTGGCTTCCCTCTAATCTAAATTTGCCCCACCCCTACCTGTCAAGGCTGCAGTGACACACACTCACCACCAACAAGGTAGGAGAAAAAGGTCCAGGCAAAATAGTAAGGCTCATTTATTTAGAACAACGTTTTCCCAGCATTATTTTGATGCTACATTAGGTCTTTGTCAAGCTTGACAAAGACGAATGTATGCTCAAAACGGTGTAAAATCTTTGTTCTAAATAAATGTGCCGGGACCTTTTCCTTCTACCTTAGATTCAACTGTCTGGGGTTTGTGCTAGCCTGGTTGCACCCAATTTTTGCTTATATGAAATTAGTGCAGTTCCTTTTGTATTTTGATAGTACACATCCACTCACAGACAGACACACACAGTCAGTGGCGCACACACACTTTCCCTGACAAACACAGGGTGACACACCCACTCACAGACAGGCACACACACACACACTGACACACATCCTCACTGATTTGATACACTAACACACACACACACACACACACACACACACAATATTGACACTCACTCTTTAATTTTAATTTCTATTTAAATTCAAAGTTCTCCAGCCTCCCTTTAGGAAAGCATTCTGTCCCTAGGGTCTAGTGTGAGGTTGTTCAGATCTTCTTGTTGTGCTCCCTCGTACGCCGTTGAGTGATGTCGGGGCCAGAATTAGGTCATATTCTGGCACCCAGTATCACTACAGGCTTTGCAAGAAGATCAGAATGGACAGCTCTCACACCCTGCCTCAGGAGGGGGGTCTAAGGTGGATAGCCAACCAGCTCCTGTGAACCCAATGACACAGGGCTAACAAGGTATCTTCTAAAATTGCCTGGGGCATTCGGGGGCAGCGTTTTTTGCCATCTTCCTAGAAAGTGTCACCGAAGGAAAATGACTTGTTAGTCTTGTGAAAATACAGTGCTGCTCACGGCACTGGGATAGCACCACAGTACCCTATATAGTGCGTAGGGGAGGGGCTGTCCATGCACAACATCAGTGCTGCTCAGACCTGGGGTTTCTAGGATTGCAATTTAGTTATCAGATTTCTATTTATGAAAGCGGTTGGCTGAAGAATCATTACGGTCGATTTAATTGGGTGCTACTAAAACCACTAGTTTTACAGAAACTACAGAGTCACATAACACAATCGTTCGACTTTTTTGGCAGTCAGTACTATTTAAAATATAAAAATGCAGGGGGGCGTGGCCAGAGACTAAACCGAGCGGACGTCTTCATGCAGGGCTCCGCTCGGAATATAGACAAAAGGGCAAAAACCGAGAGAAATTAAATACAAATCCGGCTGGAAAGATATCCCCCCCACAGAGAGAATATGGGGAAGAAGCACAAGAAGTCTCAGGGCATGCCTACACCAAGACAGCCTGATATACGGCAAGCATTTACTCCCCCCCAGAGAACCAAGATGGCGCCTGTGGCCTGCTGTACCTCAGAATCCTCAGCTGAGGAGGAGGAAATCCCCTCACCCCGATCGGAAGGGCGATCCACAACGCCAGACTCCGGGGACGACGGGACCCCAGCCACAAAGGGGGATATCAGGAGGCTGCTGGTAGAAATGTGGCAAATATGGAGAGAGGACCTCCAAAGGGTCCAAACGGAAGTGGTAGATGTGTGCCGTGCGGTCCAAGGCCTGGAACACAGAGAGGCATCCAGTAACAACAAAATCTGCGCTATGGAACAGGCTCAAAAGGATCTTACAACCCAAGTACAAGACCTAAAACGCACAGTGACCACCTTGGAGGCAAGGCACAGGATAAAAAACCTGCGCCTTAGAGGTGTACCTGAGACGGTAAATGATGCGCAGCTCCTGACCTACACCCAAGACCTCATAGCAACCATGGGCATTAACCCTGCTCCGACCGGCACTCTGATCACCGCAATATTTAGGGTGCGCAAATCAGCGGCGGCACCCAAAGAGGCACCCAGAGACATCATAATAGTCACACGTGACATCTCCGCAAAAGCCGCCATACTGACCCGATCCAGGGAGCTGGGAACGGTGCAACATGCAGGACACAGAGTGGCGATATTCCCAGATACACCATTCTCGGCTTTAACGGAAAAAAGAAAGTTGGCACCCATAGCCCGAAAACTGAGAGAAGCCGCTATCAAGTACCGCTGGGGTATGGACGGATCCCTAATCACAGATATTAACGGAGAAAGCAACATACTTACATCAAAGGGAGATCCAGACGGCTTTTTGAAGCTCATTGATGTGGGGAAGCCGCAACATCCAGGTACCCCACTACCCACAGAACCAACAGCAGAGACGGAGAACTCCACGCGACCCAACCGCAAACCAGACAGGCCACAAGGCGCCGTTATTAAGAGACTGACCCCAATACCCAGGAACAGCGTACGGAACTCTACAAATAAAACGCTGCAGATAGACAAACCGTTTAGAGAAATACGAGACTAAACTGCAGAGCAAAGAGCAAGGTGCCAGTGGGTATTGGCATTAGGCACATTAATGCAGGTCGCATCTTAGTCATCTTAGTCATCTTATTCAATGCTTGTTCAAATGTTGTCGACTGTACTACTGCATTTTATATATATATATATATATATATATATATATATATATATATTGTTGCATTTTCATTTTATACTACTATATTCACACTATATAATATGTTTCTCGATGTCGTACATAAAACACCAATAAAAACAAATTGAAAAAAAATATATATATAAAAATGCAATAGTTAAACAGAAACATAAGACCCACTTAAAAAAAATACAAAAAAGTATTTATTGAAAACATTTGTTTGTGTAAAGTTATTTTTTAGCATTTGTCTTAACCATTAGAATCTTCTTTTCTTTGTCCTAACTGGAATGCACTGCTGGCTCACCATTGACATCTGCCCATAATTAATTAACTCACATTTCTTTTCAAGGCAACACGACTCTTCCAAAATCTGCCTATCATAAGCTACACACTACTACAGCACTACCAGCCAAGCCTTTCCTGGAATACACCTGTTTTCCATTGAGGATATCTGGATTCTAACCAAACTGTTGCAAAGATAGGCATCTTATGGAATGTACGAAAATCGCTATTGATACATCCATGTGAACCAACTTGAAAAGGCGAGAAGTATTATCCTTCTGGGAACAGAGGGAAAAAAAATGGTCTTCCAATTTCTTTTTTTTTGGATTTCCGACCTAGGAAGTTCCCAGCATCCCAGCCTATCACTGGAAAGCCCAGGATGTCCTCTTTACAATACAGAAGGGATTGATAGGGCAGCTCAAAAGAATAAAAGAAGATGCATGTGAATGAAATGTCCAGTACAAAGGACACAAGTTAATGGGCTGGGTCTCATTAGATTTTTACAGAAATAAACCTCACCTTTTGAAATTAGTTCACATGTAACCATCAGGTCAAAAAATGGAAATTGTGTTTTAGAAGGAATTCATAACTAAAAATGATCAGAGAGATTAGTGTGTAATCTCTCTGCTGAAATCAGTCTTCTTGATACAGACATACAACATAACTCATCTGGCTTGCTTGAAGGCATCACACATAATGTTAGTGGAAAATCAGCCTTATGTATTTTACCAGCAATGTCAATGCTACTTCTTTCATGTGAAGCCTGCTTTAAAAGCAAAATGTCTGCTCATTATACAACCTTTTAATTTTTTCATTTTTTTTAATGTATGAAAAGAGTGCAAATAATATGTATAAGACAAATGATAGTCATACGTTTTCAGAAGGATTAATTTACTCCAAAATGTGGGGATTTTATTTTTCTGTCAAATGTCCCTTAAAGGACCACTATAGGCCCCCAGACCACTTCAGCTTAATGAAGTGGTCTGGGTGCCAGGTCCAGCTAGGGTTAACCCTTTTTTCTATAAACATAGCAGTTTCAGAGAAACTGTTATGTTTATATTTGGTTAATCCAGGTTAATCTGGTGGCTGTCTCATTGACAGTCGCTAGAGGCGCTTGCATGCTTCTCACTGTGAAAATCACAGTGAGAAGACGCCAGCGTCCATAGTAAAGCATTGTAAATGCTTTCCTATGAGACTGGCTGAATGCGCGCGCGGCTCTTGCCGCGCATGCGCATTCAACCGAAGAGGAGGAGAGGAGGCGGAGAGCTCCCCGCCTGGCGCTGGAGAAAGAGGCAAGTTTAACCACTAGGTAAGCTTAACCACTTCCTCTCCATCCAGCCCGGCGGGAGGGGGACCCTGAGGGTGGGGGCACCCTCAGGGCACTATAGTGCCAGGGAAATGAGTATGTTTTCCTGGCACTATAGTGGTCCTTTAAGTGTGCAAGAAACGAAAATGCAGTCAAGGATACACAACATGACTCAAACTTTGTCAGTTTAACCCCTTAAGGACCAAACTTCTGGAATAAAAGGGAATCATGACATGTCACACATGTCATGTGTCCTTAAGGGGTTAAAGAATTGTACAATTTGCAGCTAATTCAATATACCCACAAAGAAACACTTATTACGCAGCCTATACTATTCTGTGAATTTCAATTTTCTAACACCCTAGAGAAACAATGGAAATGTACTAGACAAAGCACGTGTGAATATGTCTGGGCACATTGAGACATGCAGGTATTTTACAGGATTGACAATTCAAGCTCAAGTGTTTATGAAATTGTCATCGCAGAAAAATCAAGAGTTGCTGTTGAGTGCTGATGCTGTGGGCACCAATCCATAACATGATCGGTTACCTTGCAAAAGCAAACTTTGAAAGGCATGGAAATGGAGTGAGGCTGGATTGGGGGTCTGGCAACGATACTTTCAGGGCAGACCATGAGCACTAAGGAATTTGTTTTGCATGGGAGAATTGGCCTTGCTATGGGTAGCAAATCATGGGGGAAAGAGGGGAGAAAATGCAGACTTCCCCTACTCATGGGTGGTAACAATGAACAGAATACACATCAGCCCCAATACATACAATAAAAAATAAAAACAGAGAAAATATTAACTTGCTCATCCCAAATTCCTATGCATACTTAGAAAGAAATAGGGCTACTGGTCGGCAACTCGAAAACGGATTGCCCTCCAAATAGACCTTATATCCTTATGTTACAAAAAAGGCTTTTACTGCAGGTACCCACTGAAGGGAGTCTTTGCATGCAGTGAGCCAAAACAAAAAACTCTTTAATAATCCCTCTTGAGGAAAAGAAAGCAAAAAAATTTTGTTATATGTACAAGTGTAAGTTAAAAATGAGGACCTAGTGGGGTAAGGGTCATAGCTACGCCTGGCTTTACTGTAATGAACACATAAACTATGGAGATATAAGTGTGGCTTCAAACATATGCCGAATACTCCACTAGAATAGTTGTGTCAAAGAGTCCAAGGGTACAGAGTATGCAGCAACAGTTGCTAAAACATCCGGTTATATTTTGTATCAACTAGTAGAGGCTACAATATGTGCACCCAGAAATGCAAAATGCAAATACAATAGTACCTAGTACATGTTTAAGTATATTCCAGATTAAATATCCCTTATTATGTGAGAAAAGCAGGTGCAATTGCAGGGAGTATAAACCTGGAGATAGCTTAAAGGCTGTAGACTGCAGTGCAGTATAGAGATGTACCTTTGAATGCTATAAACTTATATCCAGTGCATAAAGCGAATTTTTCAATAGTATCTAGTGCATCTTTAAGTATATTCTAAGTACATATCACTTTTTATGTGAGGATACCTGGAGATAGCTAAAGAGCTGTTAGATTACAATGCAATTCAAAAATGGAGATGTACCTTTAAATGCCATAAATTATGCCTAATTTGCCTAATTTATTATGCCTAAAATGCCTAATTTATGGCATTTAAAGGTACATCTCCATTTTTTGAATTGCATTGTAATCTAACAGCTCTTTAGCTATCTCCAGGTATCCTCACATAAAAAGTGATATGTACTTAGAATATACTTAAAGATGCACTAGATACTATTGAAAAATTCGCTTTATGCACTGGATATAAGTTTATAGCATTCAAAGGTACATCTCTATACTGCACTGCAGTCTACAGCCTTTAAGCTATCTCCAGGTTTATACTCCCTGCAATTGCACCTGCTTTTCTCACATAATAAGGGATATTTAATCTGGAATATACTTAAACATGTACTAGGTACTATTGTATTTGCATTTTGCATTTCTGGGTGCACATATTGTAGCCTCTACTAGTTGATACAAAATATAACCGGATGTTTTAGCAACTGTTGCTGCATACTCTGTACCCTTGGACTCTTTGACACAACTATTCTAGTGGAGTATTCGGCATATGTTTGAAGCCACACTTATATCTCCATAGTTTATGTGTTCATTACAGTAAAGCCAGGCGTAGCTATGACCCTTACCCCACTAGGTCCTCATTTTTAACTTACACTTGTACATATAACACATTTTTTGCTTTCTTTTCCTCAAGAGGGATTATTAAAGAGTTTTTTGTTTTGGCTCACTGCATGCAAAGACTCCCTTCAGTGGGTACCTGCAGTACAAGCCTTTTTGTAACATAAGGATATAAGGTCTATTTGGAGGGCAATCAGTTTTCGAGTTGCCGACCAGTAGCCCTATTTCTTTCTATATATTTCCAGGGGTTAAGCCCCACTATATCCTATAACCATCACAACACTGGCGGATGGATTTAATCCATTTCCTTCCAGTGGTTGTTCTTTTCCTATGCATACTTAACTGAAGATTTTAGTACCACTCCAATGGCCATTAAATGTATGCATACCTGCAATTTCAAAGCAAACCTCTTGCTTCTTTTCAGCTTCAGTTAAAAAAAAATTAGAATGAGACAGAGGGGGGTATTTTTCTAAACTCCTACATACTTATTAACCCTTAATATGGAACACGTGGGATTGGCGGCAGCATTGTAACATAGCTGCGTAATACAAAAGCAAATACACAAAAATAAGTTCTGTGCTCAGACTCCCACTACTCCTGGGCAGCAGCAATGGCCATAGAACAGGGCTTCCTAAACTTTTATGGGCAGAGACCCACTTTTCGAAATGGTAATCTTTTGAGACCCACTTGCTTTTAATGCATATTTTAAAAAGTGAACACCATGGCAATCAGCTTTAGAGGCATACAATTGGCACACTATAGCAATGCGCTTTAGATGCATACAATTGGCACACCATGGCAATCAGCTTTACAGGCATACAATTGGAACATTATGGCAGCTTTAGATGCATAAAATTGGCACACCATGGCAATCAGCTTTATATACATAAAATTGATACAGAATGGCAACCAGGTTTAGAGGCATAACATTTGCACACCATGGCAATCAGTTTTAGAGGCATACAATTGGAACATCATGGCAACTTTAAATACATAAACTTGGCACATCATGGCAACTTTAGGTGCATAAAATTGGCACACCATGGCAATCAGTTTTAGAGGCATACAATTGGCACACCATGGCAACCAGGTTTAGAGGCATAAAATTGGCACATGATGGCAATCAGCTTCAGAGGCATACAATTGGCATTCCATGGCAAACAGTCAGATGCATAAAATTGGCACTCCATGGTAATCAGTTTTAAAAGCATACACTTGGCACACAATTGGCAATCAGCTTTAGATGCATAAAACTGACATCATATGGCAGTTTTAGAGGCATAATTTGGCATATCATGGCAGTTTTAGAGGCAGAAACTTTGCACATCATGGTAATCAGTTTTAGAGGCATACAACTCCTAACTCACAGACTCAGTCAGAATCAGAAGTTGTGTGTCCCGCTCATCCAGGCACCTCACGTTAATTATCCCAGTGGTGGAACTAATGTAGAGAGGACCCTGGTGCAAGTATGTTTTCTGGGCCCCCCTCTAGTGCAAGTGTGGCCAAAAGGTAGATCTCCATCTGTCGGAGAACTTAACAATGCTATGCCGGCTGGGAATCTACCATTTGCCCATAGTTGCAGGGTTATATTTGTGAACAGTGTTTGAATGTAAGCATGTTTGTGTATTAAGTATATGTGTGCATATATGGGAGTATTTGTATGTACTGTTTCCTTTGGAATGTAGTGGTGTACTTGTTTGTAATGTTTGCGTCTGAACGCAGGGGTGTTTGTATGTAGTGTAGGACTTTAAATGCAGGTATGCTTTTTATGTGTAGTGTTGGTGTTTGAATGAAGGGGTGTTTGTATATAATTTTAGTGTTTTAATGCAGGGGTGTGTTTGTATTGATTGCAGTGCGTGTGTAGTAGAAACATAGAATGTTACGGCAGATAAGAACCATTCGGCCCATCTAGTCTGCCCAATTTTCTAAATACTTTCATTAGTCTCTGGCCTCATCTTATAGTTAGGATAGCCTTATGCCTATCCCACGCATGCTTAAACTCCTTTACCCCTCTACCACTTCAGCTGGAAGGCTATTCCATGCACCCACTACCCTCTCAGTAAAGTAATACTTCCTGATATTATTTTTAAACCTTTGTCCCTCTAATTTAAGACTATGTCCTCTTGTTGTGGTAGTTTTTCTTCTTTTAAATATAGTCTCCTCCTTTACTGTTTTGACTCCCTTTATGTATTTAAATGTTTCTATCATATCCCCCCTGTCTCGTCTTTCCTCCAAGCTATACATGTTAAGATCCTTTAACCTTTCCTGGTAAGTTTTATCCTGCAATCCTGAACCAGTTTAGTAGCACTTCTCTGAACTCTCTCTAAGGTATCAATATCCTTCTGAAGATACGGTCTCCAGTACTGCGTACAATACTCCAAGTGAGGTCTCACCAGTGTTCTGTACAATGGCATGAGCACTTCCCTCTTTCTACTGCTAATACCTCTCCCTATACAACCAAGCATTCTGCTAGCATTTCCTGCTGCTCTATTACATTGTCTGCCTACCTTTAAGTCATCAGAAATAATCCCCTCTAAATCCATTTCCTCAGATGTTGAGGTTAGGACTCTATCAAATATTCCGTACTCTGCCCTTGGGTTTTTACGTCCAAGATGCATTATCTTGCACTTATCCACATTAAATGTCAGTTGCCACAACTCTGACCATTTTTCTAGTTTACCTAAATCATTAGCCATTTGGCTTATCCCTCCTGGAACATCAACCCTGTTACATATCTTAGTATCATCAGCAAAAAGACATACCTTACCATCAAGACCTTCTGCAATATCACTAATAAAAATATTAAAGAGAATGGGTCCAAGTACAGATCCCTGAAGTACCCCACTGGTGACAAGCCCAAGCTTCAAATATACTCCATTGACTATAACCCTCTGTTGCCTGTCACTCAGCCACTGCCTCACCCATTCAACAATATTGGAATCCAAACTTAAAGATTGCAGTTTATTGATAAGCCTTCTATGTGCAACAGTGTCAAAAGCCTTACTGAAATCTAGATAAGCAATGTCTACTGCACCACCCTGATCTATAATTTTAGTTACCCAATCAAAAAAAAATCAATAAGATTAGTTTGGCATGATCTCCCTGAAGTAAACCCATGTTGTCTCTGATCCTGAAATCCGTGTGTTTTTAGATGTTCAGCAATCCTATCCTTTAAAATGCTTTCCATCACTTTCCCCACTACTGAAGTAAGGCTTACTGGCCTATAGTTGCCCGACTCCTCCCTATTACCTTTCTTGTGAATGGGCACAACATTCGCTAACTTCCAATCTTCTGGGACTACTCCTGTTATCAATAATTGGTTAAATAAATCTGTTAATGGTTTTGCTAGTACACCACTAAGCTCTTTTAATAGCTTTGGGTGTATTCCATCAGGTCCCATTGACTTATTTGTCTTTACTTTTGACAGTTGAAATAGAACCTCTTCCTCTGTAAACTCACGTGTAATAAATGACTCATTTATCCTTTTTCTTAACTGAGGTCACTCTCCTTCATTTTCATCTGTAAATACCGAACAAAAATATTAATTGAGGCAGTCAGCTAGACCTTTATCCTCTTCTACATACCTTCCTTCTTTTGTTTTTAATCCAACTAATCCGTGTTTTACTTTTCTTTTCTCATTTATGTATCTAAAAAAAGTTTTGTTCCCCTTTTTTACTGACTGCTATTTTCTCTTCTGTGTGTGATTTGGAAGCTCTTATAACTTGCTTAGCCTCTTTCTGTCTTCCTCACTCTGTTTTTTTTTTATAATTACTAAATGCTAACTTTTTGTGTTTTACTATTTTGGCCACATCTGCAGAGTACCACAGTGGTTTCTTGAATTTTTTGCTTTTACTGACAAGCCTAATGCAATTTTCTGTTGCCTTCAGTAGTGCAACTTTTAAATAATCCCATTTAAATTGCTCCAGTCTGATAATGACTCCTTTACACATATTCTAATTTTAGAAAAGTCTAAAACTTTTGTTTTTGTGTGGTGTGACTCAGTCACTGTTCTTATATTAAACCACACTGACTGATGATCACTGGATCCTAAACTTTCACCTACAGTAATATCGGATACCAAATCTCCATTTGTTAACACTAAATCTAGTATGGCCTCTTTACGAGTTGGTTCCTCAACGACTTGTTTTAGAGACAATCCCAGTAGGGAGTTTAGAATATGTGTGCTCCTGGCACAAGTAGCTATTTTTGTTTTCCAATTTACATCAGGAAGATTAAAGTCACCCATGATGATAACTTCCCCCTTCATTGTCATTTTAGCCATTTCCTCAACTAGTAGATTATCTAACTCTTTAATTTGTCCTGGGGGCCTATAAATCACACCTACACAAATTACTGTGTGATTACCAAATTCTAACGTAACCCAAACGGACTATGTTCACCTCACTAACTTTTATTAGGCTAGATTTTATGCTATCCTTCACGTACAGGGTCACCCCTCCCACTTTCCTGCCTTCCCTGTCTTTTCTATAAAAAGAGTACCCTGGTATTGCTATGTCCCAGTAACAGCGACTAAATCTATCAGTTGCCATTATTGCCACAAGTTCATAGAACTTATTCCCTAAACTGCAAGCATTTGTAGACATGACTCTAAGCTTATCATTTTTTAACACACTTGCTACAGGCACCTTCTGTCCTTGTTTTGGGGGACAATTGGATTGATGTTTTATCACCCTTTTGCCCCCCCCCTAGTTTAAATACATCCTAGCAAAACCTCTGAACTGCTCACTGAGAACATTTGTTCCCTTTTGAGAAAGATGCAAACCATCTTTTTTGTACAGATTATTTCCATTCCAAACAGAGCTACCATGAGAAATAAAGCCAAATCCTTGCTCCCGACACCATTCACCAAGCCACAAGTTAAAGTCCCTAATACGCATCCGCCTGTCGAGTGTTATGCACAGGCAGAACTTCAGAGAATGACAGTGTGGAAGCAACCTGCCGTATATCATTGGCAAAAACACTAAAAACTTCATTAATCTTTGAAACGTCAATGCAAGCCAAGTCATTTGTCCCTAGATGGACAAGTACATCCAATTCCCCTTCCTGCTTTGCTCGCTTAACAATATTACAGATACGTCTCCCGTCTCTGTGAGCAGTAGCTCCGGGAAGACACCTCACAAGACCACCATTGTCCATCTCCACACCTCTTATGATGGAATCCCCCAACAACAACTGCTTTCTATTAGGCCTCACCACTAGCCTCGGTGCCTCTCTCCACAACAACACTAGCCTCGGTGCCTCTCTCCACAACAACACTAGCCTCGGTGCCTCTCTCCACAACAACACTAGCCTCGGTGCCTCTCTCCACAACAACACTAGCCTCGGTGCCTCTCTCCACAACAACACTTGCCTCGGTGCCTCTCTCCACAACAACACTAGCCTCGGTGCCTCTCTCCACAACAACACTAGCCTCGGTGCCTCTCTCCACAACAACACTAGCCTCGGTGCCTCTCTCCACAACAACACTAGCCTCGGTGCCTCTCTCCACAACAACACTAGCCTCGGTGCCTCTCTCCACAACAACACTAGCCTCGGTGCCTCTCTCCACAACAACACTAGCCTCGGTGCCTCTCTCCACAACAACACTAGCCTCGGTGCCTCTCTCCACAACAACACTAGCCTCGGTGCCTCTCTCCACAACAACACTAGCCTCGGTGCCTCTCTCCACAACAACACTAGCCTCGGTGCCTCTCTCCACAACAACACTATCCTCGGTGCCTCTCTCCACAACAACACTAGCCTCGGTGCCTCTCTCCACAACAACACTAGCCTCGGTGCCTCTCTCCACAACAACACTAGCCTCGGTGCCTCTCACCACAACAACACTAGCCTCGGTGCCTCTCTCCACAACAACACTAGCCTCGGTGCCTCTCTCCACAACAACACTAGCCTCGGTGCCTCTCTCCACAACAACACTAGCCTCGGTGCCTCTCTCCACAACAACACTAGCCTCGGTGCCTCTCTCCACAACAACACTAGCCTCGGTGCCTCTCTCCACAACAACACTAGCCTCGGTGCCTCTCTCCACAACAACACTAGCCTCGGTGCCTCTCTCCACAACAACACTAGCCTCGGTGCCTCTCTCCACAACAACACTAGCCTCGGTGCCTCTCTCCACAACAACACTAGCCTCGGTGCCTCTCTCCACAACAACACTAGCCTCGGTGCCTCTCTCCACAACAACACTAGCCTCGGTGCCTCTCTCCACAACAACACTAGCCTCGGTGCCTCTCTCCACAACAACACTAGCCTCGGTGCCTCTCTCCACAACAACACTAGCCTCGGTGCCTCTCTCCACAACAACACTAGCCTCGGTGCCTCTCTCCACAACAACACTAGCCTCGGTGCCTCTCTCCACAACAACACTAGCCTCGGTGCCTCTCTCCACAACACCATTACACTCTGAAAGTGCAGAAAATGAATTATGTAGAGCAACAGACTGTGCAATATGCCCTTTATCCACAACTCTAAGTCTACCAGATCCTACAGTGATCCATCTGCCATTCCTATTATGTCTCTGCGGCAGTGGCTTTGCAGCAGTTCCAGCCTGAGTTTGTTTACTAGGGGGGGGGGGGGGACAGAAGGCTACAGTGGGGGGGGGGGGCAGGGGAGAGAAGGCTACAGTGGGGGGGGCAGGGGGAGAGAAGGCTACAGTGGGGGGGGGGCAGGGGGAGAGAAGGCTAAAGTGGGGGGGCGGGGGGAGAGAAGGCTACAGTGGGGGGGGCAGGGGGAGAGAAGGCTACAGTGGGGGGGGGCAGGGGGAGAGAAGGCTACAGTGGGGGGGGGCAGGGGGAGAGAAGGCTACAGTGGGGGGGCAGGGGGAGAGAGGGCTACAGTGGGGGGGGCAGGGGGAGAGAGGGCTACAGTGGGGGGCAGGGGGAGAGAGGGCTACAGTGGGGGGCAGGGGGAGAGAGGGCTACAGTGGGGGGGGCAGGGGCAGAGAAGCCTACAGTGGGGGGGGCAGGGGCAGAGAAGGCTACAGTGGGGGGGCAGGGGGAGAGAAGGCTACAGTGGGGGGGCAGGGGAGAGAAGGCTACAGTGGGGGGGCAGGGGGAGAGAAGGCTACAGTGGGGGGGAGAGAAGGCTACAGTGGGGGGGAGAGAAGGCTACAGTGGGGGGGAGAGAAGGCTACAGTGGTGGGGGAGAGAGGGCTACAGTGGTGGGGGAGAGAGGGCTACAGTGGTGGGGGAGAGAGGGCTACAGTGGTGGGGGGAGAGGGCTACAGTGGGGGGGGAGAGAGGGCTACAGTGGGGGGGGAGAGAGGGCTACAGTGGGGGGGGAGAGAGGGCTACAGTGGGGGGGTAGAGAGGGCTACAGTGGGGGGGGAGAGAGGGCTACAGTCGGGGGGAGAGAGGGCTACAGTGGGGGGGGGAGAGGGCTACAGTGGGGGGGGAGAGGGCTACAGTGGGGGGGGAGAGAGGGCTACAGTGGGGGGGGAGAGAGGGCTACAGTGGGGGGGAGAGAGGGCTACAGTGGGGGGGAGAGAGGGCTACAGTGGGGGGGGAGAGAGGGCTACAGTGGGGGGGGGGAGAGAGGGCTACAGTGGGGGGGGAGAGAGGGCTACAGTGGGGGGGGAGAGAGGGCTACAGTGGGGGGGAGAGAGGGCTACAGTGGGGGGGAGAGAGGGCTACAGTGGGGGGGGAGAGGGCTACAGTGGGGGGGGAGAGAGGGCTACAGTGGGGGGGAGAGAGGGCTACAGTGGGGGGGAGAGAGGGCTACAGTGGGGGGGAGAGAGGGCTACAGTGGGGGGGAGAGAGGGCTACAGTGGGGGGGGGAGAGAGGGCTACAGTGGGGGGGGAGAGAGGGCTACAGTGGGGGGGAGAGAGGGCTACAGTGGGGGGGAGAGAGGGCTACAGTGGGGGGGAGAGAGGGCTACAGTGGGGGGGGAGAGGGCTACAGTGGGGGGGGAGAGAGGGCTACAGTGGGGGGGAGAGAGGGCTACAGTGGGGGGGGGAGAGAGGGCTACAGTGGGGGGGGGAGAGAGGGCTACAGTGGGGGGGGAGAGAGGGCTACAGTGGGGGGGAGAGGGCTACAGTGGGGGGGGGGGGAGAGGGCTACAGTGGGGGGGGAGAGAGGGCTACAGTGGGGGGGGAGAGAGGGCTACAGTGGGGGGGGAGAGAGGGCTACAGTGGGGGGGAGAGAGGGCTACAGTGGGGGGGAGAGAGGGCTACAGTGGGGGGAGAGAGGGCTACAGTGGGGGGGAGAGAGGGCTACAGTGGGGGGGAGAGAGGGCTACAGTGGGGGGGGAGAGAGGGCTACAGTGGGGGGGAGAGAGGGCTACAGTGGGGGGGGAGAGAGGGCTACAGTGGGGGGGAGAGAGGGCTACAGTGGGGGGAGAGAGGGCTACAGTGGGGGGGAGAGAGGGCTACAGTGGGGGGGAGAGAGGGCTACAGTGGGGGGGGGAGAGGGCTACAGTGGTGGGGGAGAGAGGGCTACAGTGGTGGGGGAGAGAGGGCTACAGTGGTGGGGGAGAGAGGGCTACAGTGGTGGGGGAGAGAGGGCTACAGTGGTGGGGGAGAGAGGGCTACAGTGGTGGGGGAGAGAGGGCTACAGTGGTGGGGGAGAGAGGGCTACAGTGGTGGGGGAGAGAGGGCTACAGTGGTGGGGGAGAGAGGGCTACAGTGGTGGGGGAGAGAGGGCTACAGTGGTGGGGGAGAGAGGGCTACAGTGGTGGGGGAGAGAGGGCTACAGTGGTGGGGAGAGAAGGCTACAGTGGGGGGGGGAGAGGGCTACAGTGGGGGGGGGAGAGGGCTACAGTGGGGGGGAGAGGGCTACAGTGGGGGGGGAGAGGGCTACAGGGGGGGGAGAGAGGGCTACAGTGGGGGGGAGAGAGGGCTACAGTGGGGGGGGAGAGGCTACAGTGGGGGGGAGAGAGGGCTACAGTGGGGGGAGAGAGGGCTACAGTGGGGGGGAGAGAGGGCTACAGTGGGGGGGAGAGAGGGCTACAGTGGGGGGGAGAGAGGGCTACAGTGGGGGGGAGAGAGGGCTACAGTGGGGGGGAGAGAGGGCTACAGTGGGGGGGGAGAGAGGGCTACAGTGGGGGGGGAGAGAGGGCTACAGTGGGGGGGGAGAGAGGGCTACAGTGGGGGGGAGAGAGGGCTACATTTTGGTGTAACAATAAAAGGACCGGGACAGTGAAAATGTTCAGGTGGCAATAAGATTTTAACTTTTTAAGTATAAAGCCGCAGCAAAGAATTTCTGCAATTACATTTCAAATATGCATTTGCCAGCAGTGGGCATATAACGAGCAACAAAATAATGTGTTATGTATTGTTATTGATGGAAGACTATTTTAAACAGTCAAGCATTTGTGGACTTGTCACAAACATGATCTAGAAAAAGCCTCACAACCACGAACACAATGTATTAATCCATTTGCGTCAAACATCAAAAATATAAGTGACACTGACATTTTAATCCATTTCTTTTTCATAGTGTATTATTCCCAGTCGATACTATTGATTTGACAAACAGTAAGCACAAGTGTATATTAAATCAAAATCACATCTTTTGACTGAACCACTTAATGCATACCAGCATTTCGAATAAACATCTCCCTCACTTTATGCAAATAATCTACATTCCACGTAGAGATGGATGAAAATAACTTTTCCCCCATGTGTTTCCACAATCGAAAAGGCAGACCCTCTCAGCCAATCACAGCTGCCCATTGCTGGTCAGTCTAATGCTTCCTCACACTGCATAGGAGGAGGAGAATAATTGTTTGTTGCTCATTTCTTCTGACAGAACGCTTATAACAAAATATATCTTTTGGATCTGCACCATAGGCCAGATCATAGCTCCAAAGGGTGCACCGTATAAAAATATAAGTTCAGCACTCAGCAATCACGATGTAATATTTGTGTTTCTCAGCCATACCAAAGGGCAAGCAACGTTTCAACACCGTGTGTGTCTTTATTAAGACAAAAATGATGTGGAATTCTCTACATACCGAAGTTGTGCGATGAGATTCTACAGGTATTTAAAAATGCCTGGATGTTCATTTTTGTTGAAAAGACAATGCCAAGGGTCAGATCGCGGCCACTGGATTTTGAAACAGTAGAAACATGTTCTGTGGAGTGCCGATCACGCTTCTCTGTTTGGCAGTCTGATTTGAGAGTCTGGATTTGGCAGGTGAAAGGAGAACGTTACCTGCCTGATTGCATTGTGCCAAATGTAAAGTTTGGTGGAGGTGGGATAAATGGAAGGGGCTGTTTTTCCCTTCCGTGAAGGGAAATCTTAATGCTTCAGTTTACCATGACAATGCTATGCTTCTAACTTTGTGGGAACAGTTTTGGGAAGGTAATTTTCTATTCCAGCATGACTCCGCCAGAGTGCACAAAGAATGGTCTCCGTAAAGACATGTTGGATACGTTTGATGTGGACTGGCCCGCACTGAGCCTGACATCAACCCTATCAAACAACTTTGGGATGAACTGGAACAGATTGCGAGATAGGCCTTCTCGTCCAACATCCGCGTCTTACAAATGCTCTACTGGATAATTGAGCAAAAATTCACTCTCCAAAATCTCAGAAAAATCCTTCCCAAAAGAGTGGAAGCTGTGCTGCAAAGGAGGGACCTACAACATATATCAATGACTATCTATTTAGAATGCAATGTCATAAAGGTCCGTATTGGTATAATCATCATGTGTCTCAAATTTTTTTGTCCATATATTGTATGTAAATTTGATAGCCATTACGGAGTCAAAGATTTATTTCCCATTATTGTGGTACATTTGAAAATTGCAACAATTGTTTGGGGGGGTGGGGGAGGGGAGGGTTTGCCTTCTTTTGGATCAACAGCATAGACAAAATAGGTTTTAATGGCCGAACTTTTTCAATCTAGATTACTATATAACAAAAATATGAAAGAAATATTAAAAACAGAGCTAGTTCAAAATATAAAAGGTGAAGGTTATGAAATTTACAAATCCCCAATTATTTATTAAAGCTTCAATATATCCTGCAGCACAAGCAAATACATAGATAAACACATCCAAACACCAAAAGATGCAGCGCACGCTGTTGACTACAACATAAAAACTAAAAGGTTTAACTTACACTTAGGGGTATATTCACTAAACACAAATTGAAAACAGAAATTAGACAAAATTGTTTACATTATTTTTGCCTAAAATCTATTACATTTTCAATTCATTACAATTTGGTATTTAATTAATAAACCCCTAAGTGTAAAATAACTAACACATGGAGATACAAACCACAAAAATAAAAAAAATTAAAAAAATCACTTACTTTGCTACAATACTCATTGTTTGCAGAAGATACCCAGCAAACAAAGGGTTTTATTCTGGCTGGAGAGAAATTATAAGATCGCACAATCTATGGTCTGGGAAACCCATCAGGTCAGGCCTGCTATCTCTATTAATTAGTTATCCCAGCTGGGCAGTGGGTAGGCAGCTGTTAACGTGATCAATGACTTACCTAAATGTCATCTCGACTGATTCGCTTATAAATTACCAGCAAGTGAGACTAATGTACAGGTGCTAATTTATTTAAACTGTTCTCTTCACTTCTACGTAGCATCAGAAACTGCATCTGGCACCTAATGTTAGCTGTCAGTTGTATTTAGTCATGCCTGTTCTAATGACTCTGTTCATTAGAAATGAGCACAAATTATGAAACATTGTGAAAAATGATACGGCAAATAGAATGGACACAGCAAATCAATTAAAGAAATTTCCTGCAGAAGATTTCGTCCTAGCAGGAAGGAGAACACGCAGCTTTCTGAACAAGAGCAGAGATAACAATTAAAAAGCAATTGAAGGGAACTTGGCAGCATTATTTATCAATCTGCTCGCATTGCGGTGGTAGACGTGAGCACCGGCAGTCTGAAACGGGATTAAACCTTTCCTTGGAGTCTAACGCAAGTCTTCTGTGGATCAACACTTTAGGAGGAGGATTTACTGCTGCAGACAATGAACTGTCCTACGTTTTACTACACTGTATTGGCCTGATTTTTCAAGTTGAACACAGCTCAGTGATTGCTGATTTATAGCCATGTTTAGAAGTGAAGAAAGAAGAATTTACCAATTTTAGATATCCATTACCCTTCCCTCCTTTACCAATTTTAGATATCCATTACACATTACCCTTCCCCTCCTTACCAATTTTAGATACCCATTACCCTTCCCCTCCTTACCAATTTTAGATATCCATTACCCTTCCCCTCCTTACCAATTTTAGAAACCCATTAACACACTAAACACATAATATAAAACAGGGTAATGTTTCTGAGCATATTTTCAATCAAATACCACAAGGAGGGGCAAAGCAGGATGAGAACTTTGACATATGATTATATTTCCAGACCAAACACCAAATGTAAGATGTTAAAATATAAATATAATTTATTTTTTTTCCACTCAAAGTTAGAAATCAGTATATGGTTCAGACAGGTAAAGGCAGTAAAAGCAGAGAAAGGTTAGCAAGAATGTAGATCATTCCTGGGTGAATTATTTTATGCTGTTATTTTTAGCTTTTGTGTGTTTCCCCAAAGTGTGTTTTCCATATACAAGCCATTAAAGTTATTAATACCCAACTTAATGGTAATCAGTTTATGGACCTGAGAAGGATGAAATACTGAGATGACACCGCTGTTTGAGCAAGCACTCAGGCAAAAGTGGTTTTTAGTCCTGTATCAGGATACAAAGCTGGAAACGTATTGGTTGAAATAGGCATGTCATGCTTGTCAGACCCCAGGGAAAAGCCTACAAAATGTCTACTGTAATCAGTAATGCTTTTTCCCCCAAGTAAAAGGGAAGCCCCATCATAATACAATTGAAAATAACTAACCTAGTTTTATTAAGGAATAATTATGCCATGTACATCATTTGAGAGGCAAAACGAGGTGAAGAAACATTGTCCTAGAGACTATATAGCAGAAACCTTAACCACTGAGCTATAAACCAAATCAGATGAGGACATCAATAAAAAAAAGGGAATGCAGATTTTTCTTCAAGCCAGTAACATCATATTGAGAATGGTCTAACAGTCATGATCTACATATCAGAGAAAGCAATACAACAACTCGAAGAATAGAGTGTTGGAGGAGCATGATGTCACTTGATTGAAGGGGATGGGAAGGGAAGCTGAGCAGGACTTTTGCGGGAACTTCTAACCTTAGGCAGATGGAATTAAAAAAAAAAAAATTGTAAAAAATCTAGACCCTTATTTTATGCCGAAGGCATGAGTGTTTTGAATGACAGATTACATGCAGGTAAAATATTATCTGCTATAAATGAGGAGGTCTAACTTCTTTCAAGAACTGCGAGGGTCAGATATAATCTGTAATTAAAACTTGATTGTGACCACTAGCTGGACTGCAGTATCACTACACAACATTTTCCCATGGCTTCAAAAAGGACTGCATGATTGTTTCCCTGGTAAACGCTTGGAGGAAAGAAAATTAAAATGGAACATAAGGTAAAACTTCTAAATGCCATTTAAAATCTTCCCTTGCTGCCAGCATGACCCATAACAGAGAAAGGATTCTTCAAGTCAAAGAATACCAGAATAATATGACAACATAGTGATGTACCATTAGATCTGACTGACCCAATATCAGGATAACAAATCCACTCCGAGTGAAAGTGATGTATTCTGCCATGTAACGACAGTTTGATTAAAATTCACAGGAAGCCGGGACAGCCACAACAGAGTTAAGCACTTTCAATATGAACCTCCACACTAAATTACTTCTACAGAACAGCGCCTATACTTACATCAATATCCTCTTGGGTAAACGTCTCAGGATCCTCTCCCATCATGTTGGCTAAATGTCTTTTTCCAATGTTGAACTCTTCAATCTGCTTTTTAATAAAAGCTTCTGTGTACTTTTCCTGTCCTTGGGCTGCAATATTTCTTCTCTGTACTGTGGTACTAGTATGTATTAGACGGGAAACCTATGTCAAAACATGAAAGGAGAGAGGATTACCATTTCTTTCTGTACAAAAAGTGATAGTTCAGCCTAGTGCTACATTGTTGCATTCCTAGTTCCTATGAAACGTGTACACAATAATACAAGTATTACAACTGAATTACAGCAATACTTACAGAGCTGTGAAATCAGTATAAATCATGGGCGTTTCAGGATTCCAGGTGGGCGGTAGGGATTTCCAGGTTGATCGGGCGGGCGGGCGCGAGCCGGCGGTACCCGTGCGACTGGGTACCGCTGTGACCATTTGCGGCTCCGGCCCGCGCGGTAAACCGCCGGGGCCGCCTTCCAAAGTGTCCATCGGGTGGCCCATGCTGTCAGGGCCACCCGATGGATGCGGATTGTAAGGGGGCCCGGTCAGCGCTGGGCGCTTTAACAGCGCGACCGGGCCCCCTGTGATGACATCAGAGCTGGGAGGAAGTGATTCCCAGGTCACTCCTCCCAGCTAAAACTGAGAGCCGCGCGGGAGGAAGCAGAGGGAGTCAGAGTGGGAACTCTGACTCCCATCCACCTGAGCCACCACTGGACCCCAGGAAAAGTCACCCTCCTGCACCTTAAAGGTAGGAAACAGGAGGGTGACTTAAATATGTGTGTGTGTGTGTGTGTCTTTGTGTGTATGTCTTGTGTGTGTGTATGTGTCTGTCTGTATATATATGTGTGTGTGTGTGTGTCTGTCTGTATGTGTGTCTTGTCTGTGTGTGTCTGTGTCTGTATGTGTGTCTTGTCTGTGTGTGTCTGTGTCTGTTTGTGTGTGTCTGTTTGTATGTGTGTCTGTTTGTAGGTGTGTCTGTAGGTGTGTGTGTGTGTGTGTCTTGTGTGTGTGTCTTGTGTGTGTGTGTGTGTGTCTTGTGTGTGTGTGTGTGTCTGTGTGTGTGTGTCGTGTGTGTCTGTGTGTGTCTGTGTGTGTGTGTCTGTGTGTGTGTGTCTTGTGTGTCTTGTGTGTGTGTGTGTGTCTTGTGTGTGTGTGTGTCTTGTGTGTGTGTGTGTCTTGTGTGTGTGTGTGTCTTGTGTGTGTGTGTGTGTCTTGTGTGTGTGTGTGTGTCTTGTGTGTGTGTGTGTGTCTTGTGTGTGTGTGTGTGTGTGTGTGTGTGTCTTGTGTGTGTGTGTGTGTCTTGTGTGTGTGTGTGTGTCTTGTGTGTGTGTGTGTGTGTGTGTGTGTGTGTGTGTGTGTGTGTCTTGTGTGTGTGTGTGTGTCTGTCTTGTGTGTGTGTGTGTGTGTGTGTGTCTTGTGTGTGTGTGTGTGTCTGTCTTGTGTGTGTGTGTGTGTCTTGTGTGTGTGTGTGTGTCTTGTGTGTGTGTGTGTGTGTGTGTGTGTGTGTCTTGTGTGTGTGTGTGTCTTGTGTGTGTGTGTGTGTCTTGTGTGTGTGTGTGTGTCTTGTGTGTGTGTGTGTGTGTGTGTGTGTCTTGTGTGTGTGTGTGTGTCTTGTGTGTGTGTGTGTGTGTGTCTTGTGTGTGTGTGTGTGTGTGTGTGTGTCTTGTGTGTGTGTGTGTCTTGTGTGTGTGTGTGTGTGTGTCTTGTGTGTGTGTGTGTCTTGTGTGTGTGTGTGTGTCTTGTGTGTGTGTGTGTGTCTTGTGTGTGTGTGTGTGTCTTGTGTGTGTGTGTGTGTGTCTTGTGTGTGTGTGTGTGTGTCTTGTGTGTGTGTGTGTGTGTCTTGTGTGTGTGTGTGTGTGTCTTGTGTGTGTGTGTGTGTGTCTTGTGTGTGTGTGTGTGTGTCTTGTGTGTGTGTGTGTGTGTGTGTGTGTGTGTGTGTGTGTGTCTTGTGTGTGTGTGTGTGTGTGTCTTGTGTGTGTGTGTGTGTGTGTGTGTGTCTTGTGTGTGTGTGTGTGTGTGTGTGTGTCTTGTGTGTGTGTGTGTGTGTGTGTGTGTCGTGTGTGTGTGTGTGTGTGTGTGTGTGTGTGTCTTGTGTGTGTGTCTTGTGTGTGTGTGTCTTGTGTGTCTTGTGTGTGTCTTGTGTGTGTGTGTGTGTCTTGTGTGTGTGTGTGTGTGTGTGTCTTGTGTGTGTGTCTCGTGTGTGTGTCTGTGTGTCGTGTGTGTGTCTGTGTGTCGTGTGTGTGTCTCGTGTGTGTGTGTGTCTTGTGTGTGTGTGTGTGTGTCTTGTGTGTGTGTGTGTGTCGTGTGTGTGTGTTTGTGTGTGTGTCTTGTGTGTGTGTCTGTCTGTTATAGTGGACTATAGTAAGTGGGCTACCTAGCTCAGCCTCCCTACTGGGCATTGCTATAAGGACGGTTAAAAAATAGAAAAAAGGGGAAAAAAAGGTGGGGAGGGGAATTGAGGAGGGAGAGGAGATGAGCTGACGCACAAACAGAGAAGTCGTCTGAATATCACTGAAAGAGACCTTCCCAATGGGAATTATCTGATAACTAGAAGTTAATCATTGCTTAAACATCTCTTCAAAGCAGATAAACTAGTCTGTGCGAAACTAACGCACCTGATTGCCACAGCTTAATTGTATGTTGATATAAAAAGTTACTTTTTGATTAAACGTACAGTACACCAATTAAACCATTGTGTTTTTACTTTATATTTTAATATACTTATCGATGTTGTGCATTGCAAATAGGTTGAGTTAAACTGCTTAGTGTACATGATGGCCACAAAATGACAATTTCTGCGAGCCATTTAAACTGGGTTATTTGTGAAAGATTATTTATCAAGTAAAAGCTAAATGTGAAGCAATCGTCATAGAAATCAATGAGAGATTTCTGCGAATTGCTTCATATTTAGCATTGTGCTACTCTTATAATACATACAGCACGGCCCATTGCATTTTACTGATAATTTGGAATACAATGGAGTAACGTAGTCATGATAATTCCGAATGTCAAGGCAACAGACAAAACAATCACTTTTTTTTTTTACTCTTAAATGGAAAACAATATGCTAAACTGACCCCTTTAATGTTACACAGATAATAATAGTACTTTGATTGGCCTTTAACTTTTTCCCATGTTCTTGTTAAGTGCGTCAAATTAACATGAATTCACACCAGTAGTGCCTATTCTCTCCTGCAAGTTTCGCCATTTTTTGCTTTATGTTAAAACACCATTGCAAAAACACATTACAACATCAACTATTAATATAATCATAGATTAAAAACATGTTGGAATGAACACATCAGAGATCTTAAACCTAGTACAAAGATCTTTCACTGCACGGTTCTTCCCTTTTAGGAACCGCACTGTGATTGCTACTGCAGGCTGTAAGTGCAGGACTTCCAAAATACTGGGATCAATTTTACTAGGAGCCTGGTAGCATGTGCTTTATATTTATTTCTACTGGAGAACCCAATAAAATACTTCGTTCCACATGGCAGAAGGCTGATGTCTGCTAAATCATGTTCATTGAGTGAGTAAGATCTAAGTTTCCTGGCATGGTTTATTTTTTCTTGCATTTATTTTTGTATTTTGGGACATTATTTTAATTAAAAATAACTAGATACAGGAAACCACATAGAAGTTAAAATACAGAACTTTCCAAATGAAAAAATAAAGGCAATGTGTACAGCAGTGCTGGACAAATAGGTTCCTTAGGAAATAAAACATGGGGGCTATCCTTTAGAGACCCGTAAAAACATCAAAGTCAGATGATAGCTCATTCTAAAGCCTACAAGTGCAATGCAAATGATTGACTTATTCCATCAATATAAACTATACATTGCAAACACAAAACAAAAAAAATTAAAATAGCGTTTTAATAAAATACAGTTTTTTTGATTGAGTAACCCTTGCTGGCATGGTCCCCTCTAAAAATATATATAATAATAATGTGTGTTTGTTAATGGTCCAGCAAACTGCCTTTGATGACCGTATTCCCCCGTTCGATAGAGGAAGGGATTTCCCAAAAGCCAGGCTGAGATAGGACTTCAGACAATTAATGCTAACTTTGCACAGAAAACTGTATCTCTGTATGTGCTGCACATCGACACTGCAGGTAACATAACCACTTCAAAATCCCTGAAGTGGTCATGGTGCTTGAAGTAATCCTTTAATGCAGGCTTCCCCAAGCTCCGACCCTCCAGATGTTGCTGAACTACAACTCCCATGATTCTCAACCCATTTCATTCATAGAATCATGGGAGTTGCTGTTCAGCAACATCTGGAGGGCCGGAGTTTAGGGAAGCCTGCTTTAATACGATTAAACCTGCTCTAAACTCACTAGCCAAGGAAAAAACTAATGAGGGATTTTTTAATTTTTTTTCTCAACCAATGGTTGATAAAGAACATATGCTTACAAATAAAGTTGAGCTAACAGGAGAAACCTTTATTGAAGCAAAAGAAGCAGTTTACAATTTGTGTGGCCTATTTCTCCTATCCATGACTTGTGAATGAATGCCTTGATAGCACTTTAAAATATCACCTAAAAAAAATCATGGATAATAAAAAAAAGAAAAGAACCTTAGACATTCAAGGTTGATATTAAGCACTCTTTAACCCCTTAAATTTGTTTGGGCGTTCTATGTCGTCCTACATGAAGTGAGTCTTAAATGCCAGTAGGGTGGCATATAACGCCCCGCATATTTGGTGTGAGCAGAGTAAATCTCTATTCACATCAGGGAGCACCAGGTATCAAGAGATATCTGGGGCTTTCCTCTTTCTGGTGGGCCATTTTCAATTTTTAGATGAGTCATTAAAATGCCTTTGCAAATATCTGTGTGAGCAGGGTAAAATCCCTGCTCACACAATTAACAGCAGGTATACATGGGGTTACAGAAAAAATGACATTGCATGGTTAATTCCACCTTTAGTGGCTGTCTTTCAGACAGCCACTAAAGGATGTCTAGCATTTACAAATCCCCCACAGCAAAGCACTGACTTAATGCTTTCCTATGGGGAAGATAAAATGTGGGCATAATGCTTGTCCCATCGCTGGAACGATGGGGCAATGAAGCCAGTGCCTAGGGACCTCGGCACTGGAAAGAGGTAAATATTAAGAAGTTTTTAACAATTTTAACACCAGTGTTAGCTTTCGCTATTGTCAGAGAAACTTGCATGTACAGTTTTGTATTCCTAGTGTCATACTGTTCCTTTAACAGAGGCCCAGGAAACTAATTTTCAAGTCTGTACTAAAACAGTTACATGCACTGCTTAGAAAAATATAAGATTTAAACAGAACAGCTCTGCATGTTATATTACCATCATCTGATATGTGACAGATTAGAAGTAATAATTTGTTTACAAAACAAATAACTAGATTTGACTGTTAATGTTCCCACAAATAGTTGTTTACGGACATGCCATATGGTAATGCACCTTTGATAGCTAAATGATAAGAGCTGATGGTTTTCCGGATTGCTGAAAGACTTCTTCAGGCGTAGCTGGTAAAATAGCAGCATTCACTCTGATGTTACAAGGTCATTGCCAGAATATGTTCATCTGCTCAACAGAGGGATCTAATTGACAACATGTGAAATGGGGCACAACAACCAATTCAGCAAAATGCACAACATTGTTATAAATAAAAACATTAAGACTATTGTGGAAAAGCTCTAGGCTTACTGCCTCCAACAACGCACAAAAAAAGCATTTTGTAGCACAGTCTAATTTGCGTAAAATACCAAACAAAAGGGAATTTAAAGAAATTTAAAGTCCCAGTTGAAAGGAGTTATTTCATCTCAATGGTATTTGCAATGACAGCTATTCTCTCTGTGTATAGTTGACTTCTTTCATGTTAGCAATGATGAACAGCACCACAGAAAGTAACAACGGAGACAAAAGAATCGGAAGTCCTACGTAACTTGAAATTTCCTATAAAATAACCCTATAGCTTAGCCCATAGAACGTGAACAGCTCCTAGTCCTGAGTGTGCGTGTGCCTGTTGGGTATGGGAGGCATCTAACCATGATAAATTGGTATCACACATTTTCTTTGAACGATAAACCCCCCCCCCCCCCCCCAAAAAAAAAAAACAAGCCTTTACTTTGTATTGATTCTATATATTTTTATGTATTAATCAATAGACACATATATTTACATTTAGTTAGTTAACCAAAAATATTGTGGTGGGGCCAAGCACAATTGAACTCCCCCCAGTGCAAACAAACTGCTGTTATGCATAATCGGCATCTCTCAAGTTAGTGCCATGCTGATGAGACCCACAATGTCAAAACTGCAGTCCATGGCTAGTTTCTGGTCACTGATCCTTTTGGATCTTAGGACATGAACACACAGAACCAGTTAGTTAGCTGGGTTATGGCAAATGCATAAGACCAATCTATATTGATTTGTAGCAATGCATTGCCGTATATTGCTATCTGGCATCCTACTCATGTTTTGCCTATATTGTAGATTTTGTACTAGGACTTTGCTGCAAGCCACTGAATGTTCCTCTATTTCATATTCAGTGATATATATTTTTTAATATGTGGGGTAGCAGCTTCAGGATCCAAGAACAGACTTCACTGCCATTTTGGGGTCAAGAAGGATGATACAAAATTGAAAATTGCCTTCTTTTAGATCAACAGTAAAAACTGATGTGAGAAAGGCTAAACTTGTTGGCCGCAAGTCGTTTTTCACCCTGCATAGTTCTCTTGTAAAATTAGCTTCTTTCATGTAAATTTGGTTTACATTGAATTTGTATTGTTACATTTTGAAAGTCTGTAGAGCCAATTCAACACTCCTCCCAACAATGAGATACATATGGAAACTGGATGGGTGGACAGAGCCCTGAGGGGGCGTTGCCAGTGACACATAATGGATGGGCCTGCTTATTTACACACTGCTGCTGGCATGGTCCTAGCTCCCACTGCACAGAGTAAGCAATAATGTCCTTGCGCTGTGCTGCCCCGGAAAAGTCCCCTGGTGTCCCTAGATGTGGAACACCACAAAACTGAAGCAGGACAGAACCCCAACATCAGGACTGTTTGGAGGCCCAACATATTTATCTTCGTAAATTCAGTATGATAGCATTCATTTTGCCCAATTTCTTTTTAGGAAGTCATTACGTACTTTATTGTATGTACTGGATTTTTCAGTATTAGGCTTTTATCAACGTGAATAAATGTTTCTCATACATCATTGGTACTTTATATAAACTCATCTATTTCTTTCACATTCTATAAGCGGATTTGTGTTGGGATCTTTAAACTTAACTTAAGAGCTAAGCCCCTGTTACGTGGAGCCGCGGCCGCACACCCGCCCATTCCCCTGTGCGGCCTCGGAAGTGAAGGAAACTGTAATTACTTCCTGTATCAAATGAATACTTTGTGACTGTGTTAGAGAGTGTCATCCAGTATCTGTGTGTCTGTTTGTCAGCGTGTGTATGTGTATCACCAGCCCCTCTGATCGCATGGGAATGTTGATCTTACCTTTTTTCCCCAATGCCGTGCTAGTCTCGCAGAAGCCGGCCCGCCTCCATAGAGAGACTATCAATTACCAATCAGCATCTCCTCGTAGAGATGCAATAAATAAATGAATCTCTATGGGGAATGTTCTGCGACTCCATGCAGAGCATGGAGACGCTGAATGTAGGGGCTGCACATTGTGCAACAATGAGATAGGAGACACTTTAGTGGCCGTTTGAGAGACTGCCACTAGAGGTGTTACTAGGTAGCAGTGTAAACATTACCTTTTTTTCCTGAAGAGGCAGAGTTTACACTGAAAAGCCTGCAGGGTCAATCAACAGACACCAGAGCCTCTACATTAAGGTGTAGTAGTTCTGGTAACTCTAGTGTCCCTTTAAGAATTGTATTTTTGTTGTTAAAAAAAAAACACGGGCTCCTAACTTTTTTAGCTGGCTCCTAGATTGAAAGCAAATTTGTCAAGCCTTGATGTAATAATCAGTTGCATTTGAGCTTAGTAGTTAATTTACTAACTACTAAATTGTAGTGAATTAAAAATTGAATTACAATATTCAGGCTTAAAGGGCCTAACTGTGATTATAACCGAATTTGCAAAGTTATTTAAATATGATATGTTTGCCTAAATTTTGCCATTCTGGCTTCAATTTGTTTCAATGTGGAGTCTAGTAAATAACCCTGTATTCATGATTGACAAACATTATGTGTTGAAACAGAGCCAAGTCCACAGTCTGGTGGAACCAACTCCTAATTAGAACTTTGATGTTCCGGCTTTTTTATTTTTTTATTATTTTTGCTGTTGACTGGTTGGACTGACAAGTGGTAAACTGCATATTTAAATGCATTTGGTTAAAGCATGAACAATAAAAATATTAATCTATTTATTTATTTATTTTTAACTCTACCCCCGAACCTTACAAATGTAACTGCAATTAGCTGCAGAACAGACTTCAGTAGCCAATGATGATCCACCTTTTTTTTTTTGTCAGCAACAACACTTTCCGGTTAGTGCTGGGTTAAACCCTGCTTGCAAAATTATCCAATGAAATGCTTCAAAGAGAACAGCTGGATTGGGATAGTATACCTTCACAATTGTATAGTTTGCAATTGCTCAAAATAAAATATGAGAATATGAAATTGCTACATCTGATCGGAAAACAGTTTCAGGATTGACAGCCAGAGATGAAAAAAGTGCTAATACAAATTAGGCAGTAAGACTGCAGAGAAAGTATCTATGCAACATAACCACTTCAGTAAAATAAGGTGGTTATTGTGTTCAGATTAACATTGTGCATCTCTAGTGTTGGAAAACGAAGTAAAATGCTTGGAAGAGACCGTTGAGCCATGGACTAATTGGTTGTATTCACCAACTGTTTATCTTTTACAACATTAACAGTAATAGAGAGTTTAAAAACCATTAGGCAATTCTGACCGTGTCCACATTGCATGTTTCCAGTTAGGTAAATTTTCTGTATTTTCAGATTATATATATATATATATATATATATATATATATATATATATATATATATATATACACACACACTTGTTTTGTAAAAATATACATCTCTAAGGATTACAAAATCATATACAGTATGTTAGAATTGTTTTCTCACACTTCTTATATCTCAAATACTCTCACTTTTCTACAGGGTTTAAAAAAAATCTTAATGTGCATCTTGAAATAGTTGAAGATTCTTTATTTACTACTTCACAACAGGGTATATTTGCATTTATATGAGAAGCACTGGACTCTTTTGGTGTCATGACTTTAGACATGAAGACCTTTCAAAGATCAAAGGTCTTAAAAGGGTTGCTCAGTGGACCAGGACCCCTTCACTGATTTGAAGTGGTCATGGTGCTTGGAGTCTGAATGTGCAGTGTTTAAGTTTGAAACACTGCACACAGTTGTTGGAGTCTGTACACAAAACATTTGACTCAGACTCCACAATTTGAGTTACCTCCATCTACTTATATTATATCACAATCACCGCATTTCAATTCATCATACATGCCGGTTATAAGCAGTCATGCTAACCCTAAACAAAATCTCCTAAAATCTATGGGTCAACTAATATGCTGAACATTAAGTTGTTGATACATGGCCAAGATGAAAATAAGGCCTTGGCCTAATGCTTTATTGATATTGATGCTTTCAATCTTCTCATACCTCTATCACTTACAGCTTGTTTTCTAAAGACATAATTTGTGGAGTGCTTACCATCACTGTTAACACTTGACCGAGTACAGTTAAGAGTTGCTCTTTATAAATACATTTCTGGAGAACTAGCATATGGCATTACTGCTTGCGGTATTGTGGCATTTGTATTTAGTTAATGAGCTAGCGAAAGCTCCTGCTAAGGAGGTCAAAAAGCAAGCAAAAGTTTCTCCTGCAAGAGAGAAGCAGTGAGCATCTATTGCCATGCACAGAATTGACATTAAGCAGCCAACAGCAGAGTGCTGGGCTGCCCAAGTCACATGTGCCTGGTGGTAACTACGGTAGCACCAGGTACACAATAACTCTGGATGTCCAGTGTTTTAATCTGAACAAAGCACATCCTGATCCCTACCACCAAAATGGTTATGGTGGTTGAGGTAACCCTTTAAATACAAGAACAAAGGCATTAAATATAAGGGCAATCTATGATTTGAGCAAGCACCAGCTTGCCTAGTTTTGCTTTATAACAAAATGAAAACCAAATTATCTCTTTTTTTTCCCCATCTGAAACAAGGTACATACTTAAAGGACCACTCTAGTGCCAGGAAAACATACTCGTTTTCCTGGCACTAGAGTGCCCTGAGGGTGCCCCCACCCTCAGGGACCCCCTCCCGCCCGGCTCTGGAAAGGGGAAAGGGGTTAAATCTTACCTTTTTCCAGCGCTGGGCGGAGAGCTCTCCTCCTGCTCTCCTCCTCCGATCCGCCTCTTCTCCTCCCCGTCGGCTGAATGCGCACGCGCGGCAAGAGCTGCGCGCGCATTCAGCCGGTCACATAGGAAAGCATTCATAATGCTTTCCTATGGACGCTGGCGTGCTCTCACTGTGATTTTCACAGTGAGAAGCACGCAAGCGCCTCTAGCGGCTGTCAATGAGACAGCCACTAGAGGACATAGGGGGAAGGCTTAACCCATTCATAAACATAGCAGTTTCTCTGAAACTGCTATGTTTATGAAAAAATGGGTTAGCCCTAGAAGGACCTGGCACCCAGACCACCTCATTAAGCTGAAGTGGTCTGGGTGCCTAGAGTGGTCCTTTAACTGACCTGTAGGCCATTTTTCATTAATGTGAAGTACAAATCATATGAGAGCATATGCAATTCATTTCCATAGAAAAGCCATGGATGCGAGTGTGAATGCACATATGAAGCACTTCTATAATTTCTTTCAATCACAGACCAGGAACTGGCTGAGACTTTACAGCCACTTTCTTGTTGCTATGGGCCTTACAGGAGCCTGAGCATTTGCACAGAATAGCCTCCAAAGAAACACATTACAATACATAGGTAATCTTGAGATTACATTTACATTGGGCATTTAAAATGTCCTGTAAATTCCACCCAGGAGTGAGTTTGTAATTGTTAGATCTTTAATAATAAATATATTATTGTGCAACTAACTTACTCCCATGAATTCTATGATGGGATAAGAGACAGACAGCGCACAGTGCAGGTATCTGATGGGGTGAGAACTATGTTACCTGTCACCTGCAGTAGATGTCAATGTGTATTTTTCTGCCTTTCAGCCTGCAGCTATCCCCCCCATTATCACTGCTAACCCGCCCCGACACAAGTAAAGCCGGGCTGCCGTGCTCACCTCGCCGCAGACTGCAGCTGCCATTACTGGTTTCCATGAGCATGTTCCCACCGCCCGCAATAGGACATTAAACCCCGGGCTCCGGCACACAGAGGCCATGCTTAGCGGTGAAAGGGTGACAACCCGGAACTGAAAACCGACACGGGGAAGGGCTTACTTT